>NC_138512.1:63783676-64188277 GCF_964252035.2 Podarcis erhardii | reverse complement strand
ATGTTGTGCCAGAAGCAGTTCAGTCATGCTGGCTACATGATCTGGAAAGCTGTGTGTGGACAAATGCCAGCTCCCTTGGCCTGAAAGCGAGATGAGTGCCGCAACCCCATAGTCGCCTTTGACTGGACTTAACTGTCCAGAGGTCCTTTACTTTTATTCATTATTACTAGTGCTGGGCCTTATAGCCATGAGGGGCAATTGCTGAGAAGGTGCGCGGTTTCTATCCTCCATCCTTCTCTCTCCCTCCACACCACAGCCCAGCGGTTGCTTTAAAGCAGAGCGCAGTGCCCACTGGTTCCTGCCCACCCTCTCCCTTCCAGACCACAGCCCAGCTGCCATGAAGCACGCATTGAGTGGTGCTTTAAAACAAGGCTGGAAAGGCACCTTTCCAAATTGAGAGTGGATGGGGAGGAGGGAGAGAAGGAATCTCGAATATGATTGGAAGACAGCAAACAGCAGCAGATTAGGAGGAGGACTCAGGTTGAGCTGGGGAGAGAGAGAGAGCGAGAGAGATTTGCAGATATCCTGGAAGGACCTGACCGGAAGAGGGAGAGAGGGCGTCTGCGGCACCCCTGACCAATCATTACGGCACCCAAGGGTTCTGGGCCACACAGGTTGAAAACCTTGATTTAGAGGACTAGCCTAGTCCCCCTAGTCTACTGGCCGCACACCACTGCCCACCAGTACTAATAATATGCTAGTTTCATGGATCACGGTAAACATGCTAAGTTTATTAACAAATACTGTTTGAGACAATGGGTCTCATTGAGCCAGAAAGGCATCCCCGATAAAAGGCACAGGCAATTTTAGGGGTGATGGAGTCAGAGGCAGAAATGAAGAGCAGGAAGGGAAGATATTGTAAAGTGCACGCTCTCTCTCTGTTACTTCCTGGGCACCACTTTCCTGCCATGAATCTTACATCAGGTTAGTGAACCTGCAGATTCAGACCCACAAAGTGTCCCTATTTTCCAGGGCCAGTCCCGGATTTACAGAAGCCATCCCAGGTTCTGAATTGATCCTGGAATGTCCCACCTGTCCTTAGGATGTCCCTATTTTCATTGGAGAAATGCTGGCGGGAACTGGAGTTATGCGACCCCAGTGCCAAGGAGATAAGTAACTATACAACCTTTGGTGATGCAGGAATAAAATTTAGAATTGGAACCCATGGAGGGAAGGAAGGAGGTCTCAAGGTTTGAAAGAACCCTTTTCTTTTTTTAGTGTGTGAAAATGTTATGTTTAAGGTGTATAACCTTTATGTAAAACCAATAAAAAATTATATTAAAAAACCAAAAACTATACCACCTTTGGAAGGCATCTGAAGGCATTCTGTACAGTTGTACCTCGGTTGACGAATGCCTTAGCATTTGGCTCCTGAACGAATGCCTTAGTTTTGGCTCCTGAACGCCGCAAACCCGGAAGCTCCTGCAGCCAATTGGAAGCTACGCCTTGAAAGTTGAAAGGACTTCCAGAGCAGATTGTGTTTGGCTTCTAAGGTATGACTGTATAGGGAAGTTCTATTTTTAAAAAATGTTTAATAATAATAATAATAATAATAATAATTATTATTATTATTATTATTATTATATATTGGAAGCCGTACAGAGTGGCTGGGACCACCCCACCAGATGAGTGGGGTATAAATAATAAAATTTTTATTATTATTATGGAATAGGACGTCACTATTTTCATTGGAGAAATGTTGGAGGGTATGGCATCCTGTTCTCACATCAGTCAAATGTGAGGCTCGCAATAAGGACCTCATGGCAACAGCTCTCTCTCCTCTCTCTCCTCACCTGCATTTCCCAGCAAATGGTATTCAGAAGCAGGCTGCCTCCAAATTTAATTTAATTTACTGCAATCTGATCTGATGCTTCCAATGGCCCCTGGGAGATCTGTGGCATCTTATGGCTCCCCAGGGCCGTAGGACTGCAGGGTAAACAATTTCTAAATGTATTTTTATATTTGCTGTGTGCACACAAAGGAAGGTTGGGGGGTTCAAAGTATCCGTTAAATAAGACCAGGCCCTTTAATTACATGTTAGTTTTTGGCCTTGATATTTAGACACGGGTGGGTACCGTGCTTCCCCCTCCCTCCCTGCCAACCTTTCTTGCCTGATTTCCTCAAGGAAGCAAATAAAATAACGCTGTCAAATATTTGTGCCCCTGCAGATTTTTTTAATGCTTCAGGCTGTAGAGAAATTAGGGTCCAGCCCCTTTCAGCACCCCAACTGTAATTCTGAGCTGAGCATATTAAGCCGGGCTTCCACTACATTTCCTGAAAAGGAATAGTTTGCAATTTGCCGTTTTTCATTAACTGACTGTAGTTCTCCCTCGGTATCTTCTTGAGCAGATATGATGAAATAGACAAACAGAGCTGAGCGGTGCTGAGTCAAGCGCCTTCCCATTTATACAGCCCATGAATGAAGATAAGTTGCGTCTTAAGGAATGCACGGCACCAGATCCATCACATCCCAGGGAAATGCATATACTTGCCTCCTGGATGCAGTGTTTAAATTATAAATGAACTATAACAATTTAAGTATCCCCTATGAATTAATCTGCTATTGCATCCAAACAGCCCTGATTATTACAGTCTCGTTTTGTGCATATATGGACACTGCCCATTTGTGTAACATAATCAAGGGCCAACATTCATCACCAGACACTTTAAAATAGTTTATTCTGGATTCACGTACAAGGGTGGCAGATGAGCTCATAAATAAGTGGGCTTCGAAAAAAATTGCTATGTACTGCCATAAGAAATATCCGCTGTTTATTCTGCCTGTTTAAATTCAGAATGCTATTGCGCCCTTATCCATACCACCCTTAATTAAAGCTCAATCATTAATTTTAATTATAAACCACCCCGTTTTTAGGAGTCAATGTTCAGCTGCATTCTCCCCCCCCCCCCATGGCCCCTGGCTAAAATCTACAGCTCAGGTTTTCACCTGAATATGTTAGCAAGACGTATTTCTTCTGTGGCACAGCAGTAATGTGTGCAAGACTATAAGATGCCAAGGAGTGCGCACATAAGCAAAAGAGAAGATTGCGTTTCTGGTCCTAGGAGCTAAATGCTGCTGTTTTGTTTTGAAGACAATGAGAGCTGGAAAGGGGAAAGAACAGATAAGCAGAGAGACGAGAGAAACCCAAGTCATAACAGGAGAGGAGGCAAGCAAGCAGTGGAGCATACAGGGCTCTGAAACATAGGATTTTATGAGCGGCTGAAGGGAGGGCAAACATTCACGATTGTTGTTGAGGGAAGGAAAAATACAGACTTGGCACACCCTTCATTTGACTTCAATGCCTCAGTGGTAGGTGGAGGCTGTGGTGTGCAGCAGCATTTAAGGAATTGTGCTTGGTGTAGAGTCGGTTGTAGGAATCAAGTGAAGTGTTATGAGGAGAGCAATCTTCAGCGCACTGAGCACAATAGTAAAGTGTTAAGACGCAAGCCACACTCACACCATACATTTAAAGCATGATGATACTACTTGAAGCAGTCATGACTTCCTCCAAAGTATCCTGGGATACTTTAAGGGTGCTGAAAGGGATTAGGGGACCCAGAAGTCCCTGGGAAGAAGGACTGGTTGTTAAATATACATTCTAGGCACACTTTGCCTTGTCTATGCATTTTGGTTTAGAGAACTGCACTGCTTAATTGAAGATGTGATGTTTGAAGGGACGACTGTGTTTTGAGCCATGTATTCTTTGAAGAATTAAGATAGATTTGCCTTTAAATGAGAACTGAATTGAGCTCCGCCCCCATTCCTGCCCAGAACCACCAAGGATTGTGACAAGTACAAGATTCCATCTCCCTGGCCCATTTCCATGCCACAAACACTGCCAGCAACCGGTAGAAAATAGCATAATTCTAACTTTCTTTGTGTAGCAATAATAAGCCACTGTCTCTCCTCATCATGATTCATTTTATACACATGGCTTGATTTAATGATGTATAGAGAACATCAAGGCTCTAGCGTTTTTATGTGATTATATACTCTCTTGTCTGTCTAGGAGTTATTTTTTGCCTTACATATTTTTAACTCGTCCTAAGATTAATCATTGTAATGGTGATTGACATCATAAAGATGTCCAGCACGGCAAACGATGGATTGTCGGTTCAGTTGGATATGTTCCTACATTTATTTATTTACAGTGGTACCTCAGGTTAAGTACTTAATTCGTTCCGGAGGTCCGTTCTTAACCTGAAACTGTTCTTAACCTGAAGCACCACTTTAGCTAATGGGGCCTCCCGCTGCCACCGCGCCGCTGGAGAAAGATTTCTGTTCTCATCCTGAAGCAAAGTTCTTAACCTGAAGCACGATTTCTAGGTTAGCAGAGTCTGTAACCTGAAGTGTAGGTAACCTGAAGCATATGTAACCTGAGGTACCACTGTATTTCAAAACCCTGCCCTGTTTTTCTTTCCTTTCTAAATGAATTCAAAGTGGCTTATGAAACTGCAAAAAACAACACCCCACATCGAACAATAAACAGTGATAAAAGCAAACATTCCAACTGACCCTGTGCTGAAAACCCTACCAATGAGGAAAAATGTCCCCTTCAAACTCAGCCAATCACATGTCACACTAGGAGTGCTATCAGTCGATAAGATGTCGTTAAGGAAGTAGGTCTCCAACCCTGCATATTTCTACAAGTTCCTTTGCATGTTCGGAAATGAACACCTTGTGATCCCATCTTACAAACAACAAAAGAAACTTCCTTATACTAATTCCGATCATTGGTCCATCTAGGTAAGTACTGGTCACAACTGATTGTCATCAGCTCTCCAGGATTTAAGAAAGGATTCTCTCCCAGACCTACCTAGAGGTTCCAAGAACTGAACCTGGGACCTTCTGAAGATGAAACAGATGCTCTTCTGCTGAACTACAGGCCCTTCCCCATCCTTTCAGGTTACCTGAAAATAATTCTTTCTGGTGACCTGGCAAAGACCTTTTCAAGTACAGCTGAGGAAATTGTACCAAGGCGCCTTCCTCCTCCCCATCCACAGACATGCTTTCCGATTTATCTTATGTGTAATTAGAAGGAAACTGCCTGTGAAAAGATTCATTATCTTTCTCTTTAAGGAGTGAACATGCTAAAGATTATGTGAGTGTATTTTTCCTGGTAGGGGGTCTCATCTTTACACAAACTTGAAGGCAGAGAAGACAACTGTAGTTCTTATCTTAGAAACAAGCCTGGGAATTGGCTTTGGAAGCTGAGATTCTACTCCTTTCTTCTACTCTGGGAGGTGAAGTGAGCCATGCTAAAAAGAAAGTTTAACAGGTTTTCTCAGGAAGCACCAAGGAACCACCTCTGTATTGTTGACAATTTAAACTCCCGAGTTAAAAAGGTGCGGGGGAGACATCACACTGGAATATTTTTACACCTCAGAGCTGAACATACACATTGTAAATAATGACTGCACTACGGTAATTTGCGAGGGAGATGCTTGCTAATGCATAATAAATATCTAAAATGAGATCATTTTTATTTAATTATTTTTGTTCATTATATTCAAGCCGCAGTCGTAAGCACATTTTCTAGGGGCTAAATCTTATTATACTCAGTGGGATTTACTCCAGAGTAAACATGTTGAGGATTGGCATCCATCTGTCTCTAGAGACAATGGAGTGTACCTCCAGGAGTGAAGTCAAACCACTGTTAGAAGTACCAAAATGACCTCCCCAGGAAGCAAGCCTGGGCAGTATGTCTTGGGCTGCCCATACGACAAGACCCCCTCTCAGCCTCACTGATGTGGTCCAAAAAAAGCAGTGCATTATGTTAAGTTGTGGGTGAACATATCAGACAACACAGCGATTCTTCAAGCAGCTCTTGTTTATTCACAGGCCAGGACAGAACTGAACTGAAGGGTTCAGCCAGCCTGCTTATATAGCGCTTCACTACAACGCAACTGTAACAACTTTCTGTAACTATCCAATCACTGAACGTCACTTTCAATCCCTTATTTGCATATGTGGACCTGAGTGAAAATTATCTACAGTATCCCCCTGCTGGCCAGGGTGAGAACTTCAGTACATAACACATAATGTTTGGCATCAGCTTGGCTGCAGGAGTTACCAGGAGGAGATGTACAAGCTGCTAGGTAGGAGAACAATAGCCAGAGTACTGTGGATGAGCTGAGCTGGGACCAGGCTGGAAGATGGAGACACAGAGGCATGCTTGCTCTGTGCTGGAACCAAAGCTGCGACTAACGGAGAAACAAGATGTTGGTGTGTTAATGCTATGAGCCCATCCCATCTTATGCTCAGGTTGTAAAGATGTAGAAATAAAACCATATATCCCAAAGTCTTCGCTGCCCCTCATTGCAGGGAAACCAAACTCTGGGTAAGTGCTGGAACCCCTGAGATCTCACACCACTCTGAGATTTGGGTAGTGCCCAACAATAATTTCTTGGTCTTTAAGTTGCCACGAGCCTTTCTCTTGTTTTATATACCGTTTATGGATTTGATCAGATTGTTTTATGCTGTGTTTGAAGGTTGTTTGTTGTTAGCCATCTTGGGCACCATTGTGTGGGAAAGGCATGCTGCCCATTTAAATAAAACCCACGATAATAAACAAACCTTGCATGTGTTTCCAAGCACAGCCACTGTGGTGGCAGATGTCTCTGAAGGAGAGTGCAACAGCCTCCCTTATTTCCATCAACGCCCAACTCCAGAGGCAACTTGACTTGAAGCCATCATTTCTGGAATGTCTTGGTAAAACGATCAATTCAGCTTTATCATTAAACAACTTGGATCTTTTCCCATTGTGAAGTATCGATGGCAGAAACTTCCTCACCATGAAAAGAACCCACATGGTCCTTTCAGATAAGTCCCCCCCCCACACTAATTAAAGTGGGGGAGAAATGGGTGGTAATTGCACTCACTCATTACTGGCAAGAAGCCATGTGTGGATCATGAAATGACATATCTCCTCCTGTCTATTTGTGGAGCTTGTTTTTACAAACTCCGTTAAACACTCTCTCTCTCTCTCTCTCTCTCTCATACACACACAACACAACAACCCCACATAATATATGTAAGAATACTATCTGTGTCAGAAAAAAATGAAAACCAGTGTTGTTATCTTTAGGGAGAGTTATAATTATTTTTCCACTAAAGGAAAATAAGGCCAAGAAGCTTGCTTTTATGCCTTTCTACATCGTTGCACTCCAGCTCGTATTTCCATTCTCATATCCACACTTCAAACAAAATGCATTAGCACTTCTGCCACCATTCGTCCCCCCCCTCCCCTTTTCACACCATTTAGGGTGCAATAGTAAGTCTGAGGCTGACAGTAGAGCCTAACCTCCAGTTTTAGTCAAACACAACCAGGTTATCAGAGCTAATTCAAAAATCTTCACATGTGTGAGCCCTGTTGGGAAGTTTAGCAATTTCCCTCCCCCAAGACACACACACTTTTGGTTTTGCATGGAAGGAAAACGCAGCCTCTTGGTGAAACGATATGAGATCATGTTTCTGTCTGCAGCAAGGCAGCACAGAGGAAAATGGAGCGATTTCTACTATTCACAGGAAAATGACTTTCTATTGTATGTGATTCTACATTGTGGTCCCATGTGCAGTTTTTTTCCTTTAAAAAAAAAATCTCAAGATTTTTTATTCATAAAAAGGTCCTGTTAACGAAATTCAGTTTAGCATTTTGTCTGCTATTGTTGTTTCTAATTCTCCAGGAGCAAACAAAATGGGATGGAGGAACAGTGGCTGGAGATACTGGCTTTTCACCCATTTCATTTCAAGCAGTATTTAAGGCAAAGGGAGAATAGGCTAATTGCATTTCTACCTGAAAATAAGTTTCCTGTCAAATTTTAGAAATAAATGAAATGTGGCAACTTGGCAAGGACTCCTGGAGGGATGTGACAGCATGCACCAGAAGTGTTGAGAGAAACTTCTCCCCACACTGAGGCCTGGAAGGCATCTTAAGTTCTCCTCATCTAAATTGTCCCACAAATTCTTAATTTTATATGGAGCATTGTGCATCTACAGTTTGCCATAATGCTTGCCCTTTCAGTTTCAATGAATTTGCACATGCGCACGCTATGGCTGTGTGCATTAATAAAACATAGCACAAATTCTGAGTACAGTTGCACCAAGATTCTTTGAGTGTAGTTTTCCCCCCAGTGCACAGGAGTGTATATGCACATTAGGAAAACACTGCAGAAAAAAAATTCTTGGTCCAGTGGTACATGCAATCATACAATAAGTTTTTCCTTGGCTGTATTTTCTCTCTCTTTTTCTTTCATAAAAGTTATATACAGTGGTACCTCAGGTTACATACGCTTCAGGTTACACATGCTTCAAGTTACACACTCTGCTAACCCAGAAATAGTGCTTCAGGTTAAGAACTTTGCTTCAGGATAAGAACAGAAATCGGGCTCCAGCGGCACGGCGGCACCAGGAGGCCCCATTAGCTAAAGTGGTGCTTCAGGTTAAGTACAGTTTCAGGTTAAGAACAGACCTCCGGAATGAATTAAGTACTTAACCCCAGGTACCACTGTACCACTTAATTGTAAGGGGGTGGGTGGGAATTCTATGTGTATATCAATAATGTATAGAGGCCAAAGGATGAAAGTTCCCTGAAGTAATTGAAAGCTGGTCTGGATCCAATTCCAAAACGAAGTTTAGAATAAAACATCAAATTAATCTGGAATTTGGAAGATGTGGAATAAAGAGCAGAGTGAACCCATAGCACAAAAAAAGGAAGAGAAGGGGGAAATCCTCTCCGACTGAGGTGGGCTTGCTCTGAAATCCTAGCACAGTTGCTGCCCTCACTAGCCGTCTCCTTCCTCTCCTCAGTGCAATGACAACAACTAGTCAGTGAAAATCGGCAGTAGCAATCCAAATGGACATCATCATTGCAAATGTTGCTTCAATGAATGGGAGGCAGATGTACACATGCATACCCTGTCCTCAACTTCTTTATGTGTATTGTCCTCGACCTTCCCCATCTTGAGTGGGAAAGGGTGCAGGAGGGGCCCTATTCATATTCACTAGTCAGTGGCAGAGTTACAGGTGAAACTCGAAAAATTAGAATATTGTGGAAAACTTCATTTATTTCAGTAATTTAACTTAAAAGGTGAAACTAATATATGAATAGACTCATGACATGCAAAGCGAGATCTGTCAAGCCTTTATTTATTATAACTGTGATGATCATGGCGTACACAAAAAATTTTGAGTTTCACCTGTAGCTGCATAGGCACCGACCCCCCGGGGTGTGCCTTTTTGTCACCCCCTCAAAGATGGCACCTGGTGCGGACCGCTCCCACTACCACCCCTTCCTACACCCCTAACTAGAGTGCAATGCCTTCCTGCATTGGAGGGGGCAAAATAGGGTGGCCTTTTGGGTCCTTTCCAACTCCACAGTTCTATGATCCGGGAGCTTAATCAGGGTCCCCTGTGCAGAGGGTTCTACTTGCATTCCAGGGGCTTTGAAACTAGGACAAGAGTCAAATGTAGCCCAAAGGCTACAGGTTACCTACTTGTGTCCTAGACCACAGGAGAAGAGCAAGTGGGCAGGGAGAGAGTTCAGAAACTGCCCTTAAGGGAATGCAGCACCGATTGGATCCCTAGGATGGGCAGAGAGCTTTCAATGCAGGGATGTGTTCAAATATCTGCATTCTGACTTGGTAGTCCAAGGATGGTTGTACTGTGTGTGTGTTTCCCCCTGAATGTAGGCATCAGCCTTGCATCCAACTATGAGACTCAGCATCCTGATGCCCAGCCCATGTTATCTAGATTACACTGTTCAAGAAGCAGAGGAGTGAGCTGTGTGTAAGAGGTGCCTTGAAAAGCTATGTTTCAAACGTATAATTACCTATACTTTTTTGTGCACCTGCTGAGGTGAGAACCACTGCTTTAGCAGGTAGATCTGCTGGCATGACAACTCTTACAGAAGCATTTTTAAAAAAGAAAGAAAACCCCACAGAAAGGTGTGTGCTCTTGCCAACAAACAAGGCATAACTCCTCTTTATCATACAACTGTTGTGGTTTTTTGCTTGATAATACTTACATACTGGAAGCCAAATCTACCCGCTGCAGAACATTCCATCATATAAATAGGGCATATACACTGAGCAAGTGAAATGCGGTATGGCAGCTGAAACTCTATGTTTGCAACATCTTGATGAGGAAATGCAAAACCTTTTGTTCCAGGGAAATGAATGTTTTTCAAATCACCATTCTGCAAGTGAAAAAATCACTTCTGCCAGACTCACTACTGGTGGATGTAGTGAAAGGAAACTGGGTTTCCAAAACCAAATTTTCTTTTGCTCTGTGTAACCTGTCTGCCTCCCCGCAGTCATCACCTGCATTGCACTGCTGGCTCACGTTCAGCTTGTGATCAGCTGAAACACCATGTCCTTTCCCCATGTACTGCTGTAATTTGACTCCTAAGCAAGTAAATAAGCAAAAGAGCACATAAATTAGAGCCGTGCAAATGTGCTTTTTATGTTCATTGCTCTGGAATTCTGGGTGATCCCATCTGCAATACCGAAAGAAATGTACCTTGGTTTTAAGGCAGAATCACAGAGCTGGGAAGGAGCCCTGCAATTAAGGGATTTCAACTAAAGCATCCCTGACAGAGGGCCACAGAACCCTTGCTTCAAGACCTCCAAGGATGGAGAGTCCACCACCTTTCGAGGGAGTCTGTTCCACTGTGAAACAGTCTTATCCTCAGAAACTTCCTCCTGCTGTTTAGTCGGAATCTCCTTTCTTTTAACTGCAATCCATTGGTTCAGATTCTACCCTCTGGAGCCAAAGAAAACAAGCTTGTTCCATCTTCCATATGACAGCCCTTTAGATATTTGAAGATGGCTATCATGTACAGAAACGTTTACCAAGTTAAGAGAGCATTTAGGAGCACAAATCCATGCAGCTTACCATTGCCCGAGGGACACAAACACTCACGCTTTTTAATTTATTTTTTTGTTAATGAACACACATTTAATATGCTGGTGCAGCTTACAAGTGGCAATGCTTATTTCCACGTCCCCATTTTTTTGTTTAATAACTATGCTTAGGAGTTATTTGACTAAGCTTCCAGGCATATATGCATAAAAACGAAGGCATGCAAATGTTAAAACAGGACTGTTGACACACGCCTGTGTAGTTTGGCGCAAGGTAGCATGGAAGAAGGCTGTTTTATTACCTTTATGCAATTTCAAGGTTGTCATGATAACTATGAAAATCTTATTCTAGGCCACGGCAAATAGGGGCAATAAATGTCAAGCAACCCTATTGCCATAAATTACCGGCAGCTCTGCAGATTTTGCAGGGCATTTGTGCATTCTGAGTTGCTGGATGCGGCGGATGTGACACGGAGACAAACTTCTTTGAAAACCTGCAAATGCCCTTGAACCCAGAAGCCAGCCTATAGGTTACCACCGCAGCATGCAACCATCAAGACTTTCTGTCCTTTTGAAAATAACGGCACAGGGAAAGCCAGCGTTTGATGTTACTCTCTGCATGTCTATGCATAGGGGAAACATCAATGGTGAAGCTATCTAGGATGACATTACAAAGCCTATGAGGCTCCCCGCTTCAGTATACATAAACTGGTCACCAGCTGTGATCTAGGTGAGGGAGGGGGAGCGAGAGAGCACACACTAGAGCATCAGTCTTTGTGTCTTCCTCTGAGGTCCCCACACTGAGCATATTCAATATTAAGACTGCTGTTGAGCTGCTCTATCCAGTTTTCAATGCCTTAAAAAAACGGGGGAAAACAAAACAAAAGATAAGATTTATTCTTTAAAATGCCAGGGAATTTCTCCCACCTCAATTTGTCTCCAATTCAACAGGTACCGCAAGTTTCTTTAGTGCTTCAAAAATGCACAAAACCTGTTTGACCAGATATGACAGTGCCCCCAAACAAACGCAAGTGAACTGTGCCCATTGTAAACGCATTATGCCAATGTCTGGCTTCTGAGAAGCAACTGGCTGCAATCCTGCATACATTCAAGCTGCTTAACAGCCACTGGTTTCAACGGCATTTAAGCACCTAACTATGTGCAGGATTGCAGGCTGCTGCAGTTATCGGTACCCAGCCAAAGATGCAGAGATGCTTCCTTCCGAGTTGTTCTGTATGCCAAGAGATAGCAGATATTTCTTATTTACTGCTTTGTCTCTGGAGAGACTTCTGTAACTTGAATACTATCAACAAGACCTGACGGTTTCTAATCTAATTAACATAGCGTCTGCTGCTGCTGTTGCTGCCGCCATGCCTTTGTTTCAAAAAGGAGGAAAGCTGACTATGTAAGTCAATCCCAGCAATGCAACTTTTTAAGCTTAGTTTGTTTAGAGCCTCCATGGTGCTACAAAAGGTCCTGGATTTCATGAGGGCGTCTTTCCCCTGTGACATTTAAGGCATGGGAGGAGTCTCTGCAGTACAGCTCCTTCTTATACTGCTGATATTAGCAGATAGAGACATGGCCCCACCCACTTTGGGCTTGGCCGCCACCCACCACCAAATCCAGCCCCACCCATCATGAATGTGGTCCACCCTACTCACGTTTCCCCAAGGAAATGCAACCCTCAAATTCCCCACCCCTGTTCTAAATGTAGTTTTGCAACCTGACCTCACATCCCTTCCTACTAAAGGGATATGGAAACGTGCCCATTTTAGAGAAATAGCTACCTTCTTACCTTGGTAATCTTGGACCTTTCAGTTTCTCCTTAGGGGTATCTCTTCTCATGAGTCTCTTATTCCCTGTGGACCAGCCATCAGACTCTGGTCTTGGGGGAGATGAAACAGGCTCCACTGTTTGCAGGTCCACTCAAGATAGACCAAGGGGTGGATCCATCTCCACTTGCAAAAGGAATAGTAAATCCCAATTGTGTTCAAGGAGCAATAGTGGGGTAGAAAAGCTGGGGGGGGGGGGAACACCTGGCAACCAAGGCACCTCTTGGGTTTCAGATAGTACATGGGTAAAGGTAAAGGTAAAGGGACCCCTGAATGTTAGGTCCAGTTGCGGACGACTCTGGGGTTGCAGTGCTCTTCTCGCTTTATTGGCCGAGGGAGCTGGTGTACAGCTTCCGAGTCATGTGGCCAGCATGACAAAGTTGCTTCTGGCAAACCAGAGCAGCACATGGAAACGGTGTTTACCTTCCCGTCGGAGCGGTACCTATTTATCTACTTGCACTTCATGCTTTTGAACTGCTAGGTTGGCAGGAGCAGGGACTGAACAACGGGAGCTCACCCCGCTGCGGGGATTCGAACCGCCCACCTTCTGATTGGCAAGCCCTAGGCTCAGTGGTTTAAGCCACAGTGCCACCCACATCCCTCCAATGTGCCTCTTGGGTTTCAGATAGTACATGGGTAAAGGTAAAGGGACCCCTGACCCACAGCGCCACCCGCATCCCTAGCACATGGGTAGGTGAGTCTAAAAACCCAGAGACACAAATAATGTATTTAGTGTTAACTTTGGAAATGTATACTTAATTCTGACCAAACTAAAATATAGATCAGGAGCGAAAATATACATCAGGAGGCTTAGCTAGGCCAGAATGGCTTTTTTTGACACTTCCCCTTCCCCAAACTAGTTTTTTTCCAGTGACACCCCTATAGAAGCTGGTCTGGATGTGACGTCAATGCCTGGATGGAGGAATCTCCTGGGAATTCTATATATTCTGTCCTGAGTTTCATCATGGGAAAGAGGGAGGATTCAATAATGTGATAACGGCCAAGGGTGATGCACTTCTACTTTTCACAGAACCATTTCCCTTCCCTGTGTTACTTCCCCTTGCATCCTAACCTTGACCCTTAACTCCACCCCAGGACATCTAGAAACAAGCTGTTCATGCTCCTGATTGGATGCAGGAGTGATCACAAGTAAAGAAAGTCTACCTGGAAGAGACAATAACCTTCCTCACATCAAAAAGTGGGAGCCTACCTGGGCAGCCAATTGCTGGTTCAGGTGTAATCTCTGCAAATTATGCAGATGGGTGGGAGACTAGCATGAGCTGTATTTCCAATACACATAGGCCACTGGCAGTCAGATGGGCTGCCTGGCTGAATTAGAACTGCAAAAGAAAGCACCTGGAAATATACGTTTCCAAAAGCTTATCTTCATCCAGAACACCAAGCAGTTGACTGAAACAGACGTCATTGTTCGACTCAAGAGTGATGCAAGTACGCAACCAGATCTTAAACATTCTTTTGCTTGTAACAGCTAAATAAGTTGCTCTTTTAAGGAGCTGATGGAGAATCTTGTGATGGTTCAGAGGTCTGCTGAGGTATGTAGATGCATTATGGCTGCAAACGGAGAACTGTAGAATCAATTCCTGCATTATTCAATAAACACTAAAATGAACACTGGTGCCATCAAGTCAGAGACTCTAGCAATACTAGACTGATGATGATAACAAAAACTTATACTCCATCTTTTTACAATAATATACAAAGCAGCTTTCCCCCATGGTTCATGTAAGCTGTGCACTAATTTATTTGAGGTGTCATATGTACATATCTGTTCATAATGGTTGACATATCAGACTAAGACTGGGCTGATCCAGGGTTCAAATCTCCACTCAACCTTGAAACGCTCTCTCTCTCTCTGTGTGTGTGTCACAGGCTATCATACCCACAAGGCTGTTGCGCAGATAAAATGTGTGTGTGCTTGTGTCTTTTTGCCAATGTGGATTTCAAGCTTCACCAAATGATCCATTTAATTCACAACAAATGTGTGGTTACTGCTCATCTACTGCGTAGGATCCAAACATCTCCCAACTAGGAAATCCCATCTCTTCATTATAGAGATGCTGCATTTTGAATGGCTGGGAAAGTACAATTGTATTGCTAGGAATATGGGACATTTTGCGCCGGCTGCAAAAGCCACAGTGACCTAAAGTACGGTCAGGAATGTGGCTCCATGACTGTGACAACCTTCTGTTTGCACTTTGAATGCTGAGTAAATGATTGCTGCTGCTGAGTGTATGTATAGTTTCTCTCAGCTGCAGAGTCCATTGCAATCTGGAGCACTGTTGGGAGTATGGTTGCATGGATATCACATGAGAGACACCTTTTGCACACTGCTAGCGGCAACACTGAGGATGAGCGACACACCACACTGCCATTGCAGTTGCACAAAGTTGTGTGATTCAAAAATCAGTACACATAGATGGACTGCCGCAGTCTCTGGAACTGACTAATCTTCCTTTCTCCCTCGTCAGTTTCAAATGCAACTTGGCAGCTCTTGGAGGAAACTTCAGACTTTGCCTAGAGACTTCAGCTTGAATGGTCACAGAGCTCTGTGGCTGATAAACAGGGCTGTAGAAAGCAAAATTAAAACTCTGCAGCCAGGGGATCAAAGTTCTGAGGCGGGATAAGCTGAATTCAGTGAACATTATAAACCATGCAGCTCAGTACAATTTCCCTGTGTTCTCCTGCACTGAACTTGTACCCACTTATTCTCCCCCCCCCCCCGATGCATCTCACTGCCTAAAGGGAGAAAAATATTATAGGCATCGCCATTGCTTATGAACAAGTGCCACAGAAGCAAAGAGTTATGCAGAGGGAGTGCTTGAAAGGACTGGTCTTTTCTGGGCTGGGGGTAGGTGGGCAGGGATACTATACTAACAACAAGGAGGATTAAGATATATAGTGTGGTGTGAAATGACAAGGATGGGTACAGGATCGTGGCAAGAAATGGAGTATGGCAATGAAATGCTGCGGTGGAGTACAAGGTTATTTGCAGAATACCCAGAAACCGAAATACCATATGTCATTGAAGCAGCTATTTGAAAGCTTTTCTAATAGCCTGGCTTATAGCTTTGGGGCTTTCTCTTGGAGTTTTCAGGCTTAGGTGTCACCTTCTTATGAATGACAGCATTTCAGGGTCACTGGATTTGAAACATCGTCATTACAAGACAACTGAAATGTACTTCAAAGATTCGCCCGCCAGCAAAGAGGTGAGGCTGAACAGGATTCAATGGCCTAAGTCATTGGGAACTGCAAAGAGAGATGTGGAGAAACTGGGATTTTCTGGTAGCGATAGGGTTTTTTTGTTTTTGCATGAAAGATGCATGCAAAACATTAAAAAGCACATTTTACATAAATGTGCACATTTTACATACAAAGTTCACACAAACAGCACACAATGGGATGGAACAGAATGCAACAAGACAGGATAGACCTATGACTGAGTGCCAGAGAGACTAAAATGAGGCAGAATAGATGCCCATCCCATTCCTGTATGGGTCTGGGTTGATTTTGTTGCAGAGTTATTATGCCCTCTGCTTGCTTCCCCATTACTGAAGTGACCTCTCACTTGACCTTGCAAAAAGCACAGGGAGAGATGTTCTTGCTTCATCTTTCCTTCCTCTTGTGTTTTATCTGCCAAGACATACTATCATGTTATTTATAGATATACTATGGGATGTGTAAGCAAAACATCTGATGCATACACATCTGTTTCATGAATCAGACTTCACGGCTTCTGGAACTAGGAGGAGGTGCGAAGCAAGATCATATTTGCCAGGCCTTACGGTCTGGAGGCCAGAAAGCTGGAAGCAGTGAAGTTGTGAGCAAAGTCAGTGGGCAGTAGAGATAGTTTGAGAGTACCTCAGCCTGTTTCCAGTCAACAGGTTCCTCAGGGTTAAGAGCTAGGTTAGAATCTTTATAGGACTAGGTGAAACCCTGTTGGACCTTTGTGTCAGCTGACTACCACTGAGTTCATATCAGCTATCCAGCCTTCCAGCTATCCACAGGACTGGAGCACTGTGAAAAGCAAGCCAACAGGAAGCCTATCACTGTGGCACAGACAATGAGGTAAAGAATGGATGATTACCCCTGTGGTTGTCCCCCAAAAGTAGTAAGAGCTTTTGAAGTACTCCAATCAAGCCAAACTATTTTTATTATTAAATCATTTTGGGATACTTTATGGGAAGCACTTAATTAGTTACCAATAACTGCCTCTCCTCATATGAACCAATCTGGACCCTTAGATCATCATCTGAAGCCCTTCTTTGTGTGCCTCTTCCAAGGGACATCCAGAGAATGGCAACACAAGAGAATGGCCTTTTCTGTGGTGGCTCCCCATTTGTGAATAGGGAGGCTCACCTGGCACCTTCGTTACATATCTTTAAGCACCAGGCAAAAACTGTGAGGGTTATGACACCAGTCCTGAAAGACCTACATTGGTTCCCGGTATGTTTGCAAGCACAATTCAAAGTGAAGGCGCTTACCTTTAAAGCCCTAAATGTCTTCTGTCCTATATACGTGAAGAAGCGTCTCCATCCCCATCATTCAGCCTGGACACTGAGATCCAGCTGCTTTTCTGTATGCATTTATAATTTTATTCTAACAAGACCCCCACCTTAGGCCTCAGACACACTCCACATGGCTCTGTCCCCATTCCATTAGAGTGTCTCCACCAAACTCAGTTAGTACTAAACCTTTTATATATATTTGGTTCTCAAACACCTTGGTTCTCAAATGCCTTGGTTCCCAAACACTGGAGACCGAGAAGAGTTTCAGTTTTCAAACGTTTTTTGGAAGCCGAACGTCCAATGTGGCTGTTGGCTATTGTTTCTGGGGCGCCTGCACCAATCAGAAGCTGCGCCTTGGTTTTCGAACATTTCGGAAGTTAAATGGATTTCTGGAACAGATTAAGTTTGGCACTATTGTTTTTGCTATTTGTTTTTGAGGCTTTTTCGGTTAATTTGTTTTTGTGACTGTGTGGAACCCAGTTCAGCTACTGATTGATTGATTGATTGATTGTGTGACTGCGGAAATGGATAAAAGCCCCCCATCCAAACAATGACTATCATCAATGCAGGTAAGAAAAAAAATAAATTATTTTTTATCATCTACAATACTGTCATTTTATGGATCAGTGGTCTCATTAGATAGTAAAATTAATGTTAAATTGCTGTTTTAGTGGTTGTTTTTAAAAGTCTGGAACGGATTATTCCGTTTTGCATTACTTTCTATGGGAAAGCGCGCCTTGGTTTTGGAACAGATTTCCGGAACGGATTAAGTTTGAGAACCAAGGTACCACTGTACTTTTTCTCATGCTGATGATTTGGCTCATGGAATTGTCTCCTGAAAAGCAAGTGTCTCCTTCTCTAAATTGCAGCACCTGTGGCCTGCAAGACCTCCACAGAAGCTAAAGATGCTCCAACCTACACAAATTGCTGCAAGCTCGTTGCATACCAGTCATAGTGAAAGGCAGATTTGGTAGGTCTGTCACCAGAAAACCACCCTGTCTGCTAGGATGATACTCAGGGACACTGAAGTGCTTCTTATTCGTGGATCGTTTCAAATCTGAAAATGGTTAACTTTGATTTGGCTATTGTGAAGTAAGTGGTGACTCTGGCTTTGATATTATGCGGTGGATCAAGTAAGAAGGCCTTTGGAAGGAGAATGCAGGGCGGTGAACTTAATGGTTCACAAAGAAGCTGACCGAGCTTCTTGTGGTCAGTAGATAAAAGGCTCCGGGAACTTTCTAATTTAAGAAATGTACAGTGGTGCCTCGCAAGACGAAATTAATTCGTTCCGCAAGTATTTTCTTCTTGCGAGTTTTTCGTCTTGCGAAGCACGGTTTCCCATAGGAATGCATTGAAAATCAAATAATGCGTTCCTATGGAGACCGCTTGCCAGGCTGGCGGTGCGGAGAAGGGCTTTTCTCCCCACCGCAAGCCTTCAGGACAGGTACGGGAACAGAGGGGAAGGCGCGCAGCGCTTCTCCTCTGTTCCCGGGGCTTGCGGTGGGAGGAGGGTTTTTCCTCCCCACGCCAACATTCAGAACAGCATTCTGAAAGTTGGCGGTGGGAAGGAAAACCCTCCTCCCACCGCAAGTCTTCAGGATAGCCATCCGAAGGCTGGCGGCGGGAGGAGGGCTCTCCGCCCCACCGCCAGCCTTCGGAGCAGCCATCCCAAGGCTGGCGGCGGGAGGAGGGCTCTCCGCCCCACCGCCAGCCTTCGGAGCAGCCATCCCAAGGCTGGCGGCGGGAGGAGGGCTCTCCGCCCCACCGCCAGCCTTCGGAGCAGCCACCCCAAGGCTGCCGGTGGGGCGGAGAGACCTCCTCCCGCCGCCAGCCTTCGGAGCAGCCTTCCCAAGGCTGGCGGCGGGAGGAGGTCTCTCCGCTCCACCGCCAGCCTTCGGAGGAGGTCCGAGGACAGTGGGGAAGACGCACTGCGCTTCCCCGCTGTCCCGGAGATTTCCCTATGGGCTTTCGTCTTGCGAAGGAAGACTAGCGGGTTTTCGTCTAGCGGGTTTTCCGTCTTGCGAGGCGTTCGTCTTGCGGGGCACCACTGTAATTTCATGTGTGCAAATTCATTTTTAGAAACTGTTCTCTGTGCAAGTTTCTAAAGTCGTAAGCACCCGCTTACGCTTTTTAAAACACTTGTCTCTCAACCTCCTCTTTCACGTTCCTTACATCTTGCATTATGCTGTGCTCCAGCCTCCCACAGCCTGATATGATTCAGTGGATGTTACATAATCTATGTCAGATTTATTATTCAGTAATACAAGGGAGAGGGGAACTGAGCAGCAAAATGAAGATAGGAGAAAGACGGGAGGGTTACTGCAGGTTAAGTACCTCTTAGAAAAGAACAACAGGAACCATTTCAATGGAATCAGTCTCTTTAGAGAGAATTATATGTGTGGAACCTGATTGCCTGGAGAGTGGAGGAGTGAGACCCTGACCCCACCAAAGTCAATGGGACTTTCATGAGCTTCAGTTTCAGTGGGGTCAGAATTTCACTCCACCTTTTAAACCACAATGCATTTTTAAAACCCACACCTCACCTATATTTCACAGTAATTGCAGCTGTATTTACTCAAGGTTGCTTCTCTTTGCACTTTACAAATGCGGCATTATTAGAATGAGTGACACTTCACAGTCTACATGTAAACAAAAACCTATTCTATGAAGGGTTTAGTTTTAGAAGCATAAACACAATGGGTTCCTTTGGAGAGCTGTGAATAGCTGCCGTGTTTCCTTCAGCTCATGAGTATGTCAGCGAGCCACTTGGGCGCACAAATCATTCATACAAGAAATATTTACATATATGCACATCCAACGGCTGTATCAAACTTAAGGCTTAAACTATGGTTTAGGTCTGTCTTCCACACACTGGTGTCCTCCAGATGTTTAGGGCTACAACTTCCGTAAGCTCAACATCAAAAAAACTAAGATCATGGCCACTGGTCCCATCACCTCCTGGCAGATAGAAGAGGAAGAAATGGAGGCAGTGAGAGATTTTACTTTCTTGGGCTCCATGATTACTGCAGATGGTGCCAGCAGTCAAGAAATTAAAAGATGCCTGCTTCTTGGGAGAAAAGCAATGACAAACCTAGACAGCATCTTAAAAAGCAGAGACATCACCTGGCCGACAAAGATCCGTATAGTTAAAGCTATGGTTTTCCCAGTAGTGATGTATGGAAGTGAGAGCTGGACCATAAAGAAGGCTGATCGCTGAAGAACTGATGCTTTTGAATTATGGTGCTGGAGGAGACTCTTGAGAGTGCCATGGACTGCAAGAAGATCAAACCTATCCATTCTTAAATAAATCAGCCCTGAGTGCTCACTGGAGGGACAGATCCTGAGGCTAAGGCTCCAATACTTTGGCCACCTCATGAGAAGAGAAGACTCCCTGGAAAAGACCCTGATGTTGGGAAAGATGGAGGGCACAAGAAGGGGACGACAGAGGACAAGATGGCTGGACAGTATTCTCGAAGCTACTAACATGAATTTGACCAAACTGCAGGAGGCAGTGGAAGACAGGAGTGCCTGGCGTGCTCTGGTCCATGGGGTCATGAAGAGTCAGACACGACTAAACTACTACAACAACTTCCGTGCAACTGATGAGAGTTGTAGCCCAAAACATATGGAGGGAATCAGCTTACAAAAGGCTGGTTTAGAGTTACATGTGCGAACCTCAGACTTTTGACCTCCTCCTTCATCAGGTTTGGGCAGGATGCAGATGGGGACAGGCAAATCTGTCAATTTCCATTACTAATTTTTTCAGTCTTAAGTTCAATTCTCCACATTTCCACACCGGTTTGCATTTTTTCCTGTGATATTGACAACTCAACCATTCACCTCATGCCAGTTTGTAGTGTTCTGAAAATACTGTTTGTATGCCTCCATAATATCCACAACTCTTAACAATTCACTCTATTTCATTTATATATGGGCTTGCAGTCCCACTAAATGATTTTCAGCATAACAACACAACATAAACAATATTACAACTCCTTTAATACAGTACCTTGGAACCATCAAGAAATACACACACACACACACACACACACACACAGAGAGAGAGAGAGAGAGAGAGAGAGTCTTTATATCATGTTGAAATTATTGTTGCCAAATGACTACATTCTTTGAAATTGTAGTTTTGAGTGCCATGTTGAAAAGCAACATTTTTCAGGACACAACTGCAGATAGAGCCCTGATCCCTTGGACTAGAATAGTCAAAAGGAACTAGATTGGTTAAGTCACATAATTGCATACCTTAGCTATGCATAGTGTAAATCCCTGGTCAGAAGTAATGCATGTGGGCTTTTTAGAAGAACCAGAAGCTAAGTGAGCAGTAACTTCTGCAACTGGCTTTCAAGCCCTTCTTGTAACATTAGAAGAAGATGCAGTGTCGTGCCTAAACAGAGCATATTTAGGAAGTGGGAGGATTTCTCAGCAATATTTAAAAGATCTTTCTTGGACACAATAAATATTAAAATGCAAAACAAAGACAAAAACAAACAGAAAGGTAGCAGATAAAGGAAAATAGTTCTGGCCTAGCTTTTCCCCTGACATGATACTTTTCTGTGTACAGAGATTTTGTGTGTATTTGAGTAATATTCTGCCATAAGAACACAGGAAAAATCCTACTGAATCACATCAACGGTCCATCTGATTCAGCAACCTGTTTCGTAAGTGGCCAGCCAGATACCTATTGGAATCCCTTAAGTGGAACTTGAGGGCACAGGTGTTTCTCCCTAACAGTTGGCATTTAATGGAATAATTGTCTTTGAACCTTGACGAGTATCACGGGGGCTCCAGCTCACAGCAGACTGACCACCTGGGTGAGAATTTAGCCAATGTCTCCAATAATTACATAATAAATACCTATAAATGTGTGGGTGAATATTGCGGAAAATGATGAGATAGCCAGCAGCATTGCCACGGGGATTCCATTACTGCTACTTTGCCATGAGGTGAGCATGCAGGTCCATTTTAATTGCCTCTGTTTCTGCACAATGAAGTTGTATGCAATTTTAAATATGCGTCACTGTTGCCAATTTTAAACATCTCTCTTACATTTATTAAACAGATCAAAAGAATATACAAACATAACACCCCCCTCCTTCCAGCTGAAAATTCCAGTACAAATGTAAAGTTAATGAAGTCACTAGGGTACTGAGATGCATAAAAGTTAGACATACAATCTCAGAAAGATCAGGGCCTTGAGAAATCATACACAGTCATTTGTGGTAAGCAATTGACCTGAGTAGGTGTGATTTTCCTGTGCCAGGAATGATTCATTTCATTCAGGGTTGCAAAATGAGGCTCATTCAGCAACTAGCAAAAACTGAGAACAAACAAATATCACTTCTCCTTTTCTTAATTTTATTTTTTTAAAAAAGCTTCCTTCCCTCACCCCCACTCCTGAGTGCAAGAGCTCGAATTGCAAACAGACTGTGTGGAATCTGGAATGATGAAAGATAACATTAATTTATGAATCACGATTGAATGAGACTCTGACCTCATTGTCTTTGCCATCTGCATTCACAATGCTAAAAACATCCAAACTGTTTTATTTTTTAAAAAAACTTAAATAATTTTCACATTGCCCTGGTTTAATTAATTATTGCAGTATATGCAATATTTGAGTATATGAAACAGAGAAGGCAAAGTTTGCTGAGCATTCCAGGAATCTTCTGCACTATATCAGTTTGGTATAAGGCAATGCATTTAAGTTGGTTTAAGACAACAAGAACTACAAAATACACAAAGCAATATTTGTAGCTGGACAAGCATGGACGGCTTGCCTGATAAAAGATCATCTATTTTGTCCTTCATCAAACCAGATTCCACTGCATCTATAGCATTTTTTCCTAGGGAGGCTATTTTTAAATGTGCTTACTGGGAAATAAATGCCACTGAACTCAGGGGAATTACTTCTGAGTAAACATGGTAGGAATTGGGCTGCTCAAAGCCCTTCATGATGTCAGTGATCCTTACAACATCCCTCTAATGTTGGCCAACATTATGACCTACCTAATCAAAGTTGGGTTCAATTCCATTCATGTCGGCAGAATCTAGGTATGACTAGCTTTGGCTAGATCAGGGTCAGTGCTGTGGAACTTTACAGAACAACAAACACAGAAAATATTTAGGGCCCTGCCACAAAGAGCTTACAATCTGAATTCCAATGGGGACGAGATATGGTGAAGAGATGGTGGTAACTGGGGAAGAACATGTAGTTTCACATATTTTAGCTTGGTTTGGTTTGGATTTTCAGTGGAAAATCTTGTTCTTTTTAATGACTATGATATACTCGTATCTTATTTCTTCTCTATCCAGAAATGCCCGGCCAAATGTCCATAATGAAAGGAAGTTGATGTGGTTCTATGAAGAAAAAATCATTTCCAATAAATGACATCCATTCTGGTATGTTGGTCGCTGATGCTGTGGAATGTGGGGCAATGCTTTCAAAATAAGGATGGATGACCAACTGAAGAAGAAAATGATTTTCTCCAGATCGGGGGTAGCTATAACAAATTTTGTTTGCTTAGAAGGGCACATGGTGTGTTAAGGGGTGGATAGTACCTCTGTTGGGGGACGCATTGTGCTCCTTCTGGGGTAATTTGTGTACCTTTGGTCCCCATCTGCATTCAGCTCTCACCTGTGGCTCCTGGAAGCTGTCAACATGTGACAGAGGCCACACCCTGGGAATGGCTTTAACTCAGGCAAACTCGGCCCTCCAGATGTTTTTGGACTACAACTCCCACCATCCCCTAGCTAACAGGACCAGTGGTCAGGGATGATGGGAACTGTAGTCTCAAAACAGCTGGAGGGCCAAGTTTGCCTATGCCCGCTTTAACTGGCCAGCTAAACCAGGTGAGGGTAGCCAATGTGCCTCAAACCCTCAGTGAGTTAGGGACTTCCCCAAATTGCATGTGGATTGAGCGGATGAGACCAATAGTGGGTCCAATGGTCAAGAAGGTGATTACTGCACATGCTGTAGAGGGGGCAGATGGGGCTCATCAACCTGGGAAGGGAGTCCCTCTAGGAAAAGGAAAACTCTGATCCTAAACCTCCATTGCCTTGCCAGATATCTTCAGGAGAAGTAAAGGCTAATGAGTAAACCCTACACAAAAAGACATTTGGGTGGCATCCTGGGTGGCAGGCAAGCTGGTGCCAAATGTATTGCTGTGCTTTCTTTTGGAGCACATCAGTGAGGCTGAGATGGAGGTCTCGTCGTCTAGGCAGCCCAGGACCTCCATAAATACTGCCCAGGCTTGTGCCCCAGGGAGGTCACTGCGATGCTGCTATTGCAGCGGTTAGACTGCACCCCCAGAGGTGTGCTCCATTGTCTCTCGAGACAGACAGACACCAACAACAACAAGGAAAAGAAAATGAGTATTCAAGGGTTGAAAGGCAGATTTGTCAAATTTAACATCTTTACATGAACGCCCCACCTCTGCAAAAAAACCCAAAAAACTATTACCTTGGCCATACCTGGGTACACATGTTTTGTCGTTGTGAAACTTTTACAGTGGTACCTCTGGTTGCGAACAGGATCCGTTCTGGAGGACCGTTTGCAACATGAAAAGCCCGCAACCTGAACGCCGTATCTGCGCAGGTGCACAGCGTGATTTGGTGCTCGTGCACGTGTGCGAAGTGTGATTTAGCGCTACTGCAGTGAAACCCGGAAGTAACCTTTTCTGGTACTTCCGTGTCGCTGCAGGACGCAACCTGAAAAAACATAACACGAAGCAAACGTAACATGAGGTAGGACTGTACTGTTAAACAGCACCCATTTTATTATACATTCTGAGCACCTATGGAAGGACTGGAGTGAGCTGGAAAGTGGTGGCCCCCGGACCAATCTCTGGAGAACAGAATGGCTCCTGGGGATGGGGGTCAAATTACATGTAACTTCTTTTGCCCAAAATGGCCTGAGATGGTGGCCAAGTCAGGGGGTGGAGGGGAGGTTTCTTTTTTTAAAAAAATAAATATTATTTTTAAACACACATTCGCACCCACACTGTTTCTGTGGCTTTTTTCTCCCTCTGATAACCAATGGGGTAGAAAAGTCGAGAGTGCAGGATGAGGGCCTGGGGGGCCAGGTTATAAATCCCCACTCAGCTGTGAAGCTTACCAGATGACCTCACAGGGTTGCTGTGGGGATAAAACAGGGAGGGGTGGAGAACCATGTACAGGACCCCAGAGGAAAATGTTAAAGATAAATAGCCTTGTTGGAGGTTAGGAAATGTCAAGAACAATACAGTTGCCTGCATTCCT
The DNA here is from genome assembly GCF_964252035.2 of Podarcis erhardii. Classification (NCBI taxonomy): domain Eukaryota; kingdom Metazoa; phylum Chordata; class Lepidosauria; order Squamata; family Lacertidae; genus Podarcis; species Podarcis erhardii. The sequence continues at coordinate 64,162,788 of NC_138512.1, read as the reverse complement.
CCCAGAGGTGAACAGCAGCTACTGGAGGAAGGGTATTTTGGCTTAGGGGGTGATGCTGAGGGAAGGGTTTTTTTTTTTTTTTTAGCCAATTCTTTTCTCTGTCTGGGCTAATTCCCTGACTTTAAAGAGTCCAATCCTCTACTCAAAAGCAAGTCCTCTTGAGTTTCATGGGGCTAATACTCAGAAAACTAGGAACACGGACTGCAATCAGTCTTCTCAAGCTGCTAATAGGCTTGAGGTAAAATCAAGTAAGTACCTGTTAGAACTGTGCTCTTAATGGCCTCTTGAAATTCGCTCCCCTATTAGGAGGCAAAGAAGTTGGGTGGGTGATTTTACCCACCAGAGTGAGGAGAAATTATTCAACCATTTATTGTTTGGGGGGGTGGAGTGGGTGTGTATGGGCTCACCATTATCAGTGGGAGTGGCAAACTTTTTATCTTTTTAACCTAACTTGTTGTTTCTTTGCTGCTGCCAATGACAACAGAAGCAAAATGGGCGCCATTTTGAATCCTCCACAATGTCCTTGACCTGGAGCCCTTCCAAGGCACTGTGAGGGAAAATATGGTGGCCACACACACACACACACACACACACACACACACACGATGGTGAGGAATACATGGGGGATTTTTTTAAAACAGCTTTTTATGGCTTTCATTTTCTGAGGGGAGGTGGGTGACAAAAAGAAAATTCTCAAAAAAATTCTCTTCATGGTTAACAATATTGGGGGGAAACGGACAGGGAAATGTGTGGGGAAAGGATTAACTGGTCTGCCAACCTCAACCCTATTCCTCCTGACCCCATTATCCCCTTCCTCCTAGATTGTTTTTAGGGAAAGGAAAATATATCTGGAGAACTGACCATGGATCCCTCACATCATATTTAGTCTGTCCTGTGAAATGCAGAAATTGCCCATGCCTGCTTTGGAATAAGGAGCAATATTGGTAGCAACATATACCAATACATTCGTGCTGGGAGCATATGCGGTGATAATTATTGAATGCGCTGAACTAGCGCACTTTTCCTCAGCTGGCGTTTGATTAGCTTTTCTTGTAGCTGCTTTCTGGTTAAGGAGGCTTTTTAAAAAAAACAACACAAAAAACACAGCAAACCCTTTAACCACCTCACCTCCCTCACTTATGTACACATGCATATAAAACCCCAAGAGAGAGAGAAGACAAGGATAGTAAACATCCAAAGGTCATACGGAGGCTGTTGTCTAGAAATTTTCTCTTCCCCTTGCATGGCCAGCAAAACACACACACACACACACACACACACACCTGTTTCATTCAACGGTTTTGGAGAGAAGGAGTGGGAAATCTGACGCATTCAATCCGCCCCAGCCCGCCTGCAAATTTTGATACTTTTTGTCCATGCAAAATATGGAAGGGTAAAAAGACCACAGCTTTTCACTCTTTTTCCACACCATAAGCACATTTAACCACCCTGCCAAAGAATCATGGGAACTGTAGTTTAAAGGTGCTGGGAACTGTAGCTCTGATGAGTAAACCTAAGCTCCCAATATTGTTTGAGAGTATGTGTGTGCTTTAAATGTATGGTGTGTATGCATTCTGGATGAATTGATTCCCAAAACTCCATTACCCTCTCTTCCCAGTTTTGAGGCTATCCTTCATGCAAAATATGGAACAGGGTGGGGTAGAGGGGAAGAATATAGCTCTTCACTCAGTTGATCCCAAACAACTGCTGTGGTTGCTGCACTGGGCTTCATGGTCACAACAGATCAATGCCGGAGAGAACGGCCACTCGCTGCATAAACCAGCAGTACAATCCTGTGCATATCTGTCTACCCAAGGAGTTCAGTGAGGCTTCTTGCAGAGTAAGGCTAGCTCTGGGTATCACTGCCCAAGTGTGTGAGCCTCAGCTCCTTCCAGGTAACCGTGACTATGAAATGGCAAGGACACAAGAAGGTCATACCATTTTATGCCACAGCTAATTTGCAACAACCAGCACCTTTCAGGTTTACTGGATCAGAACCAATCTGGAATAGCCAGCATCTTCACGTTTCCCCGGCCACACACAAAATGACCATCTTTTATTCTGGAACAGCTCACTCAACCCCTGCCTAGTCCTCAACTCGCAATCTATAATGTGGATTATTAAGAGTATTCCATCCAAGGCAGGAACACACAAACACACCTAAACCCTTTTTATAACCACCCTGACTGGAGAAAGCCTGTTAAGGAGCAACTAATCTGCATTCAGAGTTTACTCCTGAAGTGAAGCTGCCCAAAAGGTGTTAAACCCCCCCCCCCCTTTTAAGGATTTGCAAAGCTCCTGATTTTAGCACGGAAAAAGGAAAATGCAAACCAAGGCAGACAGATAAAAAACAAACACGCAAACACACACACACGGGTTACACTGATTTGCTGGTCTTGGTTTCTTCTGCAGCTGTTGAAGCTTCTGCTGTGGCTTCAAGAAAAGGGAAGGAGGAGGCTGGCCTGGAAGCAGGAAGAAGAGAGCAAAAAATAATAATAAAAATGAACCTGTTCCACTCTCTGCTGACTCAGAGCTCAGAAAGGTGAGGCTTTCTTAAATCCTTCCTGTCAATCCCCTTCTTAAGAGGCTGATCCTGCGCTGGCGGCTGCTCTCCCCTCCCAAGCCGGCTCCGCAGTGCACTCCCAGCGAGGAGGTGGCACCGCGCAACCCCGCATGCAACGCGGCGCGCACAGCCCCACACTCTCTCTCCAGACACACACCACGCACCGCAAGCGCCTCCCCTTTCGTCCCTCCCCGCCGCCTTCTCCTCTCCCCGTCTTTCCTTGCCACAAGCAGCGCCGGCTGCCAATCCGCCTGCTGCTGCTGCTGCTGCTGCGTCTCCTCTTCTGCACTCTCAACAGCAACAACATGAGTGCATGGGAAGCTCCGCTGGTTTCTTCTGCTGCAGAGCTTTTGCGCTGCTCTGGCTGGCTCTTGCTGGATTAATTGCTGCTGTTGCTGCTAGCCTGGACCAAGGCTGGGGTGTGTGCGTGCGGTTTTTTTTTTTTGCTTCCCCCCACCTCTCTTCTCCGTGGGCGCATATGGGAAAATTAAAAGGACCGCACCAGCCACCACTTTGGTGGTAGGGAGCGGGGCGGCCAGGACGAGACTTCGCGCCCCCCTCCCCAGCACTCCGTGGCAGGAGCGCCCCCAAGACAACCACCAGCTGCCCAACCAGGTAGTAAATAACCTCCATGCGCCCCTGACTCGTGGCGCCGCTCGCTTTGGGAAGCAGGGAAGGCACCCTCGCATAGGGCGGCGGGGAAGGGGGCGGCTAGGAGATGGAAGGTCAGGATTTTAGGAAGGGAGGAGAAGGGAGGCTGAGCTCCTCTGGGTCTACCAGGCTTGCCCGCACAGCCAAGGAGGGCTGCGTTATTTTGGGAGGAAGCTCCCCGTGCTTGCGATGTGGTGGTCGCGATTTTGCCTTGGGTGGGCGGATCGCGGAACTGGAGGAACAAGTGCACACGGGATCGAGGGCTGGAAAGTGGTGCAAAGGCTTGGTTTGTGTACTGTGGCTTTTCTCTTCTTTTTTTTTTTTTAAAAAAAGCTCGCTTCGAGTCCTGCAGGTACGGTAGACCCGGGGCTGGGCAGGCGGTAGCGGCAGCTGATTGGGAGGAAAGGAGCTGGAGGAGGAGAAGGCGAGAGCTAGAAGCCGGTCTGTTTATTGCACGCAGGGCAGCCGCGGCTACGAGGAAGGGCTCGCCGAGAGCCGCATTGCCTTCTTCCTGTACGCGCGAGGCGTGTTCGCTGGGATTGGACCGAGCTGGGCTCTCCTGCAAATCGGCAGTGGCCGCAGCGGCGGCTGGGATTAGGGCGAGGGCAGGGCGCTTTGTGGCGGTGCAGTTTTGGGGAAGGGGCGAGGAGGGTGTGCGCGCGTGGAAGGCTCCAAGGCTTCATCGTGGACTTATGCAGGGGAAGAAGACGCCTGTTTTCTGGGGAGAGGGTTCCCTCCTTTCCGCAGCGGCTGTGCAGCAGTAACATACATGCATACATATAGGAAGAGGGAGAGAGATTGGCAGCTGGGAGAGCCATGTGGATTCTCCAGCGTTGCCACATGGCACCTTCCCCGCCCCCACTAGACACTGTCACCTCTTGCCCCTGCCATCGCTGCGCCAGCCACACTCATCACAGCTATCGAGCTATTTGCCAGAGAACCGTTCACTGTCCATGCAATAAGACATGCTTGGGGTACATGTGTCATATTGCGGTGTGCATGGGGATGGTGGTGGAAGAGGCAGAACCGGTCATGATTTGTGGCGCGTGGCCAGCTAGATGTGGCACTAGGTAGAATGGTCAGTGGAGACTTTGTCACCAGAAGGGCATTGTGACCCCAAGAAAGTAGGGCAGCTCCCAGTCTAGAAGGCAGCATGAAAGAGTGTGTGTGTGCTTTGTCTGTGGGGCTAACGCCTGTTTTGCCCAGGTGTCACTTGGAGCTGAGTCTCGAGCCAGTGTGGTGTGTCAAATAAAAGTCCTCACTGCCCAGTTCCAGTTTTTCATTCTATTTCATTCAACATAACATGAAGCAAATTCAGGCTGATGGGTTGTTACAGAGAAGTGAGTTCCTGGAATAAGATTTGAATGGGGAGACGGTGTCGACGGGTGATGACGCACTTGTTCCTGGATGGTTCCTTTTCGTACTCTGAACTATGATGCCCTACCTGCGCCATTTCCCATGGAGTATGGGAGCAGCTAGACATTGCAGCAGGCAGAATAATTGCACATGCAGTTTCAAGGGGGAAGAGAGACTTAGCATTACCCAGTGGTGTCTCGCAATGCATCATCTTAACACGAGCCACGAGGGTGGTGCTCTTTGGCGACTGTAGTTTCCCAACACCATTAAGGAGAGACATCTTGCCAAGTAGTGGAGAGGATCGGTTTTCTTTTCCCATGGCGGAGCAGAGTTCCACTGAACATTCTTGTGGAACGGATTTTGCTCTGCTGGAACCTCGGAGATATATGAAGCCTGGAGATTCAAAATGACTAATCTATCAAATTTCTCTGTCGCAGTATTGCTCACCCTGCTCAGTATGCAGTAACTGTTGCCACATCAGCCCCTTTGTGAATCAGGCGGTGTGGGGGTGTTTTTCAGGAGGTCAGAAAGCATATTGGATAAAATGGAGGGGGAGGGACCGTTGCTCTGTGGTATAGAGAACATGCTCTGAATGCAGAAGGTTTCAGATTCAATCTCCTGAATCTCCAGGTTTGCTTGTTTTGAAAGATCACGTACCAGGTGGCAAAAAAGACCTCTGTCTGAGACCCTGATGAGCTACTTCCAAGTGACAGTACTGACCCAGATGGACAAATGGCCTGCCCAGGTATAAGGCAGCTTCCAGGGCCCTTAATGAGATGAAGCAGAGAAAGGACAGGCCTGTAGCTCACTGGTAGCTTTGCCTGCCAAAGGTCCCAGGTTCAATCCCCAGTATCTCCAGGTAGGGCTAGCAAAGGTCATTGATGGGAATTCTGGAGAGCTGCTTCCAGTCAGTACTGAGCTTGATGGACCCATAGTCTGATTAAGTATAAGGCGGCTTCCAAACAGTGCCAGATTAAACCCTGTGGGAGGCCCCTAGGCAGCTGAAATTGATGGTGGGGGGCTTGTGCATGTGCTCTAGTGGGATAGCATTGAACTAAGAAAGCTTGATTGTACTTTTCTTTCATGATCAAATCAATATTACTTTGGTCCCTTTTCGTGGGGGCCCTGAAAGGTGTGGGGCCCATAGGCCGGTGCCTGCTCAGCCTATTTAGCAATCTGGCACTGCTTCCCATCTTCATAGAGAGCTAGGAAAGCCCCCCCCCCCAAAAAAAAAAACAACAACTGGGGAGGAGGGGTTCCAGGTAGATGAGGAAAGCGAGCACTGGCAATGCCCAGGTGACATTCCAAACGGGAGGATGTGGAGATGCAAGGTAATAGGGTAGGGGATTTTGGAACTGCCAGGGCAGGAGGCTTACAAACTGCTTCCATTCACAAAGTGTTTTGTAAATTTGAGGCTCTGCTGTATTTGCTACGCTCCCCTTTCAGCCTGACAGCATGTAGTAATCGCGCTTATTTTCGCCGATTTCCTTTTTCGTCATTTTCACAGCTGAATGTGACTACAAAACAATTGGAAAAAGCCGTCTCTCTTTTAAGAGGCGATTCAAAGCTAGACACATTCGTCTCTGTTCCCCCCCTCCTCTTTTCCTGGTATATGTTGTACTTGAAGTGTTAAAATCCTCAAGAGACTGAGGTGGAGAAAGCAAGTGTGTGTGGGAAGGGGGATGAGGGGGTGGGAAGAGAGACAGACTAGGGGAGGTTTTTTTACCAGCACTTACTTCAAACACTTTCTCTTGCTTATATATAAAAAGGGGATAAAAAGGAAGCATGTTCCAAAACCAGTCCAGGGCTATATGAAAGTGAAATATTAATGGGCTGGGAAAGCTTAGACAGCAAATAACTTTGCACAAAACCGTTTTGGAGGGATTCCGCCCTCCTTACAACTCCTTGTGGCATATGAAATTGTGTCTCTGTAGTACCAACGCAATTAAAAACTTCAGGGCTGCAGGATTTGTAATTATGGGGGTAGAATGATGTTGGCCAGTGGGTCATGATAGCAGATCTAATAATCTTTTCCACTGGAGAACATCTGTGATTTGAATTGTTTTTCTGTTCTTGGAGGAAGCTGAAGGCCAGATTGGCATGGAAGCATTCAGAAGTGCCTTACCATGGGATTCCATTGAATTCCTTTGCAGGAAGCGTTTGGCTTAGGACTTAGTTGCAACATAACCCCTTTCTGCTAACCTCACCAGTTCCTCAAGAGAGCAAGGTGCAGTAGTAACTACAGGAAGCATGAGACTGTCATTCTGGTGAGACTCCAAAATATTTATCCCCCTGGATAAATTCCAGCACTACATTTTATGCACTAAAATCCTCCTACGTGCTACTAAATTTATTCACTTACTCTGCCACTTTCAAGATTGCTGCACTCTGTATTTTGTGGAACTGACTCTGGGTTGTAGGCAGCTAAGCTCTATTCAGAGCAGACCTGTTAAAGTCAACGAACCTAAGTTAGTTAGGTACTTCAGTGTGTCTATTCTGTGTAGGACAAGCATTGAATGCCACCCATTTTGACGGTCATGACCTTGGGGTCGGATTCTCCTTCTTTAGAGGATGAGGGTTTGGAATCAGAAGGGAAATTGCACCCAAGACCAACCCGGGAAGTACTTCCAGAAGATGACTCCACAGTGCCAGTGCCCTTCTAAGTCCAAGGATGTCATAGTGTCATAGAACTGTAGAGTAAGAAGGGACCACAAGGATCATCTAGTCCAACCTGCTGCAATGCAGGAATCTTTTGCCCAATGTGGTGCTAAAACCCATGATCCTGAGGTTAAGACTCTCAAGCTCTACCAGCTGTCACGTTGCCACCCTTTGACTCTATCATGGAAGCCCCAGTACAGCCAAAGTTTGCCCTGCTCTGTCAGAGTAAAAGACTCCCGGAGCAAGGCTGGGCCTCTTAAACCAAAGAGGCATCTTTCAGTGAAGGAGACAGCTCCTGTGCCCATATAGGGCTCAGTCTAAGGCATGGGTAGGCAAACTAAGGCCCAGGGACCGGATCCGGCCCAGTCACTTTCTAAATCCAGCCCGTGGATGGTCCGGGAATCAGCATGTTTTTACATGAGTAGAATGTGTCCTTTTATTTAAAATGCATCTCTGGGTTATTTGTGGGGCATAGGAATTTGTTCTTTTTTTCCTTATAGAATCATAGAATCATAGAGTTGGAAGAGACCACAAGGGCCATCAAGTCCAACCCCCTACCAAGCAGGAAACACCATCAAAGAACTCCTGACATATGGTTGTCAAGCCTCTGCTTAAAGACCTCCAAAGAAGGAGACTCCACCACACTCCTTGGCAGCAAAATGTAGTCCTTCAAAATATAGTCCGGCCCCCCACAAGGTCTGAGGGACAATGGACTGGCCCCCTGCTCAAAAAGTTTGCTGACCCCTGGTCTAAGACTACTGCGGTATCAGTGTGGTGCTTGTTTGAGGGGCAAGCTGCACTCACATCAGAACACTGACATCACTTTTACCTGCAGATGTCACATATGAAAAAAGCATAATGGGAAGTGATTGCCCCCCCCCCCCCAAGAATACAGCAACTTAGTGTTCTGGCAAAGCCCATTAAGGAATAGGTGTATTTATGTCTTGGTGAAATTATTGGATTGGTCCGGCACTGGAGGATCTCGGGGCTATTTCAAGAATGCATGACATCTGTAAATATAGTTCAGAGTGGTAATTGGCTGGAAGACTGCCACTGAGGTTTAATCCTGAAGTTAATTTGGGTAAGAGTTTGACATAAAGAGTGGTCTGGCAGATATAAGATATTGGATTGGAACTGGTGCAGCAATAAAACTGCTGGCACTTTTTCAAAGCCAAGCAGGCTCACATTGGATGGGGGACTGAATGTTGTGATTCCAGCATTGCAGGTGGGTTGGACTAAATGATCCTCAGGGATCCTTTCAGCTCCATGATTCTAGGGTATGGATTCAAAGCTTTTCTATTCAGCTCCACTGAGTCTTTACTCAAAGTTCTTCCATCTGTGAAATGGGAATAATGCCTAGTTACATTCATAGAGCTGTGAAGGTAGGTGAATAAGATAATGATGGAGCAGGTTTGCAACTGAGGTTATCAGAAATGGAGACTAGAAGACAACCCCCGGTGGACATTTAAACACAAGGTCTAAAGAGACTAGTGGTCTATCCCTCCCTCAGCATTGTCTATATCAGGGGTGGGGCTCTTGTTCTGACTGGTGGGCGAGAGACAGACCCTTAACCTTACTCATCTTGCAGTCCACATTTGACAAGTGGGCAGGGCCACACACCTGTCAGTCACCTGACATTGCAATGAAGTCAGATGACCTGCTTCTGCCTGCATGTTTTGTAATCGATAGTGGCGTCTGCCCTGTGGAATGCCCTCCCTTCAGATGTCAAGGGAATAAACAACTAACTGACTTTTAGAAGACATCTGAAGGCAGCCCTGTTTAGGGAAGTTTTTAAGGATTGATGTTTTTTATAATGCTTTTAGATATGTTGTAAGCTGCCCAGAGTGGCTGGAGAAACCCAGCCAGATGAGCGGGGTATAAAGAAAAAAATCATCATTATCATCATCATCATCATCATCTGCAAGCTAAAGCACAGTGCTTTGCAAGGTCCAACAGCCACTGGGCCTTGCAAAAGCCAGTGGACGTAACTTTGCAAGCTCTGATGATCATTGGTGCCTGCAAACTCTCTTTTGGCCCAGCTGCATGCATCTTTACCTGCCCCATACCAGGTGTCATATATGATGTATGGCAGGTGGGCGTGACTTGCATGAAACAACCTGTGAGCCAAATGGGGAGGCCAGGTAGGAGTTTCTCCCCACTGCTGGTCTCCACTGATGGCCAGTGTCTTTCCAGGGTTTCCAGTATGAGTCTTCCCCAGCTACTTGGAGATTCCAAGGTTTGAACCACTGAGCTGTTCCCGATATGCACTACTAAATTTGTCTAAAAACCGTCGCTTGTAGACCACGGTCAGGACTGCATTCAGGCTACCTTCACGACTTAGACCCCTCAGCTCCAGCTTGCCAACCCCCAGAACTATCACACTGAAGTACCTGGCTACTTTATGGTACTCTGGAGTTCGGGGTCGGCTGGTTACTCGATGGCTTTTCCATTTTCCACAGCGGCACTAACTCGTGCTCCCTTTTGTGCGCCATTGTCATTGAGATGTGCTCAATTCTGTTTCCTTTGGCTTCCCTGACTTCGTGACATGATGTGTGAAATGCAGCGTACATAAGCAGCTAGAAGTCGCATGCACAGCGCTGGGTTTGCAGTCGGCCGGTTTCATCCATATACATCAGCGAGGGCCTGTAACGCTGGGGTAATGGAAGCTATAGATGTATATTATACACACAATTGAATAAATAACAGCTTAGCTATTCACTAGTTAAATTTGGGGCCATGCATATGTATTGCTTCTCGCCTGCCTGTCGTACTACATGTCAGAGTGTATCGCTCAGATACGGCAAGCCCGCATGCTCCGTATGAGTGGCAAGCCTAGCAAGATTTCCCTTTTGGATTGTAACAAAATACTTGTGCTTTATGTAGGAGGCTATTGCTTTTATCAGAGCCGTCATCTGTCCTACACATGATAGTCAGTTCATAATAAAGCCTGAGGATTGGGTATGAGAAAGAAAGACTTGTAGGCTGAGATAGAGGAAGCACCACAGCATGCGCAAAGAGGACATCCTGGGGGGAAACGCAAGGGAGAAATTGCAAAAATATCTACATTAAAATCTCCCTGTCTGCATTATGCAGGGTTTTTTTTTCCATAGTAAAAATTAATTTAGATGGAGGAAAACTGAATAAGCCACTGTGTAAGAATTGTGAGAATAAATGGAGTTCAACGCACACAATCACCCATCAATGATTTGTCTGTAAATATCTGAACTTCTTTATTTTTTAACCTTGCTCTAGACGTTGGAGCACCTTAAGATGGAGACAATGACCAAATGCAGGTGAATTAAAATCCCAGAGTCCTCCATCACATTAGCAATATCATTCGGGGAAGAAGTTAAGGGCATAGGAATTTAGGAAACTGTATTGTATGAGGATGTTGGTTTATCTAGCTCAGTGTTGCCTGCAGTGACTGGCAACAACTCTCCAGGGTTTCAGGCAGGGCACATCCCAAGCTCTATCTGCAGATGCAGGGGGTTGAACCTGGGACCTTTGGCGTGCCAAGCAGGTGCTCTGGCAGTGAGCTATATCCTTTCTAAGTCCAGTTGAAGCTCCTTGTGTTGGTGAGACCAATTCAGGAGTAGGAAAGCACTGTGGTAGTTTTGATGTGCTTTGAAAACCTGTGAAACCTGTTAATCACATACAAGCGTGGGCCAAAAGAAATGATGGTGCGCATTGTAGGTCAGTGATGCCTCATATCGGACCACTTTTTGTTCTCTTGCCTGTCTTCAGATCCTGAGCCTAGGTAGAACTTGAAGAAATAAGGACAAATCTTCATTGTCACCCCACTGGCACATTTGAGGGGTGCAGAATTGAAGTGGAAGAGGCATTTTGGGGCTTTAAAATTCCCCCTCGTTTTTAGACTGTAGCTCAGTATTGGAAAAAATGCTTTCCACACAGAAGGTCCCAGGCCCAGTCCTTATGGGTGGGGATGTCTCTTTCCTGAAACCTTGGAGAGATGTTGCTATGATAATGAGCTCCAAAGACAGAGCAGTGGTCTGACAGGAATGTGCTGGCTGTGACACTTGTTCAGTTGCTTCCAGTCAATGGGAATGCTTCTGTTGACTTCAGCAAAGGAGAGGTTTCAGTCTTGGAATCTCCCCCTCTATTAATCATTCTGCATTATGCAGCCACCTGTTAAAAGCAGAATCAATCGTCGTCCCTTTGCAAGCCATTTGTTACTGACTCCACCATAGGTTAATGATTGCCAAAAGAAGAAGAGGAAAATCGTTTCTTTCTCCCTTTTTTTGGAACGAGGCAGTGAAAGAGTCTGGGATGATGAACAGACTGTTGTGTCTCGGGGAAACAATGGAAGCAGCCTGCCAGTCCGGTTCAGAGTCCAGAATTGTGTTATTTCTAATCGCTGTCATACCATTTGCATGCGTATGTGTGTGTGCTCAGTGTTCCACGCGATAAGAACACCGATTGAGGTAATTCATCTTCGAGTCATGGGAGACAATATGAAGGCTTTAGATAAGGGTGTGCTGTGCACATACAAGAATGCATGCTGGTCCAGAAGCATAAGATGTTCAAAGATGTTTGGTGCATTGGCACAGAGAGAACCTTTTCAATGGCACATTGTGTCTGCCCTGCTGCAGGAGCTGGAGGCAGTATTTGCCTGGCATCAACTTGAAATGTCAAGTAGCTGCTTTATCAGTGTGTGTACAAGTTTCTGAAATGTAGTGAATTTGTATCTAATACTGCAGCTTGCCTGCCAGCAGTACCTGTGCAGCTGGCTTGCTATATAATCCAGCTGAAGCAGACCTCAAAAGATAACTAATGTGCACTGAATTTTGGCAGTGGGGTGACATTATGTTTCCGTAGGCATGCAGCCTGGTTCGGATGTAGCACTGGACCATAGTTTAGTGTTACGTGAATGAGCCTGCAAAAGCATTGGGCTTGTATGCTGCTCTCTTCTTTCTCCTCCTCCACTATTGCCTCAATAGGGGCACGGTGGTGTGGGGTTGAACATTAAACATAGCTTATTGTCACATCCAAGAAAGACAAAACTGTCTGGTGTAGGGGCAGAAAACATTTTTTTTTTTCCAGCCGGGGTGGGTGGGGGGTGTAATGGGAAAAGGGGGCTGCTCGTGCGTAAGCGTTTAAGCCCTCGAAGCTTTGCCATCAGCTCCTAAACTCTCCCAGTCCGCGGAGCCATGGGTGCATGGCTACCTCAATCGCTGGCAGAATCCGTCAGTGGGCGCTTCCGGAATTTACGCCAACATAAGAGTTCCTTGACAGAAACTCTCCTTCTGGATTCTCTGCGTGACAGTTTCCTGCGCGGAGTAGGCGTCCCCAGCGGAGGTCCTGAGCCCTCCCCGCTGTTCTCACTGGAAGCATCTTGGAGCCATTCCTCCGACTGAGTTTCTGCAGAAACTCTCCCTCTCCCCCTACTGGTTCCTTCCTCAGCATCCGAAGGTCTCCTAGCCTCCTTGAGCCCTTCCACCACCTGACTCTCCGATGGCAGTTCTCTGACAGGGGGCATTCATGTAAATTGTGTGTTTGTACAGTAGGCTAGTTTCTACACACTTGCACATCTGTCTCCATTCAGGGAAGCAAGAAGCATGACCAGAGTTCAGGGATACGTTTCAGCCAGTCAGTAACACTCAAGGAAGGGTGTAAAAGAGAATCAGTAGGATGCATGTGGCTTATGGAGGGTCCTGACCAGTGCTCTAAGTCAGAGGTGTGGAACCTTAGGCCTGTGGGGCAATTGTGGCCCACCAAACAACTCCTTTTGATCCGCCAGGCCATTTTGGGAAGCTCAGGCCCATCCAAGCTACACCTGACATCATGTGCAAAGGAAGGGCTTCAAAGAAATAATTGAGAGCTTAAAGTAGGCTCCCAATGGTTCCTTTGCTAGAGCAAGGTGCACCCCTACCTGCCCATTGAAAATGCTCCTTGCTCGACGAGGGGGAAGTAGCAGCCATGCAATGGAGGCTGCTTCTCCCTGTCAGTGCTGCTCCTGCTGTGGTATAGTGGTTAAGAACGGTAGACTCGTAATCTGGTGAACTGGGTTCGCGTCTCCACTCCTCCACATGAAGCTGCTGGGTAACCTTGGTTGTGGGGGAGGAAGGGAAAGGAGATTGTTAGCTGCTTTGAGACTCCTTCGGGCAGTGATAAAGCGGGATATCAAATCCAAACTCTTCTTCTCTTCTTCTTCTTAAACCTCTGGTCTCCAAAGTGCTTTCAGAAAGCCCTGCACAGCATTTTGAACCTTTGGTTTTCGGAGGTTTAAAGCAACAGCACAGAAATCCCTTTGTAAGCAGCCTTGTGCTACTCTTTTATTCCTCCTAGGGTCTACATGAACCAAGAAATAGCCCTGAAACAAGCCCCAGGATCCTCTGTTACATGCAAGTGTTCTGTTGCAGATGTCTGGGAATTTGCCGGCAGACCACCTGATGTGGAAAGAGTTCCCTGAACATAAGAAGTCTGGAAAAAGTAACCACCCTGTTAAAGCATTTGGCATCCTGACAGGCAAATGAGTACTTAGCTTTTCTTGCCAGCATAGCACTTAACCATGCAGATATAATTTTGCAGGATTGAGTTTTGCATCCCCTATTATCTTATATTTTGCTATTTTATGATTGCAGAGTTGGAGGGATCTAAGGGAGAAATTCATCCCACCTCCCATGCGCAGGAGCAAGATTAATTAAACCTAAATTCTTTCTGACAGATAGGTATCCAAACTAATTTTAAAAACTTGCTGTGCCTGAGGTCCCGGAACCTTTCCCGATAGTATTTTTCAATTTGCAGCCTGTTCTTATGGGTAGAACTTTTCCCCCTGATATTATTTAATCTGAATCTTTTTCCCCCTGCCGTTTAAGCTCATTACTGCTTTTCCTATCCTCGGTAGCAATACCGAGCAACTGGTTACCTTCCTACTTATCACAGCCTGATACATATTTGAAAACATCTGTCATGTGTCCCTAATGTAATCTCTCTTTAAGACGCAACTCTAAACAGATCTTTCAATAGTTTTCTGTCTGCCATTTGGGCCTGCTCTGAGATGTGTGCTGCTCTTGGCTTCAGACAAACAAACTCAGTTCTCTGTGTCAAGAAAAAGCAGGATTCTGTGCCCTGTGTAATATAATGCGGATTAAACAAATACAGGTGAAATTATTCAACCAGAATAATTTAGGTCTGTTGCTGTTACTCAGAAGTGAGGAATATGGAGCAATTAAGCACATGATTTAGCAGCCTTCTGAAAGGTTTGGGTCTGGTCAGCACTTGGATAGGAGACTACCTTGGAATATTCTGTGTGATGCCTTTAACTCCATACCAGGGGAATGGTGGCATTGACAAAGAATGCAGGCCTGCCAAGTTCCACCTCCAGTGATTGGAATTCCTTCTCACTTCCCCCCACCGGATATTGCATGTTCATATACAAGTGGTGACCATTTTTCATGAGGATTGTGTTCTTGGCCCCTGTATGCATGCAAAACCCCACCCCACCCCATTCCAACCCCTGTTCTGCCGTCTTCCAGGTCCAAAAGGACCCACACATTGGTGGTCGTGCTGCCTATACCATAAAGTTTATTTTTTGTATCCATACGGGCTAGAAACTTACTTGTAAAAAAGCAGTTGAACTATGGCAGATATGAATATCTGTATTGCTTGGGTGGAATATACACAGCTATTTTCATAATAACATCACCAGTATGCATTGGACTAGGGAATTCTCAGGTTCTTTACCTCTGTGTTTGATTCCCCATCAGCTCTGTGCTTTCAGTTAAGTCTTCAGCGCCCTCCCGCTTTCCTTCATTTGCTATTTTGAAAATGGAAAATTTGCAAGGGTGCAGATTGAACAAAACTACCTGTGAACAGAGGGTTCTATCCAATGGTGGCTTTGCATTAGCAGAAGCACTTTCCCAAGGTGAGGCAGGCTGTTAAAGATCCACTCACTGTGTCATAACTCTCCTCCCACTCCCAGATGACAAGGCAGAAAAAATGCTTTGTAAACTGGAAGAGAGTTTATCTTCTCTCCTTCCCTCTCTCAGGGCACCAGAGTGCCACAAATGACTAACACAGCAAGTGAATATTAATGCTTTTTTGTGAAGTTGCTAGCTTTTATGGATTTGTTTGCAAGGCTAGTAAATTGTGTATGGAGGCTAATAATAATAATAATAATTAATAATAATCAATAATAATAATAATAATAATAATAATAATAATTTTTTTTAAAAAAAAAAATTTCTAACCCGCCTTCCCCAGCTGAAGCCGGGCTCAGAGCGGCTAACAACAATAAAAGTAACACAGTTTACATAAAATCATATGCAGTTCTTTTTGCTGGTGTGAATAATGTGAGAAGCAGCTGGCCTAGACAAACTCTTGTACAAAAAAGACAGAGAAAGGAAGCTCTGAACTGGGGGACTTTAGAGTGCAGGTTGCTTGTTTAGCTGGAGGAAGGAAAGGTCTTAAGTTTGCTCCTGCATTTTTCTGGAAGGGCTGGTATGTGTCCCTGGCACAGCTCCGCTTGCAGAGAGGCCTGTTTTGCTTCCAGAATTTCAGTGGCTGGCTTCCAAGTCTACTCAACGCACACGCACACACCCGTCTCAATACAGCAAGTGGCAGATGGGCAGCATGGAAGATAGGAGTTGACACTACCGTACTGTAGGCTCGTGTCTGCAACCATCCCGCACCAATTAAGAACTCTCTGAAACACAGAACAGTTTTCTTTTTCTTTTTTTGCAATTTATTTTCTGACTGTGAGTATGGAAAGAGATTCAGCATTCATGCCCTGGAGAAAACAGGGATAATAAGTAGAATTCACAGTATTTTTATTTTTTTAAGATGCAGTTGTAATTGTAAATGCATGTGTTTTTATAAGTACTGAGCTGCATCACCGGCAAGATACCAAAGCCACATTCACACCATACATTTAAAACACTGCAATACCACTTTAAACAGCCACGGCTTCCAAATAATTATGAGGGTTGTAGTTTGCTAAGGGCGCTGAGAGTTGTTTGAACACCCCTAGTCCTCTCCCAGAGCTACAGTTCCCAGAGTGGTTTAGCAATCAATTTGTCTTCCCATGGAGCTCTGTGATGGGAATAGAGGTCTCCTAACATCTCTCAGCAGGGACGTGGGTGGCGCTGTGGGTTAAACCACAGAGCCTAGGACTTGCCGATCAGAAGTTAAGCAGTTCGAATCCCTGCAACGGGGTGAGCTCCCGTTGCTCGGTTCCTGCTCCTGCCATCCTAGCAGTTCGAAAGCACGTTAAAGTGCAAGTAGATAAGGAAGGGAAGGTAAACGGTGTTTCCGTGCGCTGCTCTGGTTCGCCAGAAGCGGCTTAGTCATGCTGGCCACATGACCCAGAAGCTGTACGCCGGCTCCCTTGGCCAATAAAGCAAGATGTGCGCTGCAACCCCAGAGTCGGTCACGACTGGACCAAATGCTCAGGGGTCCCTTTACCCTTTACCTTAACATCTCTCAGCACCCTTAATGAACTACAACTCCCAGGCTTCTTTGTGGGGAAGCCATGGCTGTTCAAAGTGGTATCACTTTAGCACTTTAAATCACAGAATTGTAGAATGGGAAGGCACCACGAGGTTCAACTCTGTGCAATGCAGGAATCTTTTGCCCTTTGTGGGGCTTGAATCCATGACTGAGATTAAGAGTCTCATGCTCTACCTTCCTCTTTCAACAAACCTTTAAAGTGGAGGTCTTTATCTCACTCTTTATCTGAATTGGCTTAGAAACTGTATTTATATATGTTTTACTGATTATGATTTTGTTGCTAAGTTGCTTCAGGACTTACTGAAGTTTTCAGAAACAGCCCAAAGTGCAATATATTGCAGGAATCCAAGGGAGAAGTTAGTTTCCTCTGCCTTAGCGCAAACCACAGTTTGCCGTTGCACCAAAACCCAGCAAACTATGGTTTATACTGGCTGTCTAAGCCAGGATTGCCTTCCAGCTTCAAAATGTTTGAAGGCAAAAATATAGCAACCTGTGGTTAACTGGTTTGTATGTAATGACAAGCCGTGGCTTGCACTACAATGGAAGTAACAAACTGAAGTGGTGTGTGGCCTGAAG
Organism: Podarcis erhardii; assembly: GCF_964252035.2. Classification (NCBI taxonomy): domain Eukaryota; kingdom Metazoa; phylum Chordata; class Lepidosauria; order Squamata; family Lacertidae; genus Podarcis; species Podarcis erhardii. The sequence continues at coordinate 64,145,516 of NC_138512.1, read as the reverse complement.
TGGGTGGAATAAAGAGCATAGGAGGACAAGTCTTATTCTATTAGCTCAAGCTATGGTATGATGCTATATCTGAACTGAGCTGCTAAGTGACTATTCTCTTCAGCACCAGACAGTCCCAAAAATGAACGATACCATTGCAAAATAGCATTTTCCCCCCAAACAGCTTTTGTTTTGCATCTTGCACAACTTGGCAAACTGAAAGGATACAGCTTTTCCAAGAAGTTCTAAGTCACCAGAGAAAGATATGAGGAAATTAAAGGATAATCCTACAATGGCATGTGTGTGTTCAAATAAAACAGAAAACTTTATAACCACAGGACTACATCTAAAACTGGAAATGTTGTTGACTGCTGGGGTAGCAAGTTTGGTAATGAGGCCAAGAAAAAATATGTACTCATTTAAGTATAAATAAGAGAAGGGCCGTAATACTTTTGACTGCTTTTAAGTGTGGGGATAAGATGATAGACAAATCTCTCCAAACAAATAAGGATGGTCATTTTTTTTAGCGTACGGCCAATTCAAAAGCCAGTGAAGCTTGAGCAATTACGTCAGTTGGCACATTCACTCATTTAGAAATAAACTCCATAGAAACCAGCAAGATTTACTTCCACCTAGATGTGCTTGGGACTCTAGTGTAGTCTGATTGATTTCGTGCCTGTGGAGTTTAAGGACAAAATTTGAATTTAAGGTGGCATATCCTGCATGTAAAGGTAAAGGGACCCCTGACCATTAGGTCCAGTCGCAGACAACTCTGGGGTTGCGGTGCTCGTCTCGCTTTACTGACCGAGGGAGCCAGAGTACAGCTTCCGGGTCATGTAGTCAGCATGACTAAGTCGCTTCTGGCAAACCAGAGCAGCGCACGGAAACGCCGTTTACCTTCCCGCCGGAGCGGTACCTATTTATCTACTTGCACTTTGTTGTGCTTTCGAACTGCTAGGTTGGCAGGAGCAGGGACCGAGCAACGGGAGATCACCCCGTTGCGGGGTTTTGAACTGCTGACCTCCTGATCGGCAAGCCTGATCGGCTCAGTGGTTCAACCCACAGCGCCACCCGTGTCCCTATCCTGCATGTAGGGTTTCACAAATAACCCACTATTTTAATACAGCTAGCCTGACTGCCAATAAACACTTCATCTCCTTCTGTTCTCGCGTCACTGGTCCTGTTTTGTATGACCGAGCAGAATTTTCACCTCTCTTCCCAAGACTGGTTAGTACAAACTGGTTGCTCTACAACCCTTGCTTTTCAGATTTCTTGAGACACTTTCCACATAGACTGCTCTGTTCTGCATAGGAACTGCCCTGATCACTGTAGAAGAATTTGGAGAGTATCCTATGCTGCACTTGTAATTCATGTGAGGTGCTGGCAAGAGAGGTAAAATTTCTTGAAATTAAGAAGCTATAGAATGTTGCTGTTGTTATTTAAAGGGACTTTTTTTAAAGGCTGATATATATGCAGTGCTTATTTGCGTTATTAAACCTAAACTTGTTTTGTTGCTTTTAACAACATAAAATCCAGGGTTCTCAACCTTTTCAGGTTCTGGGGGTACATATGAAAAAAAATCTGTTGATGCATCACAAAATAGAACCATTTCACAGAAGAAAAACTGTCAATGCTCAGTATCCTTCCCACTGGCATCTCTAGGTAGGACTGGGAGAGACCTCTGTCTGGAACTCTGTAGAGCCTCTGTCAACCTTTAGACTGTGCAGTACTGAGCTAGATGAACAAATGGTCTGAGACAACTCTTTGTTCATAAGAGGAGCAAAGATCCATCTATTGGCTGCTACCTCCTGCCATTCTTGTGGTAGGGAAGAAATCCATTGTATGAAGAATTCATGTTGTTTTTCCTGGCCTGAATCTAGTGACAATCATTGTGTAATGCCAAGTTCTGATGCTGAGTGTTCTCCTGCAGGAGATAATTGGTAATAGTAGACAATTTATTTTTTTCAAGGTCATTTGCCTGATCTTCTCTTTTAAGAATGCCTGTTGAGCTGCTGAGGAGTCCTAAGAACTGTACTGGAAGATCATTTGCTGTAGCGTATTCTAATTACTAAGTTAAATTTTTAGCCTTCTGTTCCAGATTTATGGAAGGACCCCCCACGTGTGACATTTAATGAAAGAAAATGAGCATACTTGTGTTCAGCAACATATCTAAGACTCTGCCTGTTCCTGTGTCCTGTTATTAATTTGGACTACCAGCTTGAAATATCTGCACATCTCTCTTAGCCATTGGGTAGCTGCAGAAAAATGGTTCCTGCAAAGATAAGCTTTCCACTGTTGCAGTCATCACATTATTTCTTCCTGTTCTACCAGCGCTGCAACTCATATGTTGTCATTGGTACTGTCAATGGGATTGGTCCTTGCATTTGTTAGAACTCTGTTGTGGAGTCCAAAGTGGCTTGTCAGTTCTTCTCATCTTATGATGCATTAGTCAGACCTGAGATATCCTCAGACTTGTCCATTGACCTACATGCCATTCTCAGACATGGAAGGTGCCTAGTGGTGCAGTTTCGGTGCCTGTCCTTCAGTTTGTAGAACTGTTCGTGGGGAAAATCTCTGAAGTCAAAGTCTAATTTATTTTGGAGGAAGCATCCAAGTTTATTTGTGATCGCTTGATGCCTGGAAAGAAGCAGGTGAGGTTTGTTGAAGGATTTGATTTGATTTCTTTAGCATTTTGGGTGGGGCGAGATGAAAATTGCTTTCATTTGCCACTCCCTGTCATATTTAATTGGGACATAATACAGACAGGTAGTAATTTCTGCAGGTGTTTTTTGTCTGTTTAACTTGCTGCCAAATGAATTGTCATTCCGGAACAGATCCAACCAGAAATCACTCTAAATTCTTCAAGAAGTGATTCTGCATTCTCAGGTCTGAGTTAAGCCCTGGAGACTTAGTCATTTGGCATATATTTACACAAAATAGGCTTGGTTCTTCTTGCTTCTATGAGAAGGTGTAACACCACATTCCTGAAAGATCAGGGCTCTGCACTTGTCTCCAGTTATGACTTTTAAATGCACATATATATTGGAATGCAAAGAGGACGAACCTGAGCTACTGCAAACATCACCTTAGGGCAATCTTTGTCAGCCAGCATTGGCTGGATCTGACAGGAGTTGTAGTCGTAATAATCTAGAGCCAGGGGTGGCCCTAGCCTAGAGTTTTGGGGGTCCCTGGGCAAGAGAGTCATTGGGGGCCCCTAAAGGTATGGAAGCAAGCCAGGCATTTCACTTAATTCTATACATGAATCTACAATAAAAGTATGCATAAATGTATATATAACATGTACATAAAATGTCATGTATACATAACATACATAACATGTCATGTATACATAACAGATTCTTTGTGTTCAATTTTTATTGCAACTGAAGCTGAGAATATGACTTAAACACATGAACAGAAGTCATAAGGTACCCCAACATGTAATGCTCCAAAACATGTAAAGACCCAAAACAAAACAAAAACACTTAAGAAAGCATATTGTATGATATTGTGGCAGGAGGGACAAATGGTGAATTGATGATAGTCAGTTCGCTGATAAACAGTGATAAAGGAATTCATTATTTAAGAGTCAATCCTTTGGTACAGAGCTTTGCAAACTTTTCATGTTGGTGACACACTTTTGTAGACATGCATCATTTCACAACACAGTAATTCAGTTTTCCTAGCAAACTGGAGGTTAAACTAACCTCTTTCCAGCCCCGGGAGGAGCACTTGCACGACACATCTACACACTGCAGCCAGCACACTAATGTGTCGTGACACACATGGATAGTTCTGCTCTAGTAGATCTAGTAGAATTATCAGGTAAGAGTCAGTTCTCTAGCAAAGGGTGATGATGATGATCAAGGAGATGGAGCAACACCTCTTTGAGGAAATACTGCAATATTTGGGGCTTTTATAGTTTAGGGAAATGGCAAGGAAGAGAAGACAAGACAGAGGTGTACAAAATTAGGCGGGGTGTGGAGAAAGTGGATAGAGAATTTTCTCCCTCTCTCATGACACTAGAACTCATGGACCTCCAAGGAAGATGAATGTTGAAAGATTCAGGACAGACCAAAAGAAAGTACTTCGTGTAGCATATAGTTGCTCTGAATTTTGCATCAGTGATGGCCACCAACTTGGATGGCTTTGAAGCAGGAGGAGACAGGTATGGGCAAGCCCTGCTTCGCTGAGGTACGATTGCACTGGCAACCAGGTTGGTCTGACTCTTCTTTTGATCTTGAGCAAGGTGTGGGCCCCACCTCCCACCTGGTCATTGCGAAAGTCTTTTGCGTAGGCAGTGGTGCGGTTGGGCCATGTTGGACTTAATAATGTTTTGGGGCCTCCACCTCTTTAGATGGATATGTGCATCATCTCACTTGCTACGAGCCATGATGGCTATGTTCCCGAATGCCAATTGCCAGGAATCACAGGTGGGAATAGAGCTGCTGTGCTCAGGTCCTGCTTGTGCAAGTCCCATATGCACCTGGTTGGCCACTTCAGAATGCGTTAAATCTGCCCTTTTGCATTGGGGTGGGCGCTCCTGGTCGTTCTCCCAAGTGGGTCCCCCCGGATGCTACCCTGAATGACAGCCCTGTGCATAGCTCACCCAAACCACAGCAGATGGGCTTGGGTTGGGTCTCAGACCAAGAGGGTGGATGGCACCCTTATGCTGATTAGTGCTGGGAGATATATCGCCCAAACTGGTTTTGAAGTCCATATTGTGATATCACAGTTTCATAATTTTGGACCTGGCAATATTTCATGAATCATTATATGTGTGTGTGCGCTATGCAAAAATCACAATGTCAAGCCAGTCAATGCTTCTCTTGATTCCCGCAGCCCCTGTTAACCCTGTTAACTCACAAGAGCAGGCGCTGGCAAAAATCACGATGCAGGAAAAAAACGTGAAGCCAGCCAATGCCTCCACATAAAGGTAAAGGTAAAGGGACCCCTGACCATTAGGTGAAGTCGTGGTCGACTCTGGGGTTGCGGCGCTCATCTCGCTTTATTGGCCGAGGGAGCCGGCGTACAGCTTCCGGGTAATGTGGCCAGCATGACTAAGTTGCTTCTGGCGAACCAGAGCAGCGCACGGAAATGCCGTTTACCTTCCCGCCAGAGCGGTACCTATTTATCTAATTTCACTTTGACGTGCTTTTGAACTGCTAGGTTGGCAGGAGCTGGGACCGAGCAACGGGAGCTCACCCTGTCGCGGGGATTCGAACCGCCGACCTTCTGATTGGCAAGTCCTAGGCTCTGTGGTTTAACCCACAGTGCCATAGCTCTATCCTTAATTCACACATCACGATTTCTTGGTATATCGTGATGTTCAGCTTGTGATATATCACAGTGTTGAAAACCAGATATGTCCCAGCCCTAATGCTGATGGCTTAGACCATTACATCTCATTCAAGGGCATTTCTGAGCACAGTGGCACACAGCATCAAGTTTTATGCCCTTCAATCTATTTACACTGCAGAGCAAAATGTGTGCATTGTACATTTGTTGTCTCCATCTCTTTCTTCTAATAATAAGGAAAAAAATTCTCTTAATTGCTTAGTTTATTATAGCTGGCATTTCATTTTGTATCACACAAAAGACAAACAAACCCTGCAGTTTATTCCCCCCCCCCATCTCCTTTTATTCTTTTTACCATGGGAATTTTAATAAATCAATGACAATAAGAACACTTACTAGAAAGTAGTAGATGCTTGAAAATTACTATTTTTATTTCCCATGGGTTAACACCTGCACATCAGAATAGAATCAAGCAACATATTATGTACAGTAAAAGGTTTCTGGCTACTGAAATGAAGAAGCCAATCCATTATAAAACAACATTAACTCTTGGTGTGCTGCTTTTGCTCTGCTTTCTGTGGGAAGCTGCCCAATGTACTCAGTGAATTTTCAGGATTAGGGGTGGTTTCGATTCAAGTCCATTTCACCCCTCACTTGCTGAGGAAGAAAGGAACAAAGAAATCTTAAGTAGAATTTTGACTCTACAACACTAGCGACTGGATCTCTTCCAGACGTTGATAGGTGTCGTTTTTTATTCTGCACTTCTTTTAATGGGGGCCAGGTGACCATCTGCCATATCATCTGGGGTAAGCTGTGGCCAAAAGGTGCAGTTTTTATCCTGGACATTTGCAGAATTGGGTTATTAAGAAGGTTCCTGGCAGCAGAACCCCTTATGCATAATTTTCCTGGCTTACAGAGAAACAAAGCTTGGATGTCCTGTAGCTCCTGGCAACTCAAGTGGCACACGCTTACAAAAGCACCAGTTTAAAAGCGCTCTGTACCTTTTCTAAAATATCTTTCCACCTACTTTAAAGCTGTTTCCAATGAATAGTGGGTTTGCATAAGAGTGGGTCAGCCCCATAGGACTAAGGAATGAGCTGCATAGCTTAGTGGGTGGAGCGTGAGACTCTTAACCTCAAGGACGTGGGTTCGAGCCCCACATTGGACAAAAGATTCCTCATTACAGGGGGTTGAACTAAATGACCTTCGGGGGTCCCTTCCAACTTTACCACTCTGTGATTCTTAGAAAGAGCATGGACATACTATAAGAATGTGTCTTAATGTTTAGTTGCCCCATATCCTAGCACGACAGTATTTTGTGTTTTCCTTACCCATTGGCTGAGAGGAACAAATAGACCTCCTCATAATGTAAGGATACAGAATATGCTGAACTTTTCATATTATTATTATCACCACCACCATCATCATTATTTATGCAGTGCCAACAATGTACATGGCACTGTGCACAATCAGGATAAGAATTCTACCCCGAAGGGCATACAAGAAATACTTGAAATACTACTACAAGAAATAATAAAATAAAAACCAATAGTTTAAAATGCACAATTCACAAGCCATTACATCAGCTGTGCTAAAACACCCGCACCAGTCTGAACTCTTCCTAGTATAGGGTCAACAAGGCTTGATCAGCTGATGGCTGATCCACTGCTGAGAGCCACAGTCGAGAGCCCTTGAGCTTGTCCTCTGGGCGGTGGCACCCATAAATACCTGAGGAGTGGGAGGAACAAACACAAGCTCAGAATACAGGCTGAAGTCTCTCAGGTGCTTCCCTTCTCTCTCACCACTGCCCTCTCCTCCAACGAGGTCTTATGGAGAGAGAAGGAAAAACTTGATTCTGGGCGTCATAGTTCTGAGGATGGAGGAGTGATTATTCCCAGAGTGGTGTAAAAACCAATCCTCCTTCTTGGGGAACTCTGGGAATCATAGCTCTGTGAGGGGAACAGGGGTCTCAACACCCTCAACAAACTACAGTTCTCAGGAATCTTTGGGGTAAGCCACAGCTTTTAAAGGGATATCATGGTGCTTTGAATGCAAGGCACAGATGTGGCCCTAATCATATGCAAGTAGGCCTGACTAGCATAAAGCGTGTTCTCACTAGCAGAGAGCACGTGTTGCGGTTGGGGAGCAGGCCACCATTATGACTAGGCAAATTTGGTGGGAACCCGAGCCTGTAAAGGGTTAAAGGGGTTGCTGGGGATTTTTTAGTGTTGCCAATTCGGAGGAGTGGTCAGAGTCTATAAGTAGGGGAGATAGACGAGAGGACGTCCTCTTGGCCGTTTTGCATTGGATCACCCGCCCCCCTCCCTTTTATAGGGTGGTTCTTGGGTTCAATTGACCTTGCTATGCCTGTCATGGGGTCGTTCGCCTTGGAGCGGGGGCCTGGTAGGAATTTTGCCATTTGGCTGATTGGCTGTTGCCATTTGGTTTTTGCCTACTGCGTAGCAAATCGTCACAACTTGTAAGGTTGGCGGTTAGGCATTGGTTAAATTGGTGCTTGGAGGGGTAAGGTGCCTATCCCTCCAAATGATGCGAAAGGGAATTCCGTTAAAGGAATCCAGGGGCTTGCCATTCTTTCGTCCTTGTCCGTGGTGCCGGGCTTGGGCCGTGCAAGCCCCACCGGAACATGAGGGTGAGAGGTGTTGGACTGATTCCCAGCCTCATTTCTCTCCCAATACTTGTTTCCCACGCTGGCTTCCGGTGGTGTCCGGAAGGGACCAGCTCTGTCCTTGGGGGAAGGACAGATAGTCATAACCAATGCCTAAGCAACCACTCACATTTGCTGTATTTGAATAAAGTTGTGGCCAAAATTATGCCAAAAACCTTAAACAAAAATTAACATGTGATGTGTGAATTTTTGGGGGGTGGCACTGTGGAACTCAGCACGCAACTGGAAAGGATATTTTTTGCTTCTGAAAAGCATTCAAGAGCCTAATAATGCCAGTTTTTTTAAAGCAATGGGTTTTGGACCCGTTGGAAGGCTGCATCCATCAAAATCTTGCTCTGTCGGTGTCCTAAAAATAATAAACAATATGTCATTAAAACCAATAACGGCCTTGCTGGGCTTTTCAGAAACTACCGTACTACTGTTACTGAAAAGCTGGGTTAATTTCTGACTAAATCCATGAGTAATTTAGGCTTTTACTGTGTTTTCAGCATTTTTCCCTAGAAAGCATGCCACAGACAAGGGAGGAGAAATGTTAAAATGGGCAGCTTTAGCAGCAATCTCCGGGTTTTAAGTTCTTAGAAGAACATTGCATCTGGTTTCCAGGCACGGTATCTAACACCCTTTCTTGTTATTACTAGATTATAATGATTTATAAAATGGATTTGTTGCACAAAGAGAGGGAGGGAGAGAAAACGAGTTCTGCCACAAAATAGTTTCTTTAAAATAGGAGTTGTTTGTTTAGAATATTGAATCCTTTGTGGGACCAGCACGTTTTGCTCCAGTTTCTTCCCCCTATTTTACACTGTGACCAGGGTCTGAAGCATTAGTCTGCATAAGTCAGAACTGTGCCACTGGTTCTTATCTTTGGCCTGGTGGGCTATGATAAATGGCTTACAGATGGTTTATAGACAGATGTTGAAAAGAAGAGGGTGAACAGTTCACTCGCATCCAATCCAGCAAAGGTCAGGCAGGAAGAAAGAAGTTTAAGCATCAGGCGCGAGCCGTAGAGTATTTGCAGCGAGATTCTCCATCTGAGCATCTGTCTGTGGGAAACCCAGTTCATGTAGGAAACAGTCAGTGATTGCCAGGTTGGACGTCTGAGTATCTTCCCCTCCTGGCTGTACTGTGTCCTTGCTGCCAGCACTCAGCATGCTCAGGCAGGTACAGGGGTGCCAGAACCCCAGCAGCCACCACCATCGCTGTCAACAGGCTGCTGCATCTACCATAGCTCTTCCTGCTGAGGTTTGCCCGGTGCCAGCCGGGTGCCTTCCCACAAGAGCATCTTGCTTGGATGGTAGGGGGTGGCTTGGTTGCCATGTTGAACAGAGCAGAGCAGGTCTACCTCTGAACTCAGCTGTGTGTTAATGCTGCTGGCTGCCAAAAGCCTTCTGCTGATTCTCAAATCAAGATATTATTGTCCTGCTTTGAGAATAGAACAAGGCTGCCCATGAACATGGGGTAGTTCTGACAGGGGGAAGAGGGTCACATTTCCTGCTAGGTATACTTCTTTTTAAAATTTTATTTTACAGTATATTTTAACAAAGTAATAACCATAAATAAATGAGAATAAAAATGTTCACCCCACAACTGAGACCATTCCATTTCATTGTAACTACCCATTGGGTAACCTTCTCAGGGTCATATGCCAGAGGGTAAAGGGGTGGAGCAACAGATGCAAATTTGACCTTTCATTTAATTTCGCTTTTAGTTCGTATACCGCCTTTCTGTATCACTATGCACAAAGCAGTTTATGAGCTGAAGAACAAAATGGACAGCAAAGATCACACACCTAATAATGATCTGATCCAATACAAAGAAAGTTATAATAAAAACATAAATTTAAAATAAATTTATATCAAATAAAGCAATATCCAACAATCCATTAGAATAGAATAGTAAACAGTAAAATTAAATATCAGCAAATAATAATTAATCAGCTTACATTTAATAATTACAATAAACTAATCAATAAAAATAACGACGAGTTACAATGCATAAAATACCACAAAACGTAGAAATCCATGTAAAAGGATCAAAATGAGAAACAAGGGCATACAACCTATATTACACACACACATTCTTTTGTTTAGCAGGCTAGTTTATTTACACAGAGGTCAAGGTAGCATGCATTTCCCCCCTTTTTATCCTCACAATGACCCAGTGAGGCAGGTTGGGCTGAAAGACAGTGACTGGTCCAAGATGGCTGGCCCAGTGAGCTTCATGGCTTAGTGGGGACTTGAACCCTGGTTTCCTGGGTCTTAGTCCAACCTTCTAACCACTACACCATCCATGTAGGCACTGATTACACCCAGACCTGCTCAGCTTCAGCAAGGTGATGGTTTCAGATGCCTTCAGACCATACCTCACTTGAACATCCACTTCTTGTATTTATGCTAACTGCTGCCAGTTATTGAAATGGACAATAAAGTAGGTCAGCTGCTAGTGTAGAGAATTGGCATCTGTGCCAAAAGAACATGGCAGCAAGGTGATCATAGGAACATAGGAAGACATACTGAGTCAGGCCACTGGACCAGCTAGCTCAATATTGTCTACCTGACTGGCAGTAGTTCTCCAGAGTCTCAGGCAGAGAACCTTTCTCCAGACCTATCTGTAGATGCCGGGGATTGAACCTGGGACCTTCTGCATGAAAAGCACATGCTATGGCTGTTCCCACTAATTGGCTCACCATTCCGTCATTCCTGCTCAGAGCTGTGCTTTGGAAAAGCCAGCTGCTGACTAAGGACGAAGATGTCTAAGTGAATTAATGTTTTGTAAGTCTCTGTAAGTGTTTCCTGAAAAGCTAGTGTGAGAGGATGCTCTTAATTGCTATTTTAAAAATAAATGTGTCAAGACACTATTTTTGGCATAAAAATGTTCCCACGCACATGGATTCCAGAAGTAACACCTTTAGGTTAATTTGCGACGGCATAAGTGGGACTTGCTGAGCCTGAATCTGAGAGGGTTGAACTCCTGTCCTGAACAATTGGCTGTGAGCAAATTCAGGATTTTGTTGGCCTCAGTTCCCTACAATGGTACCTCGGGTTAAGTACTTAATTCGTTCTGGAGGTCTGTTCTTAACCTGAAACTGTTCTTAATCTGAAGCACCACTTTAGCTAATGGGGCCTCCTGCTGCTGCCACACCGCCGGAGCACGATTTCTGTTCTCATCCTGAAGCAAAGTTCTTAACCTGAAGCACTATTTCTGAGTTAGTGGAGTCTGTAACCTGAAGCGTATGTAAGCTGAGGTACCACTATACTTGCAAATTAGATCTTTGGTGTTCACTTGGTGCTCCTGTCATGGACTGTGAGATACATTTTTGTGACTATCAAAAGCAGGGAACCTTCAGCTGAACTACAACTCCCATCAGCCCCATCTAGCATGCCCAATGGGCAGGGTGATAGGAGTTGTAGTTCAGCAACATCTTGAGGGCCAGAATTTACTGACATTTGAACATCAGGAAGATGGAAACAGTGTGCAGACAAGCAGCCAGTTATATGCAAATTGGAAGGTGTTTTTCTGTGTTTTGCACAGCATGTTTGCATGTCCTACCTAAGTGAAGCGTTGTGTAGTGGTTAGAGCACTCAGCCTGGTGCCTTCCAGCTCCTAACAACCCCAACAAGCATGGCCAATGGTCAGGGATGGGCAGAGTTGTGGTCCAAATCTTTTGGAGGGCACTATGTTAGGGATGACTAGATTAGCATATCAGATGAGACCTGGGGAAACCCAAGTTCAAATCCCTATTTAGAAATGAATCTCACATGGGCCAATCATAAGAATATAATGGAAGCCTACGGGATCAAGCCAGCAGCCCATCTAGTCTAGCATCCTGTTCTCACAGTGGCCAACCAGGTGCCTGTGGGAACCAGCAAGCAGGACCAGAGTTAAAGAGCGCTCTTGCCTCCTGTGACTTCCAGCAACTGGTGTTCAGAAGCATTATGGCCTCCGACCATGGACACAAAGCCTAGCCATCATGGCCAGTAGCCATTGATAGCCTTATTCTCCATGAATTTGTCCAGTCCTCTTTTAAAGTCACTGCCTCCTATGGGAGCGAGTTCCATAGTTCAATGAATCGCTGCACGAAGAAGTGCTTTCTTTTATCTGTCATGAATCTTCCAACGTTTGGCTTTATTGTATGTCCATGAGTTCTAGTGTTATATGAGAGGGAGAAAAACTTCTTTTCTATCCACTTTCTCCAGGTCAGTGGATGTTCGGGTTGCGAACGTGATCCGTGCGGGATGCATGTTTGCAACCCGCTTCTATGCATTTGCGATTTGGCGCTTCTGCGCATGCACAAAGTTCAATTTAGCGCTTCTACGCATGCGCAACCACCGAAACCCGGAAGTAACCCATTCCGGTACTTCCAGGTTTCGGCAGTCCGTAACCCGAAGAAACACAACCTGAAGCATCTGTAACCCAAGGTATGACTGTACTGTCTTCTGTCATATCACTTCTTCCTTGCCTTTTTCTATAAGCTAAAATCTCTCTCTTTCCCGCCCCCCCTCTCTCAGGCTGCCCTGCCTTGTGGGTTTACTACAAGAGCCATGTACGCCAGCTCGAACCCCTTACGTTCTTATGAAAGGGACATTTAGGCAGAGAAACAAGCTGGCAGTCTGACTGGTTGGGACTCTGTGCTCAGCAATATCGGAGAGGGAAGAGATTAGACTAGTGAGCAAGGTTGGGAAACGAGCAGTTTCTGCAGACAAAATGCAAGGAAGATACAACTCATGCAAGGTTACTCATCCAATGAACCGGAATGCAAAATGATTGGATCTGAAGGAAGTGGCTGAAATCAGAACAGGTGTTTAAACTATGTTTGCTTTTTCTGGCCTCAGAGGTTGGTGGCACATTTGCACGTCAGCAGATTATGTCTGGGATGGAGAATTGGCAGCTTCCTGTTCAGATCTGCACCTACATTTGTGTTAAACTGGAATGAAGCATCTGTTTCTGGTGCATAAATAGCAACATGCATTGGCACTACTGGGGCGATTATGAAGGTGCATGTATTGTTAATCCGCCTCTTTAATAATAACAATAAATTACTTTTGTTGTTGTTACTACATTCTTTTCCTAGTTGCCAGTACTATGTACTTCAAAGGGACAGGTAGAGTTTCCAACAAAGGATGCAGCTATATCATGATTCACATTCAGAGAATGAATTCACTATCAGTGTACAGGATATAAGTGAGATAAAGTAGGGGCTTTGCAGAACTGGTAGTAGCACAGACTCTGGAGAAGGAAGCAGGAGGGAGAAGTAGCTGTGGAAAGGCTGTTGGACCAGCTTTGTGGTCTTACATGAGCTTTTCAGCACGTGGGTCTTTGCTGAAGGATATTTGTTGTCATTGTATCATATCATATCCTTTGGCCCTCCGGATGTTGCTGAACCACAACTCCCACCATCCCTGGCTATTGGCTGTGCTTTCAGGGGCTGGCGGGAGTTGAAGTTCGACATCTGGAGAGCCTGAAAAACAGACACTCCCTTGCATTTGCGAAGGTCTTCAACAATAAAGTAAAAAGCCCATTCCTCTGCACTGCAGCAGATAAAGCACACAGACAATAAAAAAAACACTCAGTTACTATAAAATAGCACAAAGAACAATGCCCCCCCCCGACATACTGCCTCAGTTTAATTAAACTGACTGATACAGTCCCAACCTGTCCGGTTGCTATCTTTGTGTATTGTTTTACCTATGGGTTGGGTTGTGACTTATGTGCTTGTTTCATGCTTTGGTTATGTGTCTGTTTAGGTATGGGAGGGACATGCCAGTAAGGCTTATTCTCTAACGCTGTTTAAGGGGGAGCATGCATGCCTTTCTAAATCTGAGGAATGCAAATAGTTGTTTATCCCTCCTATGCCTATATTTTGAGTGGGGAAACTCAGAAAAGCAGAAATAATGCTGACTCGCCACAAAAAGAAAAGAAATAACTTGTGAAGGGCCACAGGTGGGCTTGTGTAATTTTGGTCAAAGAGCTGTAGAAAATAATGAAGTTAATGCTCTGCGCTACCAGCTGGGAATTGGATTGGATATGTATAGCTTTCAGAACATGTCTGATGTAAAGATCAGTGGGAGAGTTAAAGAAATCTCAATGATGCTTCAAAAAGTAGTCCCTGGTCTTCTCCCTTTGTGTGTTCCCACTTCCTCTTGTAGCATGAAAAGGTAAATTTCATTGGTTGGCTTCAGACATCACACTAAACCGTAGTTTAGTGTGATGAGAATGAGCCATAGCAACATTTGGGCTTATGTGCTCCTCCTCCTATGTATCTGTGAGGAGGAGATCTGAAGCTTTTGCTTCCAGTTCAGTTCAGTGTTGCTTACTGCAGCTTCTGAACCCTAAGCAGTTGCTAATGTTGTTAAACCATCTTTTGCTTAAACAAACCAGCTTTGTAGCCCATCATTTTTGGCTAAGGTAAAGGTAAAGGGACCCCTGACCATTAGGTCCAGTCGTGGCCAGCTCTGGGGTTGTGGCGCTCATCTCGCTTTATTGGCCGAGGGAGCCGGCGTACAGCTTCCAGGTCATGTGGCCAGCAGGACTAAGCTGCTTCTGGTGAACCAGAGCAGCGCACGGAAATGCTGTTTACCTTCCCGCTGGAGCGGTACCTATTTATCTACTTGCACTTTGATGTGCTTTCGAACGGCTAGGTGGGTTTTTTTGGCTAGCTTGTTTCAAACAAATCATCATTTGTTGGTTTGAATGACTCAACAAGCTATGGTTAATCTAAACTGGAAGCAAAAGCTTCTGAACCTTTACTTGCAGCCACAACACAGGGGCAGAGGGCGGGAGCCTGTGGCTTACTCTCACCACACTAAACTGTAGCTTAAACACAGCATCCAAGCCAAGCCATTGAATGATGATTCAGCAAAAGCGTTGCTGAATCTTTTGGTATCCAAATCTGGGGGGAAAACCCATGTTGAATTGTAACAAGACTGCAGAGGAAGGTTGGTTGCCTCTACTTATGCTAATAGACAGGCATACAAGCCTTTTCAATAGGATTTTAAGTCCATCCTCCTTTCATCCTGTTGTGCTTCCTTCCTTTCCTTTTTTTACCAGAAGCGTTATGTGTA
This sequence comes from Podarcis erhardii, assembly GCF_964252035.2. Classification (NCBI taxonomy): domain Eukaryota; kingdom Metazoa; phylum Chordata; class Lepidosauria; order Squamata; family Lacertidae; genus Podarcis; species Podarcis erhardii. The sequence continues at coordinate 64,130,492 of NC_138512.1, read as the reverse complement.
TCCAAGGCCAGCTGATGGGCATTTGCTGCCCCAGATTTATGGAGTGGTAGTTGTTAACCCTTATTGTACCTGTATATATTGCCCCATGGAATACAGCAACCTAGTGGTTGCAGTTGGGGTTTTAACTAAGAAAATTGTGCAGGTGAAAGGGTTAAGCCTTCCCTTCCCTCTTCCCACACTGCAGTCTTTTTCAAAACTGCGCCTATTTCCAGGTACATTTATCATTTAATGGTACAATCACAGATTGCCTATATAGTTTGTCCTTTTACAGTGAATCTATAAAAGGTGTAATCATTAGAAGGTACCTAGTTTCCACCACTTGATCTGTTTCTGCTGCTCCAGGAGGTAGGACCTGAATCAGTGGATTCAAATTACAAGAAAGGTGATTCAGACTAAGCATTAGAACTTGATGGTGGCAAGAGAGCTATTTGAAAGTGGAATGGACTCCTTCATTGTAGGTTTGGGGTTTTTAAGCTGTGATTCCTGCAGACCAGGGGGTTGGACTAGGTGACTTTCGGGATGTCTTCCAACTCAATAATTCTCTGATTCTATTATGGTACTACAGTTATTTAAATCAAATGATGGGAACACTGTATTGAGGAAACCATAGTGATTCCCACTCCACCCTTTAATCCAAAGGTTGTCTAGATAAGAGGGGACTTCATATTTTCAAATGTCCTTTCCTTTCAGAATGGTGGGAAGTAGACAAGACCGCTATGTGCCAAAACTGCTTGAGAGTAACATCTTTTTTGGTTTGGGGGGGGGGGGGAATCGTTCCTAGACAACAGACAACCCATATGTTGTTCCATGCCTTGGCGCAATGTGATGCATTAAGACTGTCTAGGTGTTGGTCCACTTTGCCAAAAGGAATGGAGGACATATGGCATGCTTAAAAAAAAAAAAAACAAGCTGTCAATGAGCTCCCCATTTATATTATGCTTAATTTTACAGGGATTTATTTTTATTTAGCATACGTAGGTGTTTTGTATGCTGTTTGATTTCCTACTATAACAGCGCAGAGTAGCACCATAAAAGTATAATTATGTAAGCTGCAATTAAATTAATATTTGGTTATAGTCAAGGGTGATGCATGATATCCTTTTGGACTGAGGCCATGTCTTTCATGTGGTTTCCATATCAGTTCTCTTTTGCTCTTTAGCTGTATGATTAAAAAAGAAGGAAGATAGCGAGTGGGGGGCAGAGCGAAAAAACGCTCGGTTGAAATACACTTCTAATGACACAGCTGAAAAGCTGGATATTTTAATGACTTTGAGACTTAAAAAAACATTACTCCACTTCTCCAAATATTGATTTTAGAAAATGTGGTTTTAAATACTTAATCAAACGAGAATCTGTGCTAATAACAAAACCCCTGGAACTAATGTTAATGGAAACAGGCTTTGCTGCATTCCCATGGAAACAAACTGTTTTTGAGGTGATGGGGAGGGCGTTATGTGAGGGCGTGTTGTAGGTGTCAGCTAAGGTGTGTGGCGGCGTAGATCCTGCCCTCATCTTGGTACATTCCCAGAACTTGTCCTATTTAGATCTGATAACTGAATTGCCTCTATGAAGACACAAAAGAACTCCAAGTAACTCTCATCACTAGGGGGTGGGGGAGGAAAGGATGAATAAGCATGCTTTACATGAGGCATCATCAACCTTGTGTCCTCTTGATTCCCATGAACACCAAGGCAACACTGGCTGGAGTTGATGGAAGTTGTAGTCCTAAGCAACTGGTGCCTACTAGACTGGTGAAGTTGTATTATGTGAATAAGTGTTGGGAGTAGGTATGTTGGAGAATTCCATCAGAAATGGAAATGGGAACTGAAATAGCCGCAATTTGCATGCCTGTCCAAGGCCAGGAACGGAAACTAGGCAAGCCAATGGGAGCAGTATTTGCTATCTTTTTTTTTTTTTTTTTTGTCTCAAGCATTACATAAATGTAATTTTACGTATCATTTTTTATGTTTCCCTTCATTGAAATGCACCAAAATTTATTATATAATTATGTTAGTTTTGGCCTCTGCAGACATGGAGACAAATTGTGTAGGTTTTACCAGAACCTGAACTGTAGCGGAACAGACACAGCGCTGACTGTGGCAAACACAGGACGGAGCTGAAACTGATGTCTCCTTACATTCCCAGCTGAAAGGTTCTGGGCTTAGAACTGCTTCCTCACTACGGATGCAGGAAGGCATTGTTCTCTGTTCTGCCCTCAAGTGGGTCACATACAGCAATGCTTCCATTCTGCTGCAGTTCACCTTCCGCAAAAACCCCCAATGTTATTCATCTCACAGTCTTCTGTGGCGAAATTATGTACAGTGGTACCTCTGGATGCGAATGGGATCCGTTCCGGAGCCCTGTTCTGATCCTGAAGTGAACGTAAGACGCGACTGCGCGTGCGCAGGCTGCGTTTCGCCGCTTCTGCGCATGGCATCATTTTGAGTGTCTGTGCATGCGCGAGCGGCGATACCCGGAAGTAACACGCTCCGTTACTTCCGGGTCGCTATGGAGCGCAACCCGAAAATATTTAAGCTGAAGTGTATTCATCCCGAAGTATGACTGTAATTTAACGTGTAAGTTACATTTTCATTCTGTTATTTCACATAATTCATTTAGTCCAAAGGAAACACACTCCAAATTGGGGGAAGTATAATTGATTACATATAACTTGTGGGCTGAAATCGGCAACAGTGAAAACTGATCGCAGTGAATACTGACTCACCTGTTGTACCTTAATCTGTCGTATGTAAATGAGGAAGGCAACTTGAGAGAAAATTGTTGTCCTTTCTTTGACTGTAGCTGAATGTCAAATTGGAAATTAGTGGGATTACGGTCTTTAATGTCCTCCTTCCACCCTTTTCTATTGTTACAGTATTTTTAATCACAGTTCTGTTTTGAACTTTGCGTTGCTTGTCTGTTTATTTTATTATGCTGCTTGCCTCCTTGAACTTAATGCAGTAAACCTTATAAATAAAAATGAATTTATTTTTCCAGGGTTTAGAAAAGATGGAAGCCCTATTCAGGTATGAAACCCCATTAGTGCATTGGTGGGCGGGGGGACATTATCCCTATCATCACCCCACTTCTTGCTTCACCTCCCCACTGTCCACACATTGTGGAAATATATTGGTTGGGAAACTTTCTGGATGAATGCCCATAGGATCTCCCTGTGATCTGCAGTCAAGGTTTTGGATGATGGGGAGAGCCTATGCTGTATTTCAGAGCACTGATGTAACACAAGGGCTAAGATGTTGAGCTTTGAATCAGGGAATTCCTGCTTAAAATTGTGTACAGTGGTACAGTGGTGCCCCGCAAGACGAACGCCTCGCAAGACGGAAAACCTGCTAGACGAAAGGGTTTTCCGTTTTGGATGCGCTTCGCAAAACAAATTTCCTTATGGGCTTGCTTCGCAAGACGAAAATGTCTTGCGAGTTCCTGTGGGTTTTTTCCCCCTTTCCCCCCCTTTTTCTAAGCCGCTAAGCCGCTTATCAGCTGATCCGCTAAGCCGCTAAAAGCCGCTAATAGCGCTAAGCCGCTAAGCCGTCAATGGGCTTGCTTCGCAAGACGAAAAAACCGCTAGACGAAGAGAATCGTGGAACGGATTCTTTTTGTCTTGCGAGGCACCACTGTACCTCGGGTTAAGTACTTAATTCGTTCCGGAGGTCCGTTCTTAACCTGAAACTGTTCTTAACCTGAAGCACCACTTTAGCTAATAGGGCCTCCTGCTGCTGCCGTGCCGCCAGAGCACGATTTCTGTTCTCATCCTGAAGCAAATTTCTTCACCTGAGGTACTATTTCTGGGTTAGCGGAGTCTGTAACCTGAAGCGTATGTAACCCGAAGCATATGTAACCCGAGGTACCACTGTATTGGATTCAGTGGGTGACTTCCAGCTTTTTAGCATCACCCCACCTTTGCAATATGGGGGTGATCTTCCAGGCCTACCTTGCAGGGTTGCAAAGGTTACGAGGCTAATGCACATGAAGTGCTTGAACTTGGAAAAGGGCTCTATCAATTTCAACAGGACTCCTTTTACTGGGATTCAGTTTCCTCTGTGCAGCAAGATATGCTGCTTAGTAAACAATGAGGCAGGTTTTTCGTTTTTGTTTTTAGAAAGGTGTTGCTCGGTCCTTTTGTTTAAAGCCAGCTTTTTCATTTTTACGGAAGCAAGAGCCTGATTAGCTGATGATGATAAATGGTGATCTCCTGGGAAGTCAGTTCTAATGATAATTATTTTCTATCAAATTTGCAAGCTGAAAAAATTAGTCCTGTGCGTTTTTTTCATTTCTGTTTGCAGTCATTTCCTGTGCACCTGAGTTAAGTTGGGGAAGGGTTTTTCTTTTGCACACTAGTGTGTTGGTATTATAACTTATTTAGGGTTGCCTAAATGCAAAGTTGTTGAGCTTTTCTGGCAGATGTATGGGAACCCTAATTTATCGCAAAGTGTGGGGTGTTAACAATCCTGGAAGCCATGACTTGTTTTTGAGAATCCTATGCAAAAGCCTTTGACTGTGTCGAAGACAGGAGTGCCTGGCGTGCTCTGGTCCATGGGGTCACGAAGAGTCGGACACGACTAAACGACTAAACAACAAAATGCAAAGTTGTTGAGCTTTTCTGGCAGATGTATGGCAACCTTAACTTAACTTATTGCAAAGTGTGGCGTGTAACAATCCTGGACGGCATGACTTGTTTTTGAGAATCCTATGCTGGGTCTTAGTAATCACAGAATCCTTTTCTAAGTGTTCGTGGACTGACTGTTTAATTATTAACTATTTACTGAGACCTTTCGTGGATACCTTAGCAGGTACTGGTGGGCACACTGGTGTGGTGCCATGTTGGCAACCCCTGCCATCATTCCTTCCTGTGATTTATAACCTGCTATCCCTCCCAAAGGAGCTGAAGGGGGGGGCACAAAGAAATGCATGAATAATGCTGATTGTGGTTCTGACTTGGGAAAGTGTGGAAGTGGTGTTTATGCTTGCAGGACTCTGCAGCTTAGTGCAAAAGTATTTTAATGGGAAGTTGTTTTGCAGCAGCGACTACGATCTGCAGCCAATAGAGTGCCTCTGAAACTGCTGAAAACTGGGGGTTTTCTCCAGACGCTTTGTAACACTGACATATAACATATGTCTGGACTTCCATCTAGTGCTCCTTTTTATTTTTTTGCTTTCCTTTTGTCAAATGCTTATTTCAACCCAGTTCTACAGCTGCACGCTCAAGAGATCCTAATTGCTTTTTTTATATAAAAAAAATCATAGCTATTTGTTAGGAGCAAGTGTTTATTTAGCTGTCAATCAGTGTAATGGAGCAATCAATAGGTTTGGCAGCCTTTCATAGATAAAGATAAGCTGTGGGTGGCACTGGCAGCAGTTTTTAGTTCCCATTCTTTCCCCCCTTTTTTCTTTTTTAAAATAACCCTCATGAACATAGAGCCTTTCACTAATACATATGGGTTTCCTTCCTCATTGTGTGAATAACTGTAGATCAATAGTAATGTCAGGAATTACTGGTTCATGGCACTTCGCCTTGCAGTATTGCACATTGCTGAAGGAGTTCTCCACCTTGACTTTCAGGGTGCTCCTACACTACAGACCTAAGCTAATTTATTAGTCATCGTCTCACTACCTTGGGTTAATAACTTAATTCGTTCTGGAGGTCCATTCTTAACCTGAAACTGCCCTTAACCTGAGGTACCACTTTAGCCAATGGGGCCTCCCCTGCCACTGCGCCACCGCTGTGCGATTTCTGTTCTCATCCTGAAGCAAAGTTCTTAACCCGAGGTACTATTTCTGGGTTAGTGGAGTTTGTAACCTGAAGCGTCTGTAACCAGAAGTGTCTGTAACCTGAGGTGCCACCGTACAGGGAACCTTAAGGAAGTATTGTTCTGTGAGAGAGTGAGGGATCTCTGCAATTAAAAAGTTCCAGGAGGAGAGCTTCTTAGAAGGAAACTAGAGCTGAGCCAACATTTCTTATTCTTCCCTGGATTCTCCCCCACTTAGATTCCCCCCCTCAAAATAAAGGAGAGCGCTCGCTTGGCACAATTTTCCTGCAATATATTCTGCCATCCTACTTGTGAGGACTACCATTTCCACTCCATAATCAAATGACACTAGTTTGAGGATAGAGACAGTTCACCTCAGGCCTCAAGGCCTGATCCAGCCCCCCAGCCCTCTCTATCTGGGCCTCAGGACTCTCCTCAGCCCACACCCCACATTGCCCTGCTTCGTAGCATTCTTGAGTGTTTTTGCCTGGCTGAAATCATAGAATCATAGAGGTGGAAAGGATCCTGAGGGACATCTATTCCAGCCCCCTGCAAAGCAAGAATCTCAACACCCTGTACCCCATCCAATTTGAAACCACAACAGACCCTGCTTAGCTTTGAAAATGTGCTGGCAGTTTTATTGCTGCTCCACAATGCTTCTTGCCTGCCCAGTGGTTCCCAAACTTTTTCGACATAGCGCCCCTTTCGTTCCTTCAACTCAGGAACTACTCAATAAAAAACATGATTCACAATAGCAGTTTGCATTACCCGCTAAGGAAGATCCTAACTCAATGATTCAATTCAAGATAGTAACAAGTAATGGCACAGTTACTCAAAATACTATTATTATTATTATTTTTCATAGAATCATATACAGTGGTACCTCGGCTTAAGTACTTAATTTGTTCCGGAGGTCTGTTCTTAACATGAAGCACCACTTTATCTAATGGGGCCTCCCGCTACCGCCACGCCGCTGGAGCACGATTTCTGTTCTCATCCTGAAGCAAAGCTCTTAACCCGAGGTACTATTTCTGGGTTAGTGGAGTCTGTAACCTGAAGCGTATGTAATCCGAGGTACCACTGTAACTATAGCATTGGAAGGAACCCAGAGGATCATGCAGTCCAACTCCCTGCAGTTCAGGAATCTCAACTGAAGCATCCATGAGAAATGGCCATCCAACCGAGATTCAGTATGTTCTGATCCACACTTTAGTCCAGGAGGTGCTGACGAGGCCAGTTCGTGAAAACTGAATTCCTCAAGCATCCTTACCATGCACGTCCCTGACAGGTGCATGGCCAATGCTCTTTGATGACCTCCCAAGCAGCTGATATTCAGCAGCTGATTTATTGCTGTAGACGTAAATTTCACCCTAGTGCTTATATCTGCCTATGTATATTTTGCTGGCCATTTCTTCTCTAGTCTTCTGCAGGCTTGGATGGACAGCTTTTATTTTTCTGAGATGCTTTTAAATATTTGATGGCTGTTTGCATCTTTCTGCTGAATTTTCCTTTTCTCTTGACTAATTTATTTCGTGTTTAGCCACATTGTTTGCTTGCTGGACCTTTTGGAGGGGGCAAATGGAAGCAAGGCTTAATTGTGACTTGTGAAGGCTGCACCGGTTGAAGGGACCATAGCTCAATGATAGAGCAGATGCTTTGCAGCAGGGTGGATAAAAATAAATGGTTTTTTAAAAAACAAACAAACAAACAAACAAAACCAACAGATTTTTAAAAATTCAAATCAGATTTTTTTGATTTAAATCAGATTTTTAAAAAATAAAATGCTTTTGCAGGAAAAATCTTTCTAAAGATAGTTTTCTGTTTAAGTTTACATTATAGTCCAAAGGCTATTCATCAGTTTTTCATGTGTGCTAAAACTCCATCTAAGTTTGTTTGTTTTTAAAAAAAATGTTTAACCACATCAGTTAACAAACATGGATACATATGCTATAATGTTATTGCTTTAGTTGAATAAATTGTTTAAATTGTTATTAAGGAAATGGTTATTTTTCTCCTTCCAATAAAGTACAGCAGAAAAGTTGTCCAAATATAAACAGTTAACTTTTTACTTATTAAACCTCACAACAATTTCATAATTATCTGACTATTATTTCTAACAGTATAACCAAATCAGTAATTTTTGATATAACTGTAAAAACTGCTCTTAAAATTTATTATTCCAAAAATAAAACCTTCCTCTGGTTGTAAATATTAAGATTATACCACCAAAAATGAGTCTTTCTGTAAAAATAATGATTTAAACCAAGTCTTGCTGACTAGTGATTTAAATCGATTTGATTTAATCAAAATCCACCCTGCTTTGCAGGCAGAAGGTCAAAGTTCAATCTCCTGCATCTGCAGTTAGGGCTGGGAATGGCTACCAGAGAACCACTACCAGTCAGTGTAGCCAGTACTGAGCTTAGATGGACCAATGGTCTGACACTGGTTGGCCATCTCTCATGGATGCTTCAGCTGAGATTCCTTCTTTGCAGGGGGGTTGGACTAGATGACCCTCGTGGTCCCTTCCAACCCTACAATTCTACGATCCTATGACTTTGTATAAGGCAGCTTCCTATGTTCCTATTTCAGTGTTCTTGCACTAAGATTGCCAGTGTGGTGTAGTGGTTAAGAGCGGTAGTCTTGTAATCTGGGGAACCGGGTTCGAGTCTCCGCTCCTCCACATGCAGCTGCTGGGTGACCTTGGGCCAGTCACACTTCTCTGAAGTCTCTCAGCCTCACTCACCTCACAGAGTGTTTGTTGTGGGGGAGGAAGGGAAAGGAGAATGTTAGCTGCTTTGAGACTCCTGAAGGGGAGTGAAAGGCGGGATATCAAATCCAAACTCCTCCTCCTCCTCCTCTAGTGAGGTCCAGTGCACTGTTCCTGCCACAAACATCCTGTTTGTTGTCCCCCCACCCCTTTTTTAAAGAGATTTTATTTCACTTTGTTGCTGCCTTACATTGATGTTGTTGTAAATCACTCTGGAAATATTATTAGAGATATTTTAAACAAATGGAAAACTACAAAACCAGCTTGCATTTCATATTAACCCTTTTCTGCCAGTCAGACTGTAGTGTCTACCTGCAAAGAAGAAGAAAACGCTGAGGCAGACTGAAGCAGGGGTTAAACAGGGTAGGGGGATTATTTAAAAGGCTGGATAATTTAATAAGCAGCAACAGCCTGAATAGCGGTGCAAGCAGAAGATCAAGGTTATCGTGCTGCACCATGTTGACCAATAACTGCCTGCAGCCAACAGCTCTCCTCCCTCCCTCCATACACCCCTCTTCTGTCTTCCCCAGCGTAGAATTTCGCAGCACATATCAGGCTGTTGCAGGATTGTTTGGACTCTGAGTGAGGCAACACTTGCATTGGAGAAATATTGAGACCGGTCTAACAGCGATGGGGCCCTGCCCTGCTCTGAACGTATTTCACTACAGTATCCACCTGTAATCACGGGTGGAGATACTAGTCTCGAAAGGATGCATCCGAAGATTAATGTTTACAAAGAGCGCCAGAGATGCAAAGTGCTAAATACTGTTATGTTCATCCCACATCATTGCTGGAAACATCACTTTGGCATGCCCACTGGTGCAGAGGGAGGGGGAGAGCCACCGTCTGTTTTTGAAGGCGGCGAGGGGTTTGCAAGTGGATTAAGCACTCTTAATCTCTGTGACAGTGCAGATGGGTACCTGCCTGAAGTTGAGGCAGTGGCCTTTTGGCAGCAGGCTAACTGACTGTCTGGCAGAAGCTATTAGAAGGAGACTTAATCGCACAGCTGAGCAGACTTTCAAGGTAAAAGGAAAGCTGTTTATTCTCCAGCGTGTGAAAGGCCTTTGGATTAGGGAGCCTTGTAGCAGGCGGTCTCTGCTGCTGCCTCCGCCTTGACACGGAGGGAAGCCACCCGTTTTGTAGCAATGACAGGGAAGATCTGGGGTGGAAGGAGCCCGAGGCAAAATAGCAGCAGACAGCATTCCAGTTCTTAGTACTCGCCTTGTTGTTTGTGTGGACTGCCGTGAGCGGAGAGGTGCTTTCTCTTGATCTGAAATTTATGAAGACAAACTGGATGGCAGCCCACCCCCCTCTCCATCCTCTGAAGGAATTGCTAGTCAATTATACGGGGCGCAGAGTGAGTCAGCTTTAAAGAGTTTCCCCACGCAATGCAGATGAAACGTGTCACGACTATGTCTAAACCTCTTTTCTTTTCTTTTTGCAATGCTCCCCTCCAAGGCAATAATCGTCAATACTATGATATTCCATTTCGACTTTATGCATTGGAAGTGAAGGGTAGCTTTGTGGTAGGGGTTATACATGCGGTGTGGTTTATTCCCTATATGTAAAGGGGAGGAACCCAAGTTAGATGTATACAGTTGACTCACAATTTACACAGATTTAACTTGTGAAAATTTACTTAGCCTAAAAAATTAAAAAGGGCAGGCATCCTGGGAGTTGGGGAAGTCTGCAATTGCACTCACACTGGGAGAGTGTTTGGAGGTGCAGGGAAAGTGTGTTTATATGTGATTTTTGGCTTTACGCTCTATTCCTGGAACATAATTCCTGTGTAAGTTGAATTGACCATATATGTCCCAGTACAGGGGGAATGAGGGAGGGGGAGAAGCGCATGAAACTTGCAAATACATACGTGTGTGTGTGTGGATATATATGTGGATATATATATCCACTGCTATAAGAAAATGGGAGTTGACTTTTACAACCAAACTCACATTCAAGGACCCCTTGAGGTCCACAACCGGTTAGAGAAAACAAACTGAGAATAAACCAGGTGTAGCAAGGCAGGCATATTGCATATCTCTTGCAACAGATTCTTCTCTCCCCTTGCAAGAAGGTGAGGAGGATCCCAAAACAAAAGTGTGTTGCCATTTTTAAACCCTCGGATAGTAACTGGCCTGTTATAGAAAGACCAACCCAAAAAAATCAGATACATCACAAACTGAGTTGTACATGTAAATCAGATCATGCTCAGAGTTTATGTTTCTCCAACATTTTTACATGTCTGTCAAACAAGATACCTTGCAATACCTGATAATTGCTCTTCCTGGCCTGTCTTAGACATCCTTTTGAAGTGGTGGATACCTTGATTCCAGAATCTATTGTCACAGACTTGTCTCCATTTATACACAGAAGATACCCTTTGGGCATCTTTTGGCCATTGAACAGATACTTGTCAAACCAGTTTGTGAAAAGGCTTCCTATCAGGAATTTCCTGCTGTGTGATCTGAGAGGGTCTCAGATGTTGACTAGGGGCTAAACATGGCCTCAGTATTTCTCTAGTTTATGTACTGTGTTGGCCCAGGTTTTATTGAATAGAATTGGTATTTTATCGAGAAATTGGTGTGCTTCGTTTATTTAAAAAAGCATGCATTTCCAGGGTGCACATATGTATAAGTGAACATATGTATAACACCAACAGCATTGTAAATAACACAGAATATTGAAATAGTATTGCGTGGGCAGATGTGGGACCTTGCAGGATGATGTTGCCCAGCAAGACAACCCCAAAGATAAGGATGATAAAGCAATGGAACATGGGGGGGGGGGGTTGATGCAATTAGTGAATGGAGATTCTGCTGCTGCCTATGATATTTCTGCAACCACATTCCTTGTGGCAATTGCTGTCGTCTTGCTTTCTTATGTTTTGCCTGGTATAGTAACACTTGCATGCCTAGGAAACGGCATGCTAGCTCTACATTTGCTGCACGTTGTTGTAACAATTATGCAGCAGAACAAAAACCAAGACAGAATCCATTGATCTGTGAGGAAATGTACTAGGCAGAAACACAGCTGTTCCTGATTCTCATCTTCTCTGCTTCCTGTGTGAATGTTTTGCCTGCCTTTGTAGAGATTCCTGTTCTCAGACCATCACAAGGGAATGGGTGGCTGGTATATTGGTCCCTAGCTGCACACTCCCAACTGCTTGGAGACACATACCATCAAGCAGGGCTGGCCCACCCGTGTGGCTGCCTCAGGTGACAGGATCCAAGGGGGCAGCACATCGCGATGTAAATCTTTCCCCCCTTGTTCCTGATGTAGATCTCCCCCCACCCCTTTTTCCCTGGGGGGGGCACCCATTTTGGGGTCTGCCTCAGGTGCCAAATGTCTTGGGCCAGCCCTGCCATCAAATGTTGTTTGTACACAATAAGTGTGCTTGCTCAAAAAAAGCTCAGGGAAAGGAGATGTGGCCTGTGCTTTTCATGGAAGCAGTTCCTAAGAGTGGAGATGGTGGAGGCTGCTCAGAGCGATAATAATAATAATAATAATAATAATAATAATAATAATAATAATAATAATAATAATAATTTATACCCCACCCATCTGGCTGAGTTTCCCCAGCCACTCTGGGCGGTTCCCAATCAAATGTTAAAAACAGTACAGCATTAAATATTAAAAACTTCCCTAAACAGGGCTGCTTTCAGATGTCTTTTAAAGATAGGATAGCTGCTTATTTCTTTCACATCTGAAGGGAGGGTGTTCCACAGGGTGGGTGCCACTACCGAGAAGGCCCTCTGTCTGGTTCCCTGTAACCTCACTTCTCCCAATGAGGGAACCGCCAGAAGGCCCTCGGCGCTGAATCTCAGTGTCCGGGCTGAACAATGCGGGTGGAGACGCTCCTTCAGGTATACAGGACCGAGGCCATTTAGGGCTTTAAAGGTCAGCACCAACACTTTGAGTTGTGCTCGGAAATGTACTGGAAGCCAATGCAGATCTCTCAGGACCAGTGCTATGTGGTTCTGGCGGCCACTCCCAGTCACCAGTCTAGCTGCCGCATTCTGGATTAATTGCAGTTTCGGGGTCACCTTCAGTAACTCAGAACTCATTCAGTGGCCATTGTTTCTTTGCTTGAGTTAATTTGGGGAAATGCATTTAAGAGCCTGTTTGCTAAGCTTGAAAAGAAAAACAAGAATAACCACACATCAGGACCAAATGAATGCAGTCTTAACCCGAAGTGCTGGTCCGGGCCCAGCTTTAAAACTGCTTGTGTTGGCAATCTGGCCAAGTTGTTCCAGTGTGTGCAAAAGTTGCTTTCATCAGCTGGAGACTCCAAAGTCCCTGGCACTTAAATTCCATGCACAAATTGAAAGTGTGTTCGGACAAACCCACTGAGGTGGGTCTGTGTCGGCTGGTCCTGACCCCTGTCTCCATGCATCAAGGCTTCTGCTTGCATTAGGGGTCTTATCTGTACCTTCCAGTTTTTCAGGGTTTTGATTGTGCAACTAGAATAAATGCACATTGTGAATTACAGTGGTACCTCGGGTTACATATGCTTCAGGTTACATACGGTTCAGGTTACAGACTCCACTAACCCAGAAATATTACCTCGGGTTAAGAACTTTGCTTCAGGATGAGAATAGAAATTGTGTTCTGGGGGCGCAGCAGCAGTGGGAGGCCCCATTAGCTAAAGTGGTCCTCCAGGTTAAGAACAGTTTCAGGTTAAGAACGGATCTCCGGAACGAATTAAGTGCTTAACCCAAGATACCACTGTATGTGCATAGATCCCCTGCCTCTGCAGACAGCACCTTGCATGTATGCAGGATAACATGGGAACAACAGACATAATCTCTCTCACGCACCCCAGTACACACTCCACACATTCATCTGTCCATGAACACAAGTAAATGCTTCCTTCCCTCTATGTCTTTTTCCAGGGGTGGCTTTTCCTTAATCTTCATGCTTTCAGCGCCATCCTCCCCAACATATGAAGCAAATGCTGAGGATAAAAAACATATGTGCCTCCCTTGTCACTCTCAAGTAATTTGCTGTTGAACTTTATCCCTCATTAGCTATTTCACAGGAAAAGTCAGCATCAGCTTATCCTGAAATGTTCTAATGAGCACGGAAGTCTGATTTTTGCAGGACGGCTGTATTGCCTAGATTGGTGCGTGCTGGGAGACCTGTTGAGGCATTGCTCTGCTTTGTTGCCTACCATGGGGTCAGTGCTATATGCAGCTCAATTTAGGAGGGGAAAGTAGGTTTGATGTGATCTATAGTAGCTTTGTATTTAGCTGTAGGAAACGAGGAATTCCATACAAGTGAGGTAGGTCACACCCACACCAAACATTTAAAGCACATTTAACACACATTTAAAGCATACAGCTTATCCCAAAGATTCATGAGAACTGTAGTTTATACCTCACAGAGCTAGAATTCCCAGCACTCTTCATGAACTACAAGTCCCCGGAATTCTTTGGGGAAAGCCATGAGTACTAAAGGTGGTTTAAATGTGCTAAAGGTGGTGGTTGCATGTTTGAGCCCAATAGGGCCACCTATGTTGCAGTGGGTTGGACTAGATGACCCTCGACCCTTCGAAGGGTACAATTCTATGACTTGTCTGTGTGTGCTGAAGAAGGAGGGGCAGTTTCCCTGCTTCCATGGCCACAGACCCCTATCCTTGCTTTATAACCAGCATGGAAATGGGCAGCTTAGCAGAAGAGCTTTCCCCTCTGCTGTCAAAATGTGTTGCAAGCTGGTAATTGTTGTGGGCTTAATTGCATGGCTAATCAATCGCTTATCAGGTCCCAGGCCCTGAATCAGTTTTTGTGGGAATGTTGTGCAACTTGTCTTTCAAACATGTGAAGCGCTAAAAGCAGAAAAGCTGGCGTGCCATTGTGGTTAAGGGCTGAACCCTCCATCCACACATGACTATAACTTGATTTCCGTCCACATGAAGTCTCAGTACTTGAGGACATGGCAGCTGGAAGAGTGATCTGCTGCAGGTGAAAAGCACTGAGTTTGGACTGATGTGAGGCAGAATGCAAGACAAGCGTATGATGTTATCCTGAAATTGGGTCAAGACGTCTAATGATTACTGGTGTCAAGAGTGCCTCTGGACATGTGCAGAGCACACGCCATCACTGAACAAATTCATTTACAGACCATCATTTTCACGTCAGAAGCAGGACTTCAAAGCAAGCTTGAGCCCCCACACCCCCTCTCCTCTAGCCACACCCACAACTGCCCCTGTTTCTCACCCTGAGTGTTTTCGCCTAGCTGGCAAATGTCGTTAAACTCTAGCAATGCCTCTTGTCCGGATGGTAGATAGAGTCAGGTGTGTGAGTCTGTGTAGGAACTAGGTTACTGTACAAAGGTAAAATTTGCACTTCTCACACCACCCAGTTTTGCCTTTGGGAGGTTTTCCAGAAGGCAGTGCAGTCAAAGTTCCTACCCCAGCAGTATATTGAGATTATTGCTCCCTGGGGGTTGACAACATTCTTCTACAGAGGAAATGAATGCCAAGGGATCATAAGCCAGGGAGTGAGGCTTGAAACATTGGGTTTACTTTCTTTGTGTGGACAGGGGTTATTTTAGGATAACAAAATGGAGATTTTAAAAGACCCCTCTGTATTTAGATTATGCAAACAAACCCTGAGTGTGATCATGAAAGGAACCTAAGATTCCTCCTCCTAATTTGCATGCTTTATGTAATTGCTGGCGGTGAGGGCATTAATTGATTTATTGGTGTGATTAATCAATTAATTCATTATTCACTATTTTAAATTGTAGATTTTTAATTGGAGCTGTCCCTTGTGAAAATGACGTTGAGTGCTGATGGCACTGGTCTATATAATTTATGTGCACCAGGCAGTGATTTTTCCAAACAATAAATGCCTTGTCTGGATCATTTAGTCTGAAGAAATTGTTATCTTCATTAAATACACCTGTATGGACAGAAAGGCAGCAGCCACATTTTTATTGACAAATTAATCTGTTTATAAGCGAGGCAGTTAATTGAATAGCAAAGACTTGGGTGGATGAGTTTCCTTCACTTGCAGTGCCTGTCTGGCTGAGCGCCATATTTTTGAGATCAGAAAGGAATTTCCCCCCAGGTCGCATTTGATCTTGGATTGTTTATTCTGTTGCTATTTCACCTCCAGCATCCTTTCTTGACGATTCTTACTTGAATTACATGGAATGATGCACTCCGCAGGCAGCTGGTCTTCAGCACACTTTCCTTCTATATACAGCATGCTCACCTTGTTCTTATGTCACAGTAAACCATGGCTAGTTCCTTACCATGATTACACCTTTATGGCCTGTTTTTGTTCTTCCTGATGTGTATAGGAAACAACGCATCATCCCTGAATTAGCATTATATCTAAGCCAGGGATCATGGTTTGTTTTACTCCAAAATTCCACAGTTAGTAAATTAAGAACAAACCTTTGGACAAAAGGCTAAGCCAGGGATTGTATTTTGTTTCCTCTCAGCACAAGTGCGTAGGAGCAAGAGAGACCTGTTAGGAGTATTCACAGTAAACCATGACCTATGGTTTACTGTAACTTGCAAACTGGGCTTATGAAACTGCATACATAAAAGGTAGGGATGAGTAAATGTGTCAGTTTCTGTTTCTTTCAGTTTCCACTTTCAGCTTCAGTTCTCCACATTTCCACCTCAGTTTGCCATTTTTAAAAAAAAAAAAAAAAACAACTCCTGGTGAAAAACTATCAGTGAATTTCTCTTACACATTTTTGCAAAGCAGTTCCCCTAATTTTTTGTACATCATTTTCAGTAATATATGCACATTTTATTACATTCATTTTTGTACGTGTTACGTGGCTGGAGAACTTCATTGCAAAATTCACAGAAGTGCAGATTTAGAATGGTATCTGTTTTTCAGTTCTTGTATTATGCCAGAAAGTGCAGATTAGGTTTGACATTAAATGAACTTAATCTAATTAACCCCCCCCCCTGCCCTCAGTAAAGGCACACTAGTGGTTTTGGGTCCAAGGAATTTTGAGAAAATACTGGGAGCACCATACCCACTGGTTACTCCTCTCTCTCTCCTGCCCCCAGACATAAAAGATGAAAAGTATGTGGATGCACATGCACATTCTTTGTTTTTTCCAGTAGCATTGAAGCTGATTCTCCAGTGTTTGCATGATTTTAAGCAGAGCCCCCTTCAACCCCCCCCTCCGAGTTTTCATGCGTAGACTGTATAGTAAAACATCATAAAACTGGTGTGTGCCAGCATCAGGAAAGCATTAAGCAATGGCTTTTCTTTCATGATTTTTACACAGGATGACAACAAAAGCACCAACAAGTCACAGAACACACCCATGCACACAGAGGTGACCTAGGATTTGATGGTGGTTTTGAGGGGATCCCTTATAAAAATTATGAGATCCCATAAGGATCAGGGCCTCAGATTCATGTTTTTGTGCCATGGCAGCTGTGGAAAGTGCTGGATTCCTTCTTTTTATGGTACAGACAGGTGTGACCCATTATTTGATGGTGGTTTTGGTGGAGAAGGTGTTGAAAATGGGCACTTTCAAGAGGGTTTGTCTTACAGGATCTGGCTTGTGTGACTGTTTGTGAGGAAAGAAAACTAAGTGCCCAGGGGGATGCAGTGGGGTAGGGAGTCAGATGGGTCAGGAGAGAGACCATCTTGCATACATTTTCTGTCTCTCCTGACCCATCTGATTCCTCATCCCACTTCACCCCCCTGGCCACTTAGTTTTCTTCCCTCCATTCTCCCCTTTCTCTCCTACCTTCTGAGTTGCACCTCTTCCTGCTCAGCTGCTGATCTGAGCCTCAAAAAAGCACATGGAACTGAAAGAGGAAGAGAGACAGACTAATGCCATTCCCAGTTCCTTCTCCTTTTCAAAGGGGAAAAACTAACCACATTCACCACCTCATGATGAAGCAGGGAGGGCAGTAATGAGTGGCTAGGAAATCAGAGGCCTCGCTGGTTGCAAGGGGAAGTCTTCAATGGCAGCACACTGGTGTCCTCAGGCATACATGAAATCTAGAACTGAGCGTTTGGTCAAAAAATTCATTAGCCAGTGAAATACCATTTTAAAAATGGCCAAGGGTTTTTAACAACCACAACAAAAGAAGATACATACTTTGAACATCAACAGGTTTGAAGCGCATGTTAATTCACAAAAGCAAGTTACAAAGCTGTTACTGAGAAACACTGGTTTGGATCCTAACTTGCCCTCTGCAAAACACAAGGGCTCTGCAACTGGAGATAGGTACTTTTGCTTTGTCTCTCAGTTCCTTGTTTCTTTCCAGTCCTGAGTTTAGTTCTCCGCATTTCCACATCAGTTTGTAAATTATTATTTTTTTAAAGGCCCCCACTAACATCCCTCAACATTTTTGTGCAGTTTTCTCGTATTATACACAATTTTGTATGCAATGAATTTTTGCATGACATTTCCACTAATAAATGCATTTTTAAATGCACACTTCACTGTTGTATATGCAGTTTTGAGCACTGGAGAACTGCACTGCAGAGTTTGGAGAAATGTGAATTTCTAAAGAGGGCTATGTTTTGGCTTGTGTACCATTTCAGAAAGTGAAATTTGGGTAGGATTGCCTTTAAAGGCTGCCTGAACCAAATGTGTCTCCTATCCCTCCCCACAACTCCTAGGAACCTATTTGTAAGAGTTCAAAGGGGTGGAAGGACCCTTTTGATGGGATTCCTCTGTTGGGATGCACCTTCTGCCAGAGCTTGAGTTATGGCCTTTACCAATGAAATCAACTTCCTTTAAAAAAAATCTTTTTGTAAGGAATTATCATAACCTTTAGCCACGTTAGCTAAGTTTTCTAAAATGTGAACAATTCACTGAATGGTTCTTCTCTTTAGCTTTTATCCTGGAACACCAGGGTCAGTGGCCTACAATTGCAAAACTGAAAGAGAAAAGTAATTAAAGCAGAAAGCACTAGGATCTCATGTTTTATGCATCAACCAGCATCTCCAGCTTTTTAGCGGCTACTGTTTTTATCTTAGAACAGAATCCCAGCCTCCTACAAAAGTTTTGCAGAACGGGCAGCCAGAAGACATGGCGGTGTAGCCAAAGGCCTGGTTTAGCATAGTGGCTGAGAGGCAGAACTACAAATCGGCAAGTACCTGGTTTGAATCTTGCCTCTGCCATTATCTTGCAAGGCAGCCTTAGGCTGGTGAGTCAGTCAAATTTGCCATCACGAAACTGCTAATAATAATATTATTATTCGTTGGAAGCTGGGTAGCTTCCAACAAATTAAAAACATCAAGCACAGTAAAACATCAAACATTAACAACTTCCCTTCAGGTGTCTTCTAATAAACTGAGAGATACATAGATAATCCCACGAACATTGGATCCCACTTTGTGCTGTGGGTTTTTGTCTGATCCTTTGAGCTTCTAAAGCAAACCTAGAAAACTTATATATAACATATTTGTCCAGTAAATAACAGGTTCTCTCCCATACATTATATCTCAGCCTGTATCTTTCCATAGTGCAGTAAGGAAGGTAATAGTGATGATTTACTTTGCAGGGCTCTTATAAAGATTACGACTAGGTCCTGGGTGAAGAATCTTGTTCAGTGTGAGGGCCACAATCCCTTCTAGGCAATGTCTCTAGGGCCACATGATGGGCGGGGCCAGAAGCAAAAGTGGGTGGAGCAACCAGGTTAATTTTACCTTTGTACAGTAGGGTTCTTTGTACACACACTTGCACACCCATCTCTGTCATCCAGGTGGGCAAGCAAGCATCATCAGAATTCAGTGACACATTCCAGCCAGGCAAAAGCACTCCAGGAGGACCTCTAGGAAGGCTGGCCAAGAATGTGACTTGGAGAGAAGGGGTGTGGGCTGAGACTCCTCATCCTTGAGCTAGATAATGCACAATCGGAACAACTGAAAATGCTATACAAATGTTAAGCATTATTTTTTTGATGTTGATACTGGTACTTCCTGGCAGGGAATATAGTAACTGGCAGGTCCTTTGCCACCGGTGAGAATAGCTCGTGTTCCTCTTTGGAGATGATGGCAGTTCTGGAGAGACTTTGCTGTGCTTCTAACTTTCCCCCTGTGTACTGCAGCTGCACAGCAGTATATGACACCAGTGCTGAAAGCTTTGTGTTCGTTGCCAGTATGTTACCTAGCTAAGTTCAAGGTATTAGTATATACAGCCCTGAGCGCTCACTGGAAGGACAGATCCTGAAGCTGAGGCTCCAATACTTTGGCCACCTCATGAGAAGAGAAGACTCCCTGGAAAGGACCCTGATGTTGGGAAAGATTGAGGGCACAAGGAGAAGGGGACGACAGAGGACGAGATGGTTGGACAGTGTTCTCGAAGCTACCAGCATGAGTTTGACCTAACTGCGGGAGACAGTGGAAGACAGGAGTGCCTTGCGTGCTCTGGTCCATGGGGTCACGGAGAGTCAGACACGACTAAACGAGTAAACAACAACAATATACAGCCCTAAATAGCCTATGACCAGGTTACCTTGCTCTTTATACACCACCCTGATCACTGATCATCCAGAGAAGAAGCCCTCTGGAAGAAGTCCAACAGTTATATTTGTTTAGTTTTTACCCAAGCAAAGTCTTTTAGCATAGTGTAGTTAGCACCATTGATTTGGAACACTGTTTCTGTTGAAATCAGTCAGGCACCTGGAGTTTATTGTTTCGCCAAGCATTTTTAGAGAATTAATTTGATTCAGTGTCAGCCGTTTGTTCTGCATGTTAGAATTCCATTGTACACCACCACAATATTTTTTTAATGAGTTGGTGGTTTCTAAATATCCAAAGAAAGATAGAAAAAAGGGGGAGGGAGGGAGGGAGGGAGGGAGGGAGGGAGGAAGGAAGGAAGGAGGAAAGGTAACCAGCCACCTACACAACAGCAGTTTTGGCCTCACTGAATATTTAAGAAGAGATGACTGATAACAGGAGGAGGTAGGGTCAAGATATCTAGCTGGTTGGCAATATTTGATTGCTCAATGGACAAGCATCTCTACTTTTGTCTGGTCCACACACAACAAAGTTGAACGCAGCCTCATCTAACCATGTATAGTGTTGGCCCACCAAATGGTTGACATGCACATTTATGTAAATGTAATCAATCAGTTGACTAAAACTCTGTACAGTTCATGCTTCCCCCCCCCCCTTTCTCATTAGGCAACATCCCTGCTCAAACTGCTTTCCTTTGTTTTCTCTGGGCCAGACCCATCAGATTCACATCAAATTTCACTTTCAATGAAATGATTCTCTATGGAAGCAGCCAATGGCCCCTTTCCACCTCAAGTGAACTCTGGTGGTAGTTAGGTACGGTGCCTCCTTGTCAAGCGTTGGTAACAATAGGCAGGAATAAAGGCTCTTGCGTAGATTCCTTTCACTGTAATCTGTAAGAATGCAGTGACCCCTTCAATCTGCTTGTTTAGATTAGGAGTCTTAAAAGGCAGAAACGAATGTGCCGCTATGATTGAGGTCATGTAGCGTAAAACCAGTTCTGCTGTAATAAACCTTTTGTGTTCAAACATTTTTCCTGGTTCAGGTTTGTGAAAAACTTTGGTGTGTGGGTGTGGGTATATGAAATGATCTTCTTCTATTTATTCCAGTTGGTGGTGACTGTTTGAAAATGCTGAGAGAGAACACTATAACTGAAAGCATGTGATGGGGCATTCAGACTGGAGGTTCCAGTTACCTCACTGGTTTGCCTGTTGCAAATACATCCAGCAGACTTGAGGGGTAGGACGAAAAGAGGTCTAAATGGTTTTGAAAGCTGTCAGTTCCTTGTGTTGCTGCCAGGGAGGCCTTCTGTTGTAAAAATGAGATAGCTGGATGCAGTCTTTTGAACTGAGAGTGGCAAAGGGGTTTTGAAGCAAGAGGACAGCTGCAGGGAAACTTGTGGGGTGACAGTTCATTCAATCTGGAAAAGATCACGTGTTGTACATTGCCACTCTTGTCAGATATACTTGGAGCAGCCATCTTAACATGCTATACCAATACTAGAGTCCTTTCGTTGCTCCTTCACTATCAAGTTCAAATTATAGGACAGTGTTGTGCTGTTGGCATGATGAGCCAATTCCATATTATAATGCAATCCTGTTTTGCTATTTCATTTTATTATATATATATATATACCAAAAATTAAAACAAATACCATTTGCTTTCCCCCTTCTCTGCAACCCCTTGACCAAAGACATCTGAAGGCAGCCCTGTTTAGGGAAGTTTTTAATATTTAATGCTGTATTGTTTTTTACACTCAATTGGGAGCCTCCCAGAGTGGCTGGGGAAACTCAGCCAGATGGGTGGGATATAAATAATAAATTATTATTATTATTATTATTATTATTATTATTATTATTATATAATATGTGCCAAAATTATCTTTCTGATGGTATGCTTCATTAATCCCATACTAATCACAATGGAGAGGCGTGATTCCCATCCCCTTCCATTTTTTCCATATGTCACTCTAACTCATGGGAAAGGAACCTGTGGCCTTCCGTAAGTTGTTGGCTTCCAACTCCCATCATCCCTAGCCACCTGGACCACCTCAGGGCCTCTTGCTACCAATCACATTGGACTGTACTGGTCTGGGTGGACCAATGACATGACTCGATACAAGGATATGTAGTTGCTTTGGTGCATTCTTGCCTTTAGGTGTTTGAATTGCCCTTGATTCCTCACCTTAAACCATAGAACTGATTTGTGATGGCTGTTCTTCTTCGTTTATGTGCTGGGATATGCAGTCATATTTAAGGGGCAGCGCACGCCTCCCAAACAGTAAAACCATGCGTCATATGTGGTTGAACCGTGCCTCATTCTCTTTAAAAACAGATCTGTCAAAATCAAGGCTGCTGCTCAACGCTGGCGAAGGAACACAACACCGGCTGTTCATGGTTGCCTGCCTTCGCTCCCCTCTCTCTCCCCCGCCTCAATATTGATCTGAAGCCCAGCTATAAATCATTCTATATTTAAACTAAATCATAGAGCAAATAATTAACATTGAATCTGCCTCTACTGATACAATCTAATGTCTATAAATGAAGCGATTGGTGAAAACCAGAGAAGGCTAGATTTGAACAATAAGTACCGAGACGTCAGACTGGGAAGCTGTAAAACTTGCTGTAAGGAGCAGCCGCATTGTTTGAAGGCAGGCGTTTATGGGCCTGTCGCATACGTCTCATTATGACATTTTTAAGCACCTGGGTTGTCTTCAAGGATACTAATTAAACATCTGGTGCATATGTAAGAATTGGCACATTGATGCATAACATATGATAGATGTATCCCCTCCCCCTTCCTTGCATGTCTGAAATATTTTAATCATGATCAAAGTTCTGCATCTCAAAATTGCAATACAGCAACAGTAAGGTCATCTTACTAGGATGGGGTTAGTCACTGTGGTGCCCTTCAGGACTTCAGCCCCAATTGTTCCAGCCTACCTTTTTAATTTTTAAAACTTATTTAGAGCATTTGTAAAAATAAAATAAAAAAATCAACCCAAAAGGCTCCCCCCAGAGTGGCTTACATAGAGTCAAACAAGATGGTCCCTGCCCCACAGGCTTGCAATCTAAAAAATGCCATGACACACAAGGGGAAAGGGACAGGGAGGGAGGAGGTGTCTGATAAAGCAGGTCTTTCAGCAAAGCTGCTGGAATAAGCCCTGCTTGAATAGGCTGCTTCTTAATTTTTCATTGTATCGTTTTAACATGGACATGTTTGCTTCCCTGGCCTCCTTTGGGAGGCCAAAAGTGGCTGGGGCTGATGGAGAAAGCGTGTTCTCCTTCATGGAGAGCACGTGTTGCGGTGGGGGCAACCAAGGCATCCCTCTGTTGCTGGGTGGGTTAGTATAGATGGCCACGAATCTGATTGGGCTCCTCATCAGTTGCTAGGGAGAATTTGATGTAGCAATGTTGAGTGACTGATGAGGGGTTATATATTCCCTGCACGCAGCGTTGAGCTTCCTCTTTTCGCTGCACACATTGGATCACCCGCCCATCTTCCCTATATTTAGGGCTGTTCACATTGACCTTGCTATGTCAGGACCTTGCTATGTCATGCTATGACCTTGCCTGTCATTGGGTCATCTGCTTTGGGGCAGGGGACTGGTAGGAATTTTACCATTTGGCTGATTGGCTGGTGCCATTTGGTTTTTGCCTACTGCATAGCAAATCGTCACAACTTGTAAGGTTGCAGTTAGGCATTGGTTAATTTTGGTTGGTGGAGGGGGTGTGGTTGGCTGTGCCTGCCCCTCCAATGCTGCTGCTGCAAGGGTATTCCATTAAAGGAATCCAGGGGCTCGCCATGCTCTTGTCCGAACCCCTGTCAAGGCGCTAAGGCCACACAAGAGCCCCTGGGAGCATTTGGGGAGAGGGGAGGGCTTGGCACCCAGCTCTATTCTCTCCCCAAAATGTGTTTCCTTATTGACCTTCTCAGGCTTGTGGTTGTCAGTTCTGTTCCTACCTCTAAGTGGGAACAGATAGTCGCTAGCCAATGCCTAAGCAACCGCTCACATGCTATAATCAATAAAGTTGTGGCCAAAATTATGCCAAAAAAAATAATTCTGTGTGAATTGTGTCTTTATTTGAGGGTGTCTTGGGGGTCCTCGACACACAATTGCAGTCCAACTACATTGGTTGTTCCTGTACTAGGAGGGCATTTCATTTTAGGGGGTGAAACTTAATGACCCTCGTAGTATAATAGAATTTTTGTATGCAGTCGGGCTGGAGCGGGTTTCTAATACAGTTTAATGCACGTTTTAACTTTTAAAAATGCCATTATTTACTCTAGCAGCTTCTTGCAGCTCCCTTGATTTCATTTCACGCAACCCAGCACAGAGGAGGGCATGCAAATAGAGAGAACAGGCAAGGGCTAAAGTGATATTCTAGTATAGCTAATGAAGACACCGCTTAGCAACTCCTGTGACCTATCGGATGGCAGGGCTTACATATATGATCTTTTATCTAAAGTGACATGTGGACATCTACCTCAGAGAGTGGCATGATTGGTTGACAGGAGTGTTATTTGTCAAAGCAGAGTCCCTCTCCCAGTAAAACATACCTCGAGCAAAACAGATCAATTCCTCAACTCTAACAGATGTGCTTGCTCCGTAGCATGCGAATAATTTTCTCTACCACAAAGGAAGGTGGTATCCACTCTTTCAAATATCCACGTGGTAGGTTTGTGTTACTCAACATGAGTGATGTTAACATTTGCAGTAACCCCAGGTCTACATATAAATCCCATTCCACATGTATTCCAACCCGCCCCCCTGCTCCACAACAACAACAGTCCTACAGGCTGCATTTTTATCCCTTGAACTGCTTGGATTTAAGATAGATATCAATCAACACCTGGATAGCTCAGTTGGTAGAGCATGAGACGTTTAAACTCAGGGTTGTGGCTTTGAGCCCCACATTGGGCAAAAGACTCCTGCACTGCAGGGGTTGACTAGATGACCCTCATAGAAGTGTAAAGTTGGAAGGGACACCAAGGGTTATCTAATCGAACCCGCTCCTCGGCGAGGCAGGAATCTCAACTTAAGCATCCATGACAGATTTTAAGCCCCCAACCTCTACATAAAAACCTTCAAGGAAGGAGAGTCAGTCACCTTTCGAGGGAGTCCTTTCCATTGTTGAACAGCTCTTACTGTCAGAAAGGTCTTCCTGATGTTTAGTCAGAATCTCCTTTCTTGTAACTTGAAGCCATTGGTTTGAGTCCTGTTCTCCAGAGCAGGGGAAAACAAGCATACTGTATTCCATTTTCCATGTGACAACCCTTGACATTTTTGAAGATTGCTATCATATAGTCTCTCCGTCTCCTTTTAACCAGGCTAAACATACCCAGCTCCTTCAACTGTTCCTCATAAAGCTTGGTTTCCAGGCCCTTGATCATCTTGGTCATCCTCCTCTGCACATGTTCTAGCTTGTCCATATCATTCTTCAATTGTGGTGCCCAGAACTGGACACAGTACTCCAAGTGGGGTCTAACCAAGGCAGAATAGAGTGGTACTATTACTCCCCTTGATCTGGACACTGTACTTCCGTTGATGGAGCCTAGAATGGCATTAAAGTATTTTGCTGCTGCATCACACTGTTGAGTTATGTTAAGCTTCTGGTCCACTAGGACCACTAAATCCTTTTCACATGT
Source organism: Podarcis erhardii (assembly GCF_964252035.2). Lineage (NCBI taxonomy): Eukaryota > Metazoa > Chordata > Lepidosauria > Squamata > Lacertidae > Podarcis > Podarcis erhardii. The sequence continues at coordinate 64,104,858 of NC_138512.1, read as the reverse complement.
ACGACAAATAATCCAGGTGCCCCCATATTATATTTGTGCAGCTGGTTCTTCCTCTCTAGGTGCAGATCCTTACATTTGCCCTACTGAATTGCATTTTGTTAGTTTGGGCCCAGTTCTCCAACCCGTTAAGGTCATTTTTGAATCCTGATTCTGTCTTCTTCTCTTCCAACTCTACAACTTTGTGATTCTTTTATTCACCTTTCCCTCCCATTATCAGGACTGTGAGAAAATCTTGACTGTACAAAGCCCTTGTGGACTTCATGCAAATTCTAACTCGATAAGTCTCTCTTGAAAAATCGACATACGTTCCATGAGAGGAGGACCTAGGTGTGAACCTGCAGTCACCTTGAGATATATCACGTAATCATGCCTCCTTGCAAAGAAAATTGATCAAATTACATTCAAGTGACAGCTGAAGTCACTGTATGCTAAATATAATTCTCGGTTGTTGCTGGGCAGCTAAGTGCAATTTGCATCTGGATCAAAGGATGGAACAAGTCCAAAATAAATAAACCTGCATTCATCTGGATGTTGTTGGGCTCCCAACTCCCATCTGACTTGCTAGCATGGTCAATGGCCAATGATGATGAGATTTGGAGTCTAGGACTAACTGGAGGACCAGAAAATCGCTCTCCCTTACAGTATGATCCTTTGCTGGTCCCATATGTTGTAGGAACCACCATTTTTTAAAAAAGGTGGTTGCAGCCTGATTGGCTATGGGAAATATTTAGCAAGCATCCTGGGAAATCCAGGCTTGCAGTCTCTTCTTGTTGACTTCTGTCCATTCCTCCTTGGTTCCTAGAAGAATCCCATCTGTTTGCCTGACCTGCTGAATCTATTTCACCTGTTTCCCTCTCTGTCACCTTACTCTACAGAAACGGTGTATCTGATTCTTGCCCAAAGCGCTCTGACATTGTCTTTGCTGCCTGGATAACCTTGGGCTTCATTCTACAAAGACTATTGGACCTGTCCTGGCTTTTCTTTCCAAGACTGTCTCCAGTTCCTGGCTATGGATAGTGTGACCAAAGTATTGCAGGGCTGTCTCTGTTTGAGTCCAGTTTAAACTATCTAAAGGGCTTGATCACTGGGCTTTGAACGTGGATAGGAGACCGAGCAGGTACATAATGCAATATGCTATATTCTTATTTGAATTACAATAATTATTCCTAAATGTGTGTCTAATCATATAAATTAGCATATGCACATTTTTTTGCAAATCTGTCCTGCTTATTCCTCTCTTCTGGCTATGCATCTCTTCTCCTTTTTGGGTGTTCTGGGCCTGATTCCTTCCAGTGTGTTCTCCTGGCAAATACATCTCAGCTGGGATCTGAATTTGTTTTTGCCTTGGTCCACTCTCAGTCTGATCTACTGAACCACAAGGCACATCCTGGCTGCCCCATATATTTTAAATTGCTATGGGGGTGGGGAGGGTTGGGGGATGTGGTTGGAGAGCTGCAGAGAGCTTTTGCATTTACCGTTCTGGCAGGATATTAATATTGCATTTGCATTAATATTGTAGTACTGAAGCTTTGCCTTCTCCTTTCTGAGGCAAATCTTAATAACCTTTTCCTAGCCTAGCCTCTGAAAACAGTGGTTGAGCTGCTAAGAAGGTTTTATTTTCAGTTCCAACTCTTGATGGGTTTCTGGGTAATTTTCTCATGTTTGCTTAATTTAAGCCCAACGGTGTCGGCTAAATTAAGTTGCCTTCTCAGCAAATTACTTGCCTCAGCTTCTTTTCCCCTACAGACGCAACTTGGTGACAAGTGTGTGTCACGGGATGACCTTCCAGCTTTGTGTGGACTGATCCGAATCAATCAGAGAGATTTTTTCATAGCGATATGGAAACAAAAATGCAGAAGTCTATTCATTCTGCTGAAATGCTGCAGAATCAATACATACCTTTCCCCATCCTGTTCCTTTCGCTCCACATCCATTGTACCCTGCCATTTAAATGACAAAAGGATTCCCAGGGACAGTTTTCCATTGGGGAGGAAACTGCTAGCATTTACAAAATAAAAACCTGTTAAGCTTTCTTCTTGGCAAATCCCAGTCTGTGTTAAATATTGTCAGTTTCTTGGCCTATAACTCTGAACCCATTTATTTATAGGATTCCTCCCTCCCTGCCTGCCTCCCTCTCCCTCTCCTCCCCCAGCACATAAACATCAAGGAATGACAGTTTTGTTTGGCACATTACTTGGAGCTGTGGAGATTGACCAATTGTGGCGGACTATGGAAATTTGATTTTCACTTTGTGGGAGCTCAGTGCTTCCCAGGTGACTCTAGAATTATATCATCACAAAAACACTTTTCCTTTTTTAAAATAAATAAATAAAGATGGCAAAAAAGATAAATCAAAATGTTGGTTGAAAACAGCAAAACATAACCATAACGCCTTCTTATAAAATTCATTTCATGGAACAGACTTTCTTTTTCCTTCCTTTAAATTATTTTTTTAAGGTTCTGTGCATTCAGCTAAAAGTGTGAACCTGTGTGTATGTATGCATGTAATGTGATGACGACAAGGGGTAGTACCTCTGCCGGAGGACACGCCATGCTCCTTCTGGGGTAGTTTGTCCATCTTTGGTCTCCACCATGCACTCAGCTCTCGCTTGTGGCTCCTAGAAGCTGTCAGCATGTGACAGCAGTCACAACCCGGGACACAGTTTTGACTGGCCAGCTAAACCAGGTGAGGGTAGCTGATGGGTCTCCCTTGCATGTGGAGACAGACTGTGGTGGATTGAGCAGATGAGACCATAGTGAGGTCCAACAAGTGCTTCCGGTCCCACCTGCCTTAATGGAGGTAGCCCCCCATGACAGCGGGGATTAATGGAAATGATTAATTATGTAGCTGTTGACTAAGGGATTATTATTATAACTGAAATGTAACTGATACTAATTAAGATTATTGAACACAGTGATATAAAATCGGAAATGCACCCAATCCACCATGCGGGGAGCCACTTTAAAATGTATTAAGTGGAAGTTGATGGGCATTCTGATAAATGTACAATTTGGGAATTAATTGTTATTGTTATAATTTGGCTATTACTGGGGGTATGATGGAAAACTAATTTAAAAAATTCAAAAACTATATAGTGAGGTCCAACAGTTATTGAAATTGAGACTGCAGTCTTACCCCCATTTACCTGGGATCAAGCACCATTGAATTCAATAGGATTTACTTCTGTAAATCTGGTTGATGGTGGCTAAGATGGAACTAGCCAGTGTTAGAAACTCATATTTATAAGCTGGGTGCCAAACGGCTCCTTAAGCCAAAGTTGCAGTTGCCAAAACAGAATGTCTAGGTGCCATTTTGGGGCAAGATGGCCCTAAAGTCTTATTTTTTAAAGGATGCACTGACTGTGATTGATTCTCAGTTAAACGCCTGGCTAGTTCAGATGACAACCTTGAGTAAGGTTAAGAACTTTGTGAACTTAAAGAAGAAGAGTCACTTCATCCAGGGACAGTCCATATATTGGCCTATTCTGACCTCTTTTTCTTAATGCTGACTGCTCCTGCTCAGGCTGCACAGGGAAAGCAAATTGGTTCAAAGCTGGTCTGCCAGGATTGGGCAGTTAGTATTTGCAGAAGAATTTGCCAATCAGAGTAGATTAGTAAGGGAAATTATTAAGCTGGTCTATTTTCTCAAAACTCGTTTCCCATGCTTTACTAATGCTAAAGGACCTCTGGAAGTGCAAATCTCTTTTTGGAGTGATGCCCTAACTAGTGTGTCAAGAAAGTGTTCAGTACTGGTGAAAGGTCATTAAGATCTGAAAGATGCAGACCCAGTTAGTTGTTGTTTTATCCACTTTTTATTTTCTGAAAATCAATTAAAATATGTATTAAAAATGCATACGTGGCAATCATAGACTTTGCCTCAACACAGCTTATATTTCTGCAGAGTAAGGGATAATTACCCAGTTGGATCACACTGCTCTTTCCACCAGAAACTCAGGCTTTAGGAAAGATGCTCCACTTTGGAGTCATCAATCAACTCGCTGCCTTTCTTATACATTGTGTTTCAAGTTAAATAAGAGTTTTTATTAAAGCAAGACGGCCTCTTTGTAAGCCTTTGAAAGCTGTTTGTAGAGGGGGCAGTTATTGTCTTGGTCAGAATCCCTTGTGATGCTTACCTTGTTATGGTTTAAGGCAAAGTTACTTGTTGCAAACACATCTTCTTGTCACAATTAGTGGAAACCGCATTTATTTTGAGTTATCTTCCAGGTTCAATTAACGTTATTCTTCTGTTTTGATCTGCATGCACATTTTAAAACTTGCTCTTTTAATCCAGCTCCATAGCCAGGATTTCGAGTTTGGGGGTTCTTAAGAAAGTTGCTCTCAGTGAGCCCCCCTCCTTGCCAGTATCACCAGTGTTCATCTTGCACCTTATCTTTCTGAGCCCAATTTGCACCACCTCTCAAAGGGAGAGGATGATGCCAGTAGCTTCTATTGCTCCTTGTCCTTTACTTCTTTCATGGTAACTCAGATAGGGCAGCTGAACAGGCAGCAATAGCAAGGAAGGGGGAGCAGCCACAGCAGGGTGTGGGGTTACTCCTGCAGCCAACCCCTAATGCCAGTTTTATTTAATCTGAAATAAATGACAATCTCTTGTCCTGTTGTTCTCAACACTGCAAATGCTCATTATGTGCTGAATGATCCTTTGCTTGTTCCTTGCCATGTGTCATGGCATTGTTGTAAAACACGGTGCTTTATCTGTCAATAAAATGTGATACCCACACAACATCACAACCCAAGACATTGTGCAGTGCATTGTGCAATGCTTGCAGGGAGGCATTCACAGTTGTGTGTGTGTGTATAAAAGAATTCACATTCACATTTCCTCCTGGTGCGACTTTATATTTAGACCACGCTATGCTTGTACCTCCTTGTTCCTCAACTTTCTTCTGTTAAAGTAGCTTTCCTCAAGCTGGTACCCATCAGATGTTTTGGGGAACCACTCCTGGGCTGGCTCCCTGGGGCTTATGGGAGTTGTAGCCCAAATTGTGTGGAGGGCACCAGGTTGGGGAAGGCTACTTGGAAATGGATTCAAGCTGTAATATATTCAATTGTGATAAAAGGGAAAAAAATCAAATTTTGGTTTTATGTAGTCAGTAAATATATTGGTTAGCTTATTGCTGCCACAAATCTATGATGGAGCCCGAAAAGACATTTATAAAACATTTATATGAAATCTAACTTTATATATATTGCCTGCAAAATGCTAAAACATCTATCAGGCTATTAGGTTTTCCCTCTTGCTTTTAACTGCCAACATAAAGTATTCCTTTTCTAATAGGTGACAGATTCTGACTTTTCAACTACATCTTATATAAAAGGAAGACATGTTCATTTCTCAATGTTGATGCCGCCGCTACACTTTAGTGGATTTTTTTAAGCACCAGAGGTGTGTCAGGAACTGTAGTACAGCAGCCTGATTAAAATGATTTCTCAATCTGCCAAAATTAAGCACAAAATGCACAATAATTACACAATACCTTGCGGTATTGTTGGACTCCAAAGCCTATCAGATCCAGCCAATGGTCAGGGATGATCAGGGCTGTAGTCCAAAGCACTGGGGATCGTTATATCAAATATGTGCAAAATAATAACAGGTTTGTTGTACCTGGCTTAAGTTCTATTCAGAAGAGAGCCACTGAAAACAATGGAACTAAGTCGTGCCCATTGGTTTCATTGGGTCGACTTGGAGTATGACTAATGTTGGATGCAACCCTGAATGTATCCACTTCTGTATCCACTTCCATATTTGTGTATCCATATTTGTGTTTTTGCACCTTTTTAAAAACAAAACTCAGGAGCTTCACTACAAACTTTGGAGAAATGCTCAGTGTCCTTGGTAACTGGTTCCGATGTAAAAGTCTGGGAGACGTGAAACAAGCAGGTTCCAATTCCAAATGTAGATTGAACGAACTTCTTCATCCTTATTAAGATTCCTGGTTGTAAGAACGAGTGCTTTGTTGAAGTGAGAATTGGTTGGGGGGATCTGATGCGGGTAAGATGGGTATGATTGTTGAATGATTGGGTATGTGAGGGTTTTGTTTTTAAATTAGTTCTGTATAGTGAGAATGTCAATTATTTTGGTGATTGCATCATTTACATTTGAGGTTTTTGGTGGGGTATCGATAAGGTTTGATTCTGTGTGTTTTTTATTTTTTTTACTTATTTATAGATAATGTATAATAATTATATAATCATGTTACATTACTACTACTACTACTACTACTACTACTTTGGTATCTGAAGAAGTGTGCATGCCCACGAAAGCTTATACCCAGAACAAACTTAGTTGGTCTCTAAGGTGCTACTGGACATTTATTTTTTTATTTATTTCTACTACTACTACTACTACTCTGTCACTGCTACTCAGTATAATTTTGCTGCTCTTATTGCTTTGTGTTTTACTCTTTTTCTAAGCCACCTTGAACTATATGATACTATTAAACTATGCTTGCATAGTACAGTCTTGTACATGTCTACTCAGAACTATGGCCAATTGAGTTTGGTGGGAACTACTCCCATGTAATTGATTGCGGTGTTGGTGGCGTGGGGACCAGCCAGCTAGTGCCGTTTGTGCTGGCGGTCCTTAGGAGCTCCATGCGGCCGTGATGCTCGCCATCTTGCCTCGCCAGAGGTCCCAAGGATAGGTGCCCTTAAAAAAATAAAATGAAACTCTAATTGATTTTAACTGAAAATAAGGGAGATAAAAGAGGCCAGGAATGTTTCTGATTGCATATTCCATATTGTATTCATTGCCAAGCTGGTGCCCCCACCACCAGAAGTTTTGGACTGGGGCTGATGAGAATTGTAGGCACTGAACATCTGGAGGGCCACAGGTTAGCATGCTTTGTTAAAGTTTCTTTTGACACCCCTGGTGACTGGATCACCTGATTTTAGCAACTGTAGGGTGAGGTGGATAGTGGTTTAGCACTCAATCCCACTTCACATGGAACTCTGGGAATAATAGCTCCGTGAGGAGAATGGAGTCTCCTAACAACTCTAAGCACGCATAACAAACTACAGCTTCCAGGATTACTTGGGGGAACCCATGACTGTTTAAAGTGTGTTAAACATATGGTCTGAATTTGGTCCAAGTTAGAACATGTTTAACTTGCAACTAAGGTGTGTGTGTGTGTGTGTGTGTGTGTGTGTGTGTTTTGATAGAATTGATATTAGGCATGTGCCTTCATAGTACAGTTTTTGATGCCTAACACATTTTCATTTAGGAAAGCCCTTCCATGCCTTTAATTTGATTATGTATATTTGCTTTTAATTTTACTATGTTTACCTTTTTGTAGTCTGTTTTTATTGCTATTTTTTATTGCTATTTTATACCCCTTTATGTAAGCTGCTTAGAGAGTTCGATTATTGTTAAGTGGGCATATGAACATTGTTAAATAAAAAAATAAAAGCACAGTTCAGGCTTAAGTTGATGTGTGTGTATGTTTCCATGAATTGGAACGGACGATTGCACGCTGCAGTGGTTCCTGGGAAACTTGGGGTTGCATTTAAATTGCGGTTGTAAACTTGCAGGTTGTTAATTCTCGGGGGACTTTAACCATAAATGCCCATCTCTTTGTCTTCAGTCACGGCATCTTTGATGTGTATGATTTATAGAACAGGCAGGAGCAAGTCAGATTATTAGAGCAGAGGACAAAGGCTGGGTGATAGCTCAATTGCCTTTCAGAATGACATTGGAAGAGTGATAAAATATTAAAACAGTCAATCCAAAGGGACTGACATCTGGAAGACGTGTTGATGTAGGGGAGAAGTGGCATGTTAAATTCTCATCTGGTGAAACCTTTGCCTACCTTTCTCAACTTGAAAGTATTCCTGGGTTCGTTCTTTCTTTCTTTCTTTCTTTCTTTCTTTCTTTCTTTCTTTTTAATTTAAGAAATGACTGTTTCTGGTTCAGCTCTCAAAAACAGCAAATTAGGTGTCTTATCTGCAGCATGAGTTGGTACAGTCCTGTGCGTGGACTGTACCAATTCAGATGGCAGGCAGGGAGTTAAATGATTGATTCTAGCTTGGTAATGCCTACACTGAATGGCAGCCATCACTCTCCAGAGTTTCACAAAGGGGTGTTCACAAAAGAGACCCCAGCCCCACCTGGAATCTCTGAGGATTAAACATGACATCTTTTGCATGCAAAACATATAGTCTACCACTGAGCCATAGCCCTTCCCAATAGCAACAACCATAATATCAAACACATTATGCACATTTATGCTAGATGTCATGGAAAAGGGTTCTAGATAGGCTTCTCCCTGCCATATTCGTTATCTAGTTGTGGGAACAATCTTTTCATGGGGTAGCATTGTATTATATAAGCCTTCAACCCAAAACCGGGATGTATGTCTTCCGGGATGTGCTCCCAGGAATGTCACATGACCTACACCATGCTCTCACCCTGAAAACGAGCTTTTTTGGGCAAGAGCACGGCATCCAAAATGGCCGCCACGATCTTGCATGAAAAATGGGGGTGTCCCTTTCCCCCCTCAGGGCACTTGGCAGGTATGGAGACACAGGCTTATAACTTCAACTGCTCAGACACCAAATGATGATGATGATGATGATGATGATGGAAATGATAATGATAATGATAATGATAATTTATTATTTATACCCCGCCCATTTGGCTGGGTTTTCCAACCACTCTGGGCAGCTTCCAGCAAAATATTAAAATACAATAGTCTGTTAAACATTAAAAGCTTCAGTAAACAGGGCTGCCTTCCAATGTCTTCTAAAAATCTGGTAGTTGTTTTTCTCTTTGACATCTGGTGAGAGGGTGTTCCACAGGGCGGGTGCCACTACCGAGAAGGCCCTCTGCCTGGTTCCCTGTAACTTGGCTTCTCGCAGCGAGGGAACTGCCAGAAGGCCCTCTGCGCTAGACCTCCGTGTCTGGGCAGAACAATGGGGGTGGAGACGCTCCTTCAGGTATACTGGACCGAGGCTGGTATACAATACACATTTTTTTAAGAGTCAAGGGTTGCTTCTCAGATTCTGTTACAACATAATAAGAAGATGAGAAGGGGCCACAGCTCAACGGTAGAGCACATGCTCTGTATGCAGAAGCTCCCATGTTTGATTCCCAGCCTCTCCAGGTAGGGCTGGGAGAATTTCTGCCTGATTTCTGCCTGAAATCCTTGGGAACTGCTGTCCGTCAGTGTAGTTTGGAGCTGACTCAAAAATGTTATTGGAGTCAGCTCCAAATTTCTAAACATGTGGTCTTAAGAGAAACCCTATGCATCTCACTCCTGAGCAGCAGAATTTCATTCAGAGTCCTGCTGTTTACTGATCAGTCTTGGATCTATCTACTCTATATTTGCATATCTTTTCAGACCATGGGAATGGTGTTTAGGATTCATTCCATGCTTTTAGAATGCAACATTAGTGATTATTCAAGTGTGAAATTCGGTAGCTGGCACACAAATTGCCATGTTGAGATTCTCACCTTTAATTGAAAAAAAAAGAGGAAGTAGTTTCTGATAAGTTTTGAAAAAGCATGAGAATTTGTGGAATCTGAGGAGGCAGAGAGGCCTTCAAGTTGTCTTTTGCGAAAAGACCTCAATGTCCTGCATAGCTCCTTTTCCTTTTCCTATTCTTCATTTCATTTTCATTTTCTCATTGCATTGAACATTCTCCAAAACCTTGCTAAAAGTTTAAAAATACTTTCAAATCTCGGGTTGGAAGACAGAAGAAGTATGGAGGGAATGAACCTGCGATCAGAGCCATCTTTCCCAGAGGGCTTAGTGGTGCGTTGCGCCAGGGGGGCGGCCTCTCAGGAGTGCCCCAGCAAGTGGGGGAGCTGCGCGGCTTTGCCGGTGGCCTCCCCTTTCCCTGCATGCCTGCCAGCTGCGCCCTGCCAACCATAAGGCTGGTGGGCGTGGGCCAAGCTTCTGCAGGGATCGCTCTCCTCCTGAGGAGGCTTGGGAGGGGCGCAACCTCCCTCCCAAGCCTCTGCAAGGATCACTCTCTAGCAGTGGCATGGGGGAGAGTTGCCCCCCAGGATGGCTGGCAGTGCACAGCTACGGCCACCCCAACACTATTCATGGTAATTTGGGGGTGCTGGGCGGATATTTGCACCCCAGCACTGCATCTGCTAAAGATGGCCCTGCCTGTGATTTTCTTCACACAGATTACGTGTTGTATCACTGAACTACAGCTCTTTCTCAACACGATGAGCCCTTCATTGTTGTCCATCCAAGTGCACACATTTGCCCCACTGTTGTCTTTGGTTTAGCAGATTTTGGAAGCACTAATGGTCTCGGTCGAGACATGTGCAAGTTATTCTGCAAGTTTATTGGGGCCCCCTCATCTTTTTTTTCCTGTCTGCACTTACTGCACTTTATTAGAAGTCAGTAGTATAGAAAGTCCCCCTGAGTTCTTCTTTGAGGACACAGTTCCGTTCCTGAGCCTGTGCAAAATATTTTCAGGGGGGGAAAATTACATCTCTTGAGTTAGGAAGGAAGCTTTGGCGCCCCTTCTCCAAAAGCAGACGTTAGCCCTTTGCCTTGTGCTCAGATGGATAAGGCAGGTATCTCCCTGCCCAGTGCTCTTCTGAAAAGTGGTGTCCAAAGTGTTGTTGGACAACCTGTGTCTTCCACCATACATCTGTTGAGATCCTTGTTCCATGCCAGGGATGGGAACCTATGGTCCTCCAGGTATTGTTAGACTAAAACTCCCATCAACTCCATCTAGCAGAGCAAGTGGTCAGGAGCAATGGGAGTTGTAGTCCATCAAGAACTGGAGGACACCTTCTTTATGCTTTTTGAACCCTAGTGACATGGCTCTCCTGCCTTCAAAATAGCTTGTGGAACCCTGTCACATCATTGACAGCAGGTTGTGGCATGATGAGACTCTGCACATTTGTTGTACATGTTGCCACTTCATTAGACGATTGCTAGAATTAAGCAATACTTTTCCAGTTCATCCCTTCCCAGACCTAGGCTGGCACTGAAAAACAAAACAAAACCCAAGCACACTCTCTCTGCCCTGTCTATCCAATGGAAAATGGTTCCATTAATTAGTGGCAGAGTTCAGATCCGTTGTATGTGGAGATCCTTCTAATTGCATACTCAGACCTGCCCACTTTCCTGGATGGTGACATTTATGAATTTATTCATTGAAATTGCCACATATCATCTCATCCATGGAAATGCTTTGTGTCGGAAACACAGCTGCATTATGATTTCTAATAATACATGTTAATTGATAAATGATAGGCGTGATCTCTTGTTTGCACCTTATTACACTTCTGTATTGAGAACTAGAGGAATATATTTTCCTGGGGCGTAGGAGGTAAGGCATGGAAGGAAAGGTGCTTTTGGGTGGCATTTCAAAGGCTTCGGGGCTAAGTCCGTTCACTTTAGAGAGTGGCAGTGAATTCACCTCCAAGTTAATATGCTTCGTGCCTGGTAACAAGACCCTCAACACTTTATTTATTAAAATATTTAATAGGTAGTTTTGCTCTTGGGTTTCCCAATAGTTTGTTTGAAAGAAACAAACCACAAGTACTGGTTTGATTGTAATGGTACTACTGGGAAGAAGGGAGGGTAAAGTTGGAGTACAGTACTTGGGCTAATTTGCCAACCTAACCTAGCATTACACCTGAATGTGGCCCTTGTATTGTTACAAAAGCCTGCCCCTTTCTCTGCCAAGCAGTGGCCAGAGCGCATGGGGACACACACACACACACACACACACACACACACACACACACACACAGGTTCTGTGTCCCTTTGGAGAATGGAAGACATGGCATAGACTGTCCTGCTTTTAGAAATAGGGTTTATTCGCCTATTTACACTTTCAGTCTGCATGGAGGGAGTTCAAGAGCATGGTCCATAGCACTGCAGGAGACTCATGCGTCTCCATCTCCAAGATGGAGATCGCTGCCTTACTTCCTCCTCCTTCTCCCCAGGAATCCCTGCTTCAAAACTCCCCTTTCCTGCCCCCTCAAACACACAGTTACCCCGGCAACCTTTGTGACATCTGACTCCCCAAGCCAAAGGAACCTTTTATGGCCCATCAACACCTTTTTATAATGCTAACAGGTCTGCTCTTCCCCAGCCAGCCAGGATGGTTTGTGTAAGCCAGCCTGGGAATTCCCTGAATTCCCTATCTGGCACAGTTCTGTACCAGACCCTAATTAATCAAAACCCTAGTATTTATTCATTCCTTGTGTTTAGGGGGAAACCCACCCTCCCAGCCCAGTATATAAGTGTCCTGAATCCCATGGAGATGTCTTGGCAGGGCTGGTCAGAGGAGGGTTGGGGATGAATGGGATGAGAGCACATAATTACTGTAGTTTCTAGGGAGGGGCCCAGCGGTTTGGGAGGCATACTCTCCAATGTTTCTCTGATGAATATATGAACATCCTGTTCCACCACCATCATCATAATCATCATCTTCATCATCTTCATCGTCATCATCATTTTACTCAGTGCTATTTTTCTAGAAAAAGAGGTCCAAAACTCACCATGGCACTCACTTGAGAGATGCTGGAACTGAGTTCTGGCAAGTTCCAGCTGAAAAAAGTCCTGATTTTACTATTATACCTCACCCATCTGACTGGGTTGCCCCAGCCACTCTGGGCAGCTTCCAACATATATAGAAACATAATAAAACATTAAACATTTAAAAACTTCTCTATACAGGGCTGCCTTCAGATGGCTCAGAGTTCTGATCACTCCATACCCTCCAACATTTCTCCAATGAAAATAGGGACAGTTTCTGTAAATCTGGAACTGTCCCTGGAAAATAGGGGCACTTGGAGGGTCTGGGAAGGCACTGGTCTAGATGACTGGGAAGGGCCCAGCAAATTATCAGAGCATAGGCCCTCCCCATTGACATTCGACACTCCGACCACTTTACTCAAAATAAGCCTGGTTTTACTGTTCTGATGTGTTCAAAAGCTTACGCAGATCATTCTGTCACATGAGGTCCAGAGCATGATCCCAGCAACTATATCACACCTCTGCTGCCATTGGCGGTCCATATGTGACTACAATACAATAGGTAATGAGTGTTCAAAATCTGCACTGACACATAAACCCTGAACAGTTGATTCAGTAACAATAGGCCTGTTGTACGCACATCTCCAGTGGCATCAGAGACAGAACATGCGTTTGGGATGGCCGATGAAGGAAGGTGCTTTAGGAACATAGGAAGCTGCCTTATACAGAGTCAGGCCATGGGCTCATCCAGCTCAGCACACACTGACTGGCAGCTCCAGGGTTTCAGGCGGGGAATCCTTCCCATGCCTCCCTGGAATCTAGGGGTTGTGCCTGAGGCCTTCTGCCTGCGAACCAGATGGTCTGTCCCTTTCTCCCCATACGTGTTGTGCAGCAATCAGGGTAAGCATATTGTCCAGTCTGGCCCAATAACACTGATGAATGTGAGATTCAAAACAAGGAGGCGTTTTGCTTCCCTCCGCAGTTGGTCAGCATCTGCTACCATGAGAGCCGTCCCTGGCTTATTAGGTGGGTTCTTGCTAAATCTGAAAATTAATACGTAGCAATAGTTCATTAGCAGGGTACAGAAACCCAGGAGAATATGATGTATTGTATAAAATAAAAAGAGGACATGTCTGTACAACATTCTAGCCAAAGCAGAGTGGTGGGCTCTGCACGGCCCATCACAGAAACGCTCCTGGTGTGTGCGGGCGTTTCTCATTGATTTCTCTCTTGCAAGGTTAATAATTTATTGGAAATAACTGCCCTGCTACATCCACAGTAAGTGGTTCTTGTTGCTGAAAGGCGATAGGGAAAGGAAAAGAGGCAGGTGCATTGTTCTGCTGCCTGAACATGCAGCACCTATTTCGGATCATTTGAGTATTACCCTATTTACATATGAATCCACCTTCTGATTAATTTTCTGTTAATTTAACACCTATCGCTTCACTCAGCCGAGCCTATTTGACTTCATACCTTATAATCGCACTGTGTGCTAGATGGACCTTTCTATTCAGTTTCATTTTAGCTTTTCCGTTCCCTGGTGGAAACCAGACCTATAATGAAGAGGATATAATTCCCTTCTTTGTTTGGCAGAGATTTTCACCCAGTATTGAACGCTCCCATCCTATGTGTGTGTTTTATTCAGTCAGTATAGGTGCGCACGCTACTGTACAAAGCAATTAAGTGAAATGCTTTTAATTAAAATGCTCTAGGTTCTGTAGTTAAGGTTTCTATGGAGTTACATATTTCCCCTAAGGCAAATGTCACTTCCATTGATTCTTTGGCTGGAATCCACCGTCTACTCACATTTATAGCACTTAGGCTTATGTTGATTTACACCAGCTTTCCTCAGCCTGGTGAACCCCCAGATGTTTTGCACACCCACTCCCATCAGCCCCAGCCAGCATGGCTAATGGTTGAGGATGATGGAAGCTGTAGCCCCACACATCTGGAGGGCAACTGCTCTTACCAGTCAGGACCCGCCCCCTCTCCTAGGGCTTTTAAAGCCACAACCTCTGAGTCAGCATCTTATTCTGAGCAACTTGCCTTTGAGTAGGGTAGCCATGTGTCTTACTTTACAGATGACAATGTCCTCTATTTAAATGGCTGTCATAAGTGCCAATAGCACATGAACAAATTGGCTTCTGCCTTTAGAGAAGGTGTTGCAAAGGGGAGTGTAAACTCACCAGAGCCTTTCTGGTCTTGTGCAGGATTTGGTTGTTTCCCTTTAAATCAGTGGCTCCCAACCTCTTTTTTTGGTCATGCCCCACCTAAGCATCTCTAAAATTCTGATGCCCCTGCCCTGTGACATATAACTCTTATTATTCAAAAAGCAAACTCCTATTCATGTGGAGGAAGCTTAAAAGGCCATTCCCTGTTAATAACTCGTTCTTGAATTGCCCCCCTTAAAAATCAAATCCCCCTCCCGTGGGGTGTGTACCCCACGTTGGGAACTATGGCTTTAAATAAAGCCCCCTTCATGAATTTATCCAGCCAAGTATTCAAAATTCCCCAGGCGCCGGGTGCATTTTGCTACTGGCAGGGGTACAACTGCGACTTCGTGGAAATATCTGGGCGCCAAGTTGGTAACCAGAGTTTGAAAACCTCTGCCTTAAAGGTAAAGGGACCCCTGACCATTAGGTCCAGTAGTGGCCAAATCTGGGGTTGCGGCGCTCATCTCTCTTTATTGGCCGAGGGAGCCAGTGTACAGCTTCATGGTCATGTGGCCAGCATGACTAAGCCGCTTCTGGCGAACCAGAGCAGCACACGGGAACACTGTTTACCTTTCCGCCGGAGCGGTGCCTATTTACCTACTTGCACTTTGATGTGCTTTCAATCTGCTAGGTTGGCAGGAGCAGGGACTGAGCAATGGGAGCTCACCCCGTCGCGGGGATTCGAACTGCTGACCTTCTGATCGGCAAGTCCTAGGCTCTGTGGTTTAACCCACAGCGCCACCCGTGTCCCTGGTTAATACCATTTCCATTTCTGCTGTGTGTGTTTCTCCTTCTTGCATGCTGGGACAAGTGAACTGTTGTAAGAGCAGGCTACAGTCAAGCAATGTAGTTGAGATCGTAGAATTGTAGAACTGGAAGGGACTCCGAGGCAACAGATTCCTTCATTGCAGGGGGCTGGACCAGATGAACCCTTTCAACTCTACAATTCTGTTTCTATCATTCACAAAACCAGTCCCTCCTTGCCCATGTTGTTGAGTAATCTTTATGTTAAGAGCATCAGTAATGCCACTCTGAATTAGGCCAGAGGCTCATCTAGTCCCAGATGTCTGTGGGAAGCCCACAAAAAAGACCTGAGTGCAACAGCCCTCAGTACTGTTGAGCAGGCGTTGCTTGCAGACAAACGCTTTGAACATGACTGGGATAACATTCAGAAGGCTCTTCTCTTTTGTTTTCTTCTGGGTTATGCATATGTAACACTAGCTGCACCAGGTCATCTCAGTGCTCTACTTCCACCGTTTTATTGTGTCTTTCTTGTAAACATTTTGCTGGACCTATTTTTAATAGACAAATATAGCCAAGACCTTGTGATTCCAAAAGTTCATTAGCCAGTTTAAAAGACTGTATTCTTTTGCAATAAATGTGCTGCACATGTTCTGTTTCTCCAACCCCCTTTTTTGTCTTCCTTTATTTTATACGGAAGCAAATAAGATTTTCTTGTAAAATAAATTGGCTATTGTTACAGGAATTGATTTGCTATAAATCCAATCTTTGGAAGCAAGCTATTTAAGCACCTGAGTTTGTGTTGCTAGACAATACAGTTCCAGTAATGCGTGGATTGTTCTTGGGTATTAGCAACAGATTAGTAATTACTTATGCCACAAAACTAATGAGAGAAATGATTGTGCTTGAAGGGTTTCCCCCCTCTCCTTTTGCTAAAGAATTGAGATACAGTAATTTTTCACTTGAGTAAATCCACAATAGTTTAGCCTTTCTGACCACTGTGAATTTAGTTTATCATCATTGATTCTGTAAAGATAGTCCTTATTTACTTGCTTACAGAAATGAAGAGAGGGGAGGGGAAGCAAAATAGCCTGTATTGACCCATTGCTATTCTCCGGCCATCATTGCAATTTGGCAATGCCGTTAATGGCTGCTCCCCAGCTGAAAAATTCAATAGAAACGAGAAAGCAAGTCACAAGTCACTGGATGTAAAAAACAAAATGTTTCTGCTCCGGATGAATTACAACAGTGTAGATTCTTTCGAAGCACTCAGCCCACTGAGGCTAATAACACTACTCCAGAGTAAGTAGTTTGTGATAGCATTCTGTGGGAGGGATGGGGTAACTGTGATGTTGATGGATTCCCAGTTCTCATCAGCCCCAGACAGCATGGCCAATGGACGTTGATGATGTAGCTTATCAACATCTGTAGAAACATGGGTTTGTCACCCTGGGTTATTAAGAGTGATACACTGTTGTGACATTGGCAAAGCTTGTACCCAGATGTGTATTTTAAGCAGTGTTCGAAATTAGCCAGGCGCCAGGAGCACTTTGCACCTGGCTTTCGACCACGTGAAGATGCATGGGTGCCATGAAGGCACCATCTAGAGGTTTGCTTTTTCTGCTCACCCTGAGCAGAAGCAGTCACCATGAAGAAAAAGAGGTTGGAATAGGCCAATATATATGTGGACTGTCACTGAATCAAGTGACTTTTCTTCTTTTAAGTTCTCAAAGGTTGTCATCTGAACTTGCCAGGTGTTAAACTGAGAATCAATCACAGTCAGTTCATTATTTTAAAAATAAGACTTTAGAGCAGTCTTGCCCCCAAATAGCAACTAGACATTCCATTTTGGCAACTGTAACCTTGGTTTAAGGAGCTATTTGACACTTAACTTATATATCTGAGTTTCTGACACTGATTTTAAGAGCCCTCTAACTGTTTTCTTCCTCCAGAAGTAGCACAGTACAATTTGGCAAAATTGGCCATGTGGTATTGCTTTAAATGCATGAAATGAATCTTCATAAAGGAAAAAAAGAGTATGATGTGAGGGACCCAGCTTTCACATTTGATTTTATTTTCCTTTATTCAGTCTCACTTATTGGCAGGCTTTTACAGTATATTTAAAATGCACAGCTTCCTTCCTTAGTGCAAAATATACCTCCACTCCCCAATACAACATAAAAATGGAAGGGTGGGAGGGAATCTGTGGCCCTCCAGATGTTGTTGTACTACAACTCCTATAATCCCTGACTTGGACCGATGGGAGCTGCAGTCCAACAACATCTGAAGTGCCACAGTTTCCCCATCCATGACCATTCTTTTATATTCAAGCCCTGCCTGGGGGTTATTTCCAACACGGAAGTTTTTGCAGCATGGGATCTTGCCACATGTGAAAATTAGCACTTCCCAGTTTCAAGTTAGTTACAGGCATCGGTCTCAAGTTACTTCCAGCCTTGCTGATCTTGAAGCCATGGCTCAGGGAGAGGGAGAGGGAGAGAGGGAGAGAGTGTACAGTGGTACCTCAGGTTACATATGCTTCAGGTTACATACTCGTCAGGTTACAGACTCCGCTAACCCAGAAATATTACCTCAGGTTAAGTACTTTGCTTCAGGATGAGAACAGAAATCGTTCGGCGGTGGCGTGGCAGCAGCGGGAGGCCCCATTAGCTAAAGTGGTGTCTCAGGTTAAGAACAGTTTCAGGTTAAGAACGGACCTCCGGAACGAATTAAGTACGTAACCAGAGGCACCACTGTATATGGTTTAGATGCAGGAAGTCCCAGGTTCAGTCTCTGACATCTCCAACTCTTAGGACCTCAGGAAGAAACAGCGTTGGGGAAAATTGTCAAAGGCTGCCTTAGACCTAAGAGCTGCTGGCAGAGTAGCCAATACAGATTGACCAATAGCCTGAGAATATACAACAGTATACAACAACTTCATATTCCACAACTTCTTTGAAATAATAAAGATTATGTATTTCAAAACACACACGCATATGTATGTATGTCTATTCACACACACACCAGACAAATACATAAAATCTTGGCCTACCAAACTAGCTGAAATATTGTGCATTTACCCAAATGGAGAAAAAATTATCTTTCTGAATATTTTAGCAAACAAAATGAAAATCCTTCAAGCACAAACATTTTTATAATTAGTTTCTAGCATGGTCAATTACTAACTGGCTGCTAATGCTGCTTAACAATCCATGTGCTATTAAAATTCATTTCCAGTTGCAATGTGTTTATCACTGTCCCCAATTCACCAAAGCACTTAACCTCAAGCAAGCAAGTTTTCCAGTTGAAGTAAATGGGACTACTCAAGTGTTCACAGCTGGAACAGTTTTAATTATCTTGCTAAGGGCAGGCAAGTTTGCTATCTTGCATGACTGATCCATTAACAACTGCTAGATTTGCACAGATAACAGTACAAAATTAGGCGGTGGGCATCTCCTTCGACTTGGCATTTATGTATGTAACCTTGATTTGTGTGTATATGTGCATGTGTGCCCTCATGCCAGATGACTTAATCTGGGGTCCAAAGATCATCCAATGGCTTTCATAAGCCCGGTGGGATTTTAAACTTTTTTTTTTTTTTTTTTTTACACAACAAAACGCTCCCACTGTGGAGCTTCCTCACTTTCAAAAGCAGTTTATCATGCTGTTATGTTAAACATACAATAGCATCCATATACATGGCACTGTGCAGAGTTTCACAGATGGTAAGCCACTAAAGAGCTTACAGTCTAAATTTTGACTGTGGGTAAGTCAACAAAGGAAGAGGAAGGAGATACAAGAGAAAATGCAATCACATTGACATAGAAGGGAGGTTTGAAAGGTTAAGTTAGAGTTCCCCATTGCTATTCTAAGCTGACAAAAAACGGCATTGCAACTTTTGGAGGACTGTTCAATGGTAAATGGGTAGCCACGTTCCAACTCACACATTACTCCAAAAGTTGCAGTAGTCCCAAAGACATCCTTCCAGCAACTCCTGCATCCAAGCATTGCTCTGCTTTCCTTTGGACCACTTCAGTGAGGTTGAGGCGGGGCTTATCGTCTGAGCAGCCCAGGACCTCCATACACACGGCCCAGGCTTGCGCCCTGAGGAGGTCACTTCTGTGCTAATAATTTAGAGATGCATTTATTTATAAAAATCAGAGATTCATATGGAAGTGGAATGGCAATATTGGTAAAAAACAACAACCACCACCAGATCAAAGTGATCAGACAACAGCAAAGGTTGCTAGGTTTATCGAGGGTGCAATGAGATTAAGGGCCACTATCTGAACGATAATCTTGGCCATTTGATTGCCCTTTTTACCCATTGCTGTCTTTTTTATTTGTATATATTTTATTTGTATATATTGCTTGTTTTATGTTGCTATGGCCATTGGCTAATGCGAATAAAGTTTATCTTATCTTATCCCACAACAACAACCAACAACATGCAAAAGTTACATGGACTGGAGGTAGATTTACCCATTCTGAGCTGCAGATGGTTTGTCTCTTGGTCATTTTATGGCTAAGGGAGGCATTGGGGTGTCAGAGCATTAGAGCTACTCCCTAGCTTTCTGATAAGCCACAGCAGGGGTGAGTGCTTTTCGGCTTCCTCTGGGCATCTGGTTGGCCACTGTGAGAACAGAATGCTGGACTTCACGGGCCTGGTGACCTGATGCAGCAGGCTTTTCTCAGTGTCTCATTAATTTCCTTACAGTGTCTGTGGCAAGGCCTGGGAAAATGGCCCCGGAAATGTGGTGCCAAGCACTACCCTATGTAATTCCTGGTTTGGTTTTAGCAGGATTTAATCAGCCAAGGTATGTTCTGGATTGCAGCTTCTGGCTGCAGTCCTAAATGCAATTACTAAGGAGCAAATCCCATTATGCTCAGTGGGGCCTACCTCTCCCTAGTTAAACTTAAATCCTTATGTCTGTGCAACTGTGTGTGCACGTATGCAGACTGTGTTTCCAAGGGCATTTCGGGAAGTACTGGCTGCATTTTAAAAATAGATTTCTGTCAAAAGCCCAATTTTGTGCTGGATAAAATGTCAGGTGATGCTATGAATATACTTGATATTAATTATGTCAGATTGTTTGGCGGTATGAATAAAAAAGAGAGCAGTGTGTGAATGCCTCAGCTTTCCCCTCCTGAAAGCCTGGCTGTGACATGTTTTGATTTGCTCACTGACATGATTCATTTTAGGATTCCTGCATTTGCAATGGAAATGAAACCTACACTGAAGTGGGTGCCCACGTAATCTTGTCTTGAGCAGTTTCTTTAATAACCTTCTCTGGACAGATGCCTCCGTTTGTAAATTACTTATGGCAGAATACTGTATAGTGCAAATGTAAATAATGTAGAATTCATAAGGGACCCTGTTTTGTTTCCTAACAGCATGGCATCGCCAATGCTGGGATTGCGTAGGAACCTTATGAAGAGCTATCCCTTCCTCTGCCCAGCGTGTTTTGAAAGCTAATTTTTGCAAAATGTTTGTCATATAATGTCAGGCATGTTTGACCCACAGTTTCCCTCTCTTTTTCTCTTCTTGTCTCTTGCCGTGAAGTTCAGTAGTAGTCAAATTACAGGATGCTGTCCTCAGGAACACAGCCTGTATGCGTCATGGCTGATTTGTGGGAAAGGATAGTTTATGGTGTAGCATAGCACTTAAGTGACTGAGCTACAAACAAAGATGCCCTTTTTTCAAATCTTGCCTCTGCGATAAACAGGCTAGGATACCTTGTGCATGCCACTGCCTCTCAGCCTCTGTCCTTTGCAAAATGGAGACAAGAATACTGACCTACCCTACAGTGTTGCTTGTAAGAATTACAGAGTAATGTATGTTAATTGCTTCAGACACTCAGAAGAACCACGTCAACGCTCAGTATAATTTCTGAGGAAATAAACATAAGTTGAGGGAGGGGAGAGGAACCTCCAGAATAGCACAATAAGGATTAAGAAGGCTTAGTGGTCACAGAATGCTAACTGACATTGGGAGGTGGGCATGGCGAACCAATGGAATGGCGTATCCTGAAGAAGAGCATTGCTGGCTGACTTGAACAGTCAGCACACTGCAACATTTTGTTGCAGGTCTCACTTGTGATTTCTTATTGGGCAAGAATCTTGGCACATGCTCAGTAGAGTTCCCTGTTTGGACGTCATTTCACATGTCCCAGGGCTGTTCCCCTGTCCCTGGAAGCAGGTTTCAGGCATGTCTGACCTGGATATAGAAGGAACAGGAAGTGCACCGGAAACTGATGGGTAGCTGATACAAGACAAAGGCAGACTGACAGAGCCTTATATTCATGGAACTCCCAATCAATGTGGGAGAGACATAGATTAGCGATAGAAATTATACAAAGAGGTCAGTGTGCAGTTTGCTTGCCAAGTGTCAAAAGTTCAAACTCTGACATCTCCAGTTAGAAAGAATCTTCGGGAACGTGGACTAATGCTACAGAGTGAAATGGACCATTAGTTTGACAGTGGACTGGTTTGCATCTGGTTTTTAAACCAGAGTTAAGCTTAGCTGCAAATGTAGGTGGTTCTCCCATCATCCTGCTTCTACAACTTTCTAGTGACATTTAAGTGTCTCGGTGGACAGAATGCAGGAGAGGCACTTCTTTGACCCAGCTAGGGAATCTTTTGTTCTCATGTAAACTTCTGCATGATTTAGTAAATTCATGGAGCAGCCCTCTAAGTAAACACAATAGTAAACACCAGGCAACATCAATGCCTTTCCTGTCCTTTGCGTGTTTGCGTGTTTCTAGTGCTGAAAGGAAAACATAAAGCTCCCTGTAGCTTTATAATCAAAATCAACTTGTACTGTACAACTATGATCTATAGTCCACTGAAGGTGGGAGCTTTACAAAGGCTGAGCTGAGAACAATTAAAGTCTGAGAAATCCTTGGTCAACAAAATACTTAATGGAAGTGCATGGCTGTAGAGGAGGGGTCAGGAAACTTCCACGGACTTCCTTAAGTTAACTTGTCTTCGGATCCAAGGCTTTGCCTAAGTTTAGCTTTCCTCCCAAGGAAGATTGGGATTATTAGTATACGGTCATTATTTTTCACAGAATTGGGGTCAGATGATGGAATATTTAGCTGGGTTGTGGGGCAGATACAGTTGCATCACACCATAAATGGGGGTTTGGTTCCTGGCAGAATGAGTATATGCATATAACCACAATTACCTTTGATAATTAGCTTTTGACGTCAGTGGAAGAGGGAGAAGGGCTTCCCAACTGGCGGCTTGCAAGTGCAGGGAGCCCTGTTGTGAGGCTCCAACCACTTCTCCACTTTCCAGGAAATTATAAACTTCTTTCCCAGCTCTCTTGCAGAGAAGTGGCAGGGATGCCATTTTTCATGTGAAAATTTTCCTCTTGGTTTCCCACAGGAAGGCCTGCTCTGCCCTCTCACCTTCCACCTGTTTCTTCCTGCTCACCTCCTTGAGACCCCCTTCCCAGGCTTTTGAGGTCTTTCCCCCAATAAACCCAGTGGCTGAAAATAAACACGTAAATTTGTGTAAGTAAGATGCACGACTGTACTGTAACCCACAATGGAAGTTTAGTATTTGAGGCTTGAAGTAGATGCTCAGGGTGCTAATCAGTTGAGGGATCTGGTTTGAGAATCTTGCGCCCTTTGCAGATGAGTTTGGATTTGGATTTGATATCCTGCTTTATCACTACCCGAAGGAGTCTCAAAGCGGCTAACATTCTCCTTTCCCTTCCTCCCCCACAACAAACACTCTGTGAGGTGAGTAGGACTGAGAGACTTCAGAGAAGTGTGACTAGCCCAAGGTCACCCAGCAGCTGCATGTGGAGGAGCGGGGAAGCGAACCCGGTTCACCAGATTACGAGTCCACTGCTCTTAACCACTACACCACAGTGGTGAAGGAGAACAGGGAGAGCGTTCAGTTGCATGAAAATTATGGTGTGCATCTGTTAACTTCAAGGCGCAGGTGATGCCCTTGACATCACCTTCAGTTCTGCATGCGAGGGGCCAGGTCAGAGCAGTGCAGGCATGCTTTCCCTCCTACTCCACTAATTGCACATTAGTAATTGCAATATTCCAGAGGTTTATTAATCATCTCTCTCACTGCACTGCTGAATAAGGGTTTTTTTCCTTCGCAACTTGTTTCTTTTAGCTTACAGAGAGTTGTTAAAGAAGCGGTGCTTCTTTAACAGCCCCGTCTTCTGCTCATCGTGCTGGCGTCTCGCATGGGAGCAAAGGCAGCATTCAGCCAGCAACTGAGCACTGTGTCTTTGGGTTAGTGCACACATATTTTGATGCTATGCCTGGATTGAATAATCGTGTGATTTCCTTTACTAGGCAGAGCTTACATCTCCAGAGCCCCTGGTATTATCCTTCATAATGCCCTTACATACCCATATCCCTTCTTGTTGCTAGGTCTTGTGTTTTGCGGATTTAACTTTTACCTAAATTTCATTTAAGCCTGCTTTATCAATTTAACCGGAAACAAACCGATTTCGTGTTCAATTCCATTATTTATCATGTGTACTGTGTTATTGTCAGAACAATGTGCATTCTGCGCTCAGAATGTGAAAATGCATGCTGTGGTAACTTATTTCTATGGTAAGAAAGGCTACATTTTGCAAACAGCATTAATTAGGAAAATACTGCTTAGCTCCCCTCTCAATACCTATACATGAGTCTTAGGGTGCTGGTTTTTGTTCTGGCACTATTGTTTTTATAGAAGGGTCCCCGTGGGTCGAAGGGACGCGGGTGGCACTGTGGGTTAAACCACAGAGCCTAGGACTTGCCGATCAGAAGGTCAGTGGTTTGAATCCCCGCGACGGGGTGAGCTCCTGTTGCTCGGTCCCTGCTCCTGCCAACCTAGCAGTTTGAAAGCATGTCAAAGTGCAAGTAGGTAAATAGGTACCGCTCTGGCGGGAAGGTAAACGGCGGTTCCGTGCGCTGGTCTGGTTTGCCAGAAGTGGCTTAGTCATGCTGGCCACATGACCCGGAAGCTGTACGCCGGCTCCCTCGGCCAATAAAGCGAGATGAGCGCCGCAACCCCAGAGTCGGTCACGACTGGACCTAATGGTCAGGGATCCCTTTACCTTTACCTTACCCCATGGGTCATCCAGTCCGACCCCATGCAATGCAGGAATCTCATCTATGACAAATGGCCATTCCACCTCTGCTTAAAAACCTCCAATGAAGGAGAGCCCACCACCTCTAGTGGGAGTCTCTTCTACTGTCAAAAAGCTTTTACTGTCAGAACGTTCTTCCTAATGTTTAGTTGGAATCTGCTTTTTTGTAAATTGAAACCATTGGTTCAGGTCCTACCATCCAGAGAAGAAGAAAACAAGCTTGCTCCATCTTCCATGTGGCAATCCTTTATCTGAAGATGGCTATCATATCTCCTCACAGTCTCCTCTTTTCCAGGCTAAACATACGCAGCCCCTTCAACCATTCCTAATAAGGCTTGGGTTACCAAGACCTTGGTCGCCCCCCTCTGCACACATTCCAGCTGGTCAATACCCTGCTTAAATTGTGGTTCCCAGAACTGGACACAGTACTCCTGGTGTGGTCTATTTTGAATGAAAGCTATTTGTGATCCTCTGGCCATTCTTAAATACTGTAAAACAAAATAAAATGGAAGTTGAGTTACACATCTTCCTTTGTACTCTGTAGTAGGCTCCATTTTAGAATATCATGACAAACTGACTGCCTTACATGTTAGAAGCTACATCAATTGAGGGGGCCCTCCTTTTTCAGAGAACGAGCCACATTCCCATGCGGAGGCCAGATGGCAGTGGTGGGCGGGACGGGGCCAGGGGGAAAGTGGGTGGGGCAACTAATGCAAATTTTACTTTTTGCACATACTCTCACACTCCTCACTGTCTTCTATCCAAGCCGACAAGAGGTATTATAAGAGTTCAAGAACACATTTCAGTAGACATAAACACTCAAAGGGGGTGCAATGTACAGCTAATGAAAATCATAGCTGTCAACCGTCCCTTATTTGGTGGGAAACTCCCTTATCCCAGCGCCGTGTCCCGCTGAGGGCTAGAGGGCTGCAGAGGCCTAGAGGGCTGCAGTTGGCCCCCAAGCCTGAGGTTCCCCACCCTTGACATAAATGATCCGTAGAAGCTGTATTCAGACAGGACAGGGTGTGCAAAACGTCTGCACATCTGCACTTTGTCTGGGCTCAAGCCTGACTCTTGCAAAACAGATATCATGGGAAAATGCTGTGTGGCCATGCAGAGTAAAAGAAAGGGGGAGGGAAGTAACTTGATTTTTTTTTTTATAAAAAAAACCCTTGTTGGTTTTCCCTTTGTGCTTGGAATCCCCCCCTTTTGCCGTCTTACAACAATGCCTCTCACTCAACAAGAAAGTGAGCAATGAGATTTTAGATGTCAGTGTCATCAGAGATATTTCTCTTTTTACAGTACAAAGTCCAGATGATCTGAATAACTACATTGCTTAGAGGCAAAATATTTCTATCCCTGTCAAGAGTGATGTAGATGCCAATTGACACGTCGTGTGTAGGATTTTTTTTTAAGAGTTAATATTATAGGGCAGTACAAAAAATGAGAGAATCATATTGTGCGGATGCAAGAAACAAAGGCTCTAGAAATTTTAATCAAGATATGTCTCTCTGTCTCCCACTCTGAGGAGTTAATCTTCCTAAAATAGCCCTTTTGATGCTCATTCAGCCCATTATATTGATCACTTCATTGCTTCTGAGACACGGTCTGCACCTCAACCATTGATCTTTGACATTGTAAGACTTCTGTGGAAAGATACACTAGAGTATAACATTGATTTCAGTTTTATTGTTCTGTACCTTTGGATTTTAAAACACCCCCCTAAGTATGAATACTTTAAAAAAAAATGTTTTGACTGAATTGGAGATTTCTTTTTCTCTTCCTTTTTTTTTTTACTGTCTCAGAATCTCTAATTGCCAGGAATAAATTCTGGAATAATAAATGAAGTAACATTTTATTTCTCAAAATAATATCCCTTCCTTTCACCCCCACCAGCTCCAGCTATTAGTTGGTGCAGAAAGGTACACGTTCTCTTTAATTCAGGAGCATTTTTACTGACAGATTATAATAAAAAAGCAAGACGGTAACAGTTATTACTATATTATAGGGTGTGTGTTTTTTTAAAAAATAAACTATATTGCAATATAGTCAGGGCTTTTATTCAGCTGGAACTCACTAGAACTCAGTTCCGGCACCTCTCAGGTGGGCGCCATTGCCATTTTGAGTTCCAGCACCTCTTTGTCTACAAAAATAGCACCGAATATATGTTTTTAAAAGCATTGATGAAGTGAACTGTGTTAGATTGCAAAGAGGTAGCTAGCTCACTTCTCAGAAGTGCTATCCAAGCATTTGCTCTATTAGAAAATTAGTTTATTTATATGAGATCATGCACAGCAATGTTCTCAGTACATTAGAACCTTCATGAGCCAGAGCTGCTGTTATTTGAATGTCACTCTGCAACTTTCAGCATTGGCCCTTTTAAGTGCCAAATTGCATATTGCTCCTTAATTGTTGATGGGCCAGGAGCCTTTCTCTGTGCTTGTGATCCGTTGAGCCTTTCTCTGTGCTTGTGCCGTTGAGTCTACAGCATCCATCATTCTAAACGAGAGGGACTGCTACTATGTCAGGAGTGGCACTATGTACTGTGTTCTGGGTGGATTTCCAGGTTCCCACATCATGAAAGCTGGTTCCCACATCACATTAGGACATTCCCACCCCCACCTTGTACTCACTGTGGGGTTTCTATTAACAGCAAGCATCCTAACAGGTGAACCATTAGATCATTGATATGAGGTGCAGCTCAGATTTCCTGGGTCAGTTTTTGGGGTTGTTAAAGTTTCTGCCTTCGAGAAACTTGAAGGGTCTTAGCTCAGTGGAAGAGCATCTGCCTTACATGGCAGACCGTCTCAGGTTCAATCCCTGGCATCTCCAGGTAGGGCTGGGAGAGAGTCCTGATGAGTATCAGCCAATGTGCGTTGACGATACTGAGCTAGATGGACTAATGGGCTGACTCAATGTAAGGCAGCTCCCTGTGTTCCTAAGTTCCCTATGCTCCTTAAGGTGTTTAGAAGGATGAATAAATGTGGGGAAAACAACCTAAGGCAAAACCTCAGCATCAGAAAACCAGAGTGAAATCTAGCCCAAAAGAAGCTCTTTAAATTAGTTCCATTGTGGTAATGGTTTTATTGTTTTTAGAATCTGTGTATTTTGTATGCAGATTCTAAATTTTACCTTCTTGTGCATTGCTTTGATAGTTTGGCTGTTTCTAAATCTGCAAGTAAATAAGTACTATGATTTCAGACACATAGACTGCTTCAGTTTGATTAAATTGTGCTTGTTTCTGTTTGGGGATGTTCCTTCAACTTCTACTTGCTATTATCCATAATGGAATCCCAGTTCTGCATTCATCTACCTTTTTTTTAAAAAAGCATCCTTTTAAAATACATATTAAAATATGTATTTAATTGTATATATTCTTTAGTATTTAGTTGTGTGCATTGATACATTTAAACTGACAGGAACATGCAGAATCTTTTGGACAGGTCCAACTAAGGATATGGATCAGGTTATTTTATTTAGGAACTCCAGCACACCCCTAAATTTCTAGTGGAAGTTTCAGAATTGTATCAATAACTACTTTTCCAGCTCAAATCTTTGAAGTATCTCCAGGGCAAGGTGTTAAAATATCAAAAATCTGCACCTTAATCACAACCCGTTTCTTAGCATACGTTATACTCAACAGTGAGAAAACTGGATTTTACCCATTGACACTTAACAGCGAGCAGCACATTCTGTTCATTGTTGCTAAACTAAATAGCCTTATCGATTTATTTGTTTGTGTGTCAGGTGCTAGGGGATGTTGTAAGCAGTTCAATTTGATGCCAGTCACTCATTTCAAACATTGATGTTAATACTGGCACTACTCCAGCTCAGGTGGAAAAGTGAAGGTGAACTAGCCAAATAGTGACTTACTGTCAGCTGCTGTTATTATTTCTCTGCAAAAACCCCACACTCTTTGAAATGAACCCTTGCAATGACTTGCTGTTTTGAAACTTGATGCAACCAGAGAATTTTGAATGGCGTTGCATTCCCTGTAAAGCTAAAACACTGACCGCTGAGACTGATCTGTCAGAAAGAGGACTCAATCCACCAGGACGATTATTTTGCAAAGTCTTGTTGAAAGTAATGGGGACTTTCTTGAGATCGTATGGGACTACCGTACTCAGTACAGGAGAGTAGACCCATGGAAGTTAATGGCTGTCACTGTACATTTAAAGCAGTGTGATACCACTTTAAACAGTCCTGGCTTTCTCCAGATGATCCTGGGAATCCTGTATTTTGTTAAGGGTGCAGAGAATTGTTAGGATTGTTTATACAGTGGTACCTCGGGTTAAGTACTTAATTCGTTCCGGAGGTCCGTACTTAACCTGAAACTGTTCTTAACCTGAAGCACCACTTTAGCTAATGGGGCCTTCTGCTGCTGCCGCACCGCCGGAGCACGATTTCCGTTCTCATCCTGAAGCAAAGTTCTTAACCTGAAGCACTATTTCTGGGTTAGTGGGGTCTGTAACCTGAAGCGTATGTAACCTGAAGCGTATGTAACCCAAGGTACCACTGTACTTCAAACCCTCTTCCCAGGGAGGAATTGTCGCTCTCTGGGAAAATAGGACAGCAAGGATCAGGATTGCCGTTCTATTAAATCATTGATGTGGCCACTTTTAGACAACGATGTATAATCCCTGGCAAAGAGCTTTAAAAGGCACAGAAAAGGGCAATGGAAAATTTCAGGTATGGGTTGGTTCAAATTGCACAAGACAAGGGCGGGACAAACCAGTACTTCTCCCCAACCCTCCCTATTGCTGGACCTTTGCAGTTGTTTGAAGAAAAGACATTTTTTAATATGATTCCTCCCACCCAAGAATTGACTTTGCCTCTTCTGTGCCCTTCATAAAATATATGTATATTTTTAAAATTCGTATTCTAGTACTGTCATTGCTTCCCTTGGGAGGAAAGGCAAAATCATTTGGGATGTTTTTGTTTAGGAAAATGAAGTAGGGGCAATTGCGTGGGTGTTTCTTTCTCGGCGTACTAGGACGTGTGTTTGCGCATGCTATGAACCAATGAAACTGATTAGCAGAAGGTGCAAGAGAGGGGAAAGGAACACGCATTACTTCAAACAACAACAACACGTACGTAATAATGCCTTGAATTTACTGCCACATTAAGTGCTGAAGGTCAGTAGTCGAAATGGCTTTTTGAGAGCCTTAAACCAGGCTCTCTGAAGTTGCTGCCCTCTGGAAGTTGCAACCAAGTTTTGCTTCATCTTGTCTGGAGGGGACAAACCATGAGCCAGGGTTCAGATGGCATGCTAAGCCAAACCATGGCTTCGTTTATGGCAGCAGAGCAGCAGCAGCAGCATGACTGAAGGAGGAGCAAAGTGGTGATGATTTCCTCACTGGGAGCCTGGATGCTCACCCATTGGTGCTAAGCCATGTTTTGGCTTAGGGCTACCTGCAAATTGGGTCACAGAGTATTTGTTACAAAACAGAACTGTTACCTAATGAACCCAGCTCTTATCTCTGTGTGCTGTGTTCCACCTACAAGCATTTGCTTGTACAAATACTTCACGGTAGGCAGGGTCAGTTGCCCTAATACTGGAGTACTGTGTCCAGTTCTGGGCACCACAGTTCAAGAAGGTCACTGACAAACTGGAACGGGTCCAGAGGAGGGCAACCAAAATGGTCAAAGGCTTGGAAACGATGCCTTATGAGGAACGGCTAAGGGAGCTGGGCATGTTTACCCTGGAGAAGAGGAGGTTAAGGGGTGATATGATAGCCATGTTCAAATATATAAAAGGATGTCACATAGAGGAGGGAGAAAGGTTGTTTTCTGCTGCTCCAGAGAAGCGGACACGGAGCAATGGTTCCAAACTACAAGAAAGAAGATTCCACGTAAACATTAGGAAGAACTTCCTGACAGTAAGAGCTGTTTGACAGTGGAATTTGCTGCCAAGGAGTGTGGTGGAGTCTCCTTCTTTGGAGGTCTTTAAGCAGAGGCTTGACAACCATATGTCAGGAGTGCTCTGATGGTGTTTCCTGCTTGGCAGGGGGTTGGACTTGATGGCCCTTGTGGTCTCTTCCAACTCTATGGTTCTATGATTCTATGAATACAGGCGTGGTGAAACTTGGCCCTCCAGATGTTTTGGGACTACAACTCCCACCATCCCTAGCTAACAGGACCAGTGGTCAGGGATGATGGGAATTGTAGTCCCAAAAACAGCTGGAGGGCCACGTTTCACCATGCCTGCCCTAATACATTCTCTTCTCTGCTGCTGTCATATGAGGGTAGGAAGTGTTGTGTATTGAGTCAAAGGATTTTATATCTGTATTATTATTGTCTGTATTTGCATTAGGGTAAAGTAACTGCCTTTTGGTTCCAGAGGGTACAGCTACTATTGGTTCATTTAAGCTGCTGTATTTGGATCCTCTGTCTTATTGGTTTCCTCCAAAAGGCAGGACTGTGATTGCCTGATATTGTTCCCTCCAAAATGTATCCTTTCTAGCTAGTTCCCTGTCCCTATAAATGTAGCTCTCCCCTCCTCAGGTCTTAGTCTTGTTGCTTTAATAAAGAAGTGTTACTAGAGAACACTCTCCAGCATATTATGTCAAGAGAGCTGAAATCACAGACCCCACGTCACAACAGGAAGGGAGTAATTTGACTAATGTTTTGAGTGGACTGCATATCCAAGGATACATTTGTCATCCAGCACTTGTTAACAACACTTGTTAAATACACGTTTTCAATTTGAAAATAGGGATGAGAATGAGGTGGATCTGTGTGGGGAGAGCTTCTGAACTTCTTAGATGTTCCTTCTGGTGTGTTATCAAGTTTACTCTGTGTCTTCTCACTGAAAATAATCATTAATGCTGCATACTAGGGGTTCTGTGATTCCTGTTGATTTTGTATTAGGAGAGCTAAAATTGATATTACTTGACAATAGCTTGTTTTGGAGGGCTTCTAAATTTAGCCTAACAAAGGACAGAGGAACCTACGATAACAGCGCGGTTGGTGATTTTACAGCGAGGGTTCTTGGAAGAATTAGGTCTGAACTGACTCAGCCAAACATCCTGATTTGTCCTTGACACTCCAGCCTGGAAACTCTCTTGCCAAAAGACCCACTGCAACCTTAATCGCATCTTTAGTACCTAGCCAGAATGTAAAGGAATTAGCATATCACAATTGGCCAGAGTCCTAAACGCTAAGCTAATTACCCTTGAGCTCTGGTGAGTGCAGATTAAAGCAGACAATTGAAGCCACAAACACGGTGGCTCTGAGTTCCTCTGTTCTACAAATAGCTTTTGACTGAATGCCTGCCTATTCTATTGTAGGATACAGAGCTTGACCCTGACTTTTTCCTGCTACCCCTTGTTGTGCTAATAGTTGAATTTACACCAATAGAGGGAGGGACGCTCCACTTGGGAGGTTGTAGTTTGTTGTGGGGTCCTTAAAGCTACCCAAACAAGCCTGTTCAAATCCACAGAAGTCCTACATTTATTTTAAACTGTGATTTTAATTATTTCCTGAATGTTTCAAACAGCTTTTAAAAACCCTTAATACCGATAATCTTACCGTTTTGCTCTTTTAAAAAACTGCTTCAGAGGGTGCTTAGTTTTTTGTTTTTGTTTTAACGATCGAGTAGTATATAAATTGTATTTAAAAAATAAGGTTGTTTCCTCCATTCCTGTTGACATTGCTTTTACAATTGGCCTTGGACACTTGTTGAATAATACCTGCAGCATCAAAGCAAGGGGTGCCCACACTAATGTGGGCAATCCTAACCCTGGTTGATGTCCTATTCAGTGGGTGGAAGGAGGAGCTCTATGCAGGTGGCGTGACAACATTCTGCTGGCAAGGCTGAATGGAGAAACTTAACTATGTATTTAAAATATAGCCTTCCCACCATCTATACCAGGGGTCAGCAACCTAAAGCCCATGGCCCAGAAGTGGCCCACGGAAGTCGTTTGACTGGCCCACGAGCCACCCCCGAACCGAGGTGCCCGCTCGCGTGCTGCGCTAAACTGGCACAGCGTGGCATGGGGACTCGCTTCTGCGGCGCTAGAAATCGTGCCTGCACACACGCAGATGCCGAAAATTGTTGGTGGGCACGCTCACACTCGCACGCAATCCATCACACGGGGGAATCTCCACGGGACCGATCCGGCCCAGGCAAGATAAACCTTGCCGACCCCTGATCTATACCCCTTCCAGGGTGAGGTGCAGATAAACATATCATCAGGATCAAATGAAGGCAGCTCAAAATGGAGAATCGTTGAGTTGGAGTTTACCCTAGAAGCCATCTATTTCAACCTCCTGCCCAATGCAGGGTGCAACTGCCGCGTTCCTGATGGATGGCCATCCAATCTCTGCTTAAACATCTCCAGTGAAAGAGAGCCTCTGGTCTGTTGGCCAGCTGCAAATCTTAGCTTGTCAGTTTATGCATAACACCAGATTATACTTAGGAGAAACAATGGTTTAAAAAACCCTCTTCAGGCCATGGCTTCTAATTCTGTTTCCTGACCGATTGCAAACCACAGCTTGCCACAGTGCCTGAAACACAGCTGTTGACAACTGGTAGACATTCCTGCAAATGCTGCTATACTGTGTCAGTGGCTATTAGACCAAAAAGCAATGTGAGACTTCCATATGCAAAAGCTTCACATACTATTTGCTGGGGAGTGACAGCAGGAGAAGGATACTGCCTTCACACTCTGTGCACTTCACAGGTGCATCTGGGTGGCCACTGCAAAAAACAGGTGGTAGGACTGGATGCTCCTTTGATCTGATCCTATCCTATGTTTATAGCTGTGTCAATGTTTATAACCTACTTTATGATTATAGCTGTGTCTCTCTGCCTGTGTATGGTCTGGCTAAGTCTACATTTTCCGTAGTCCATAGGGGAAATCATGTGTAAAAAGGAGCCTGATTGCAAAAGGGGGTGGTAGTGGAGGGTCACTTGTGCAAATTAGCAGATTATGACATCTGTTGATACCTAATCTTCTGCAGAACCAGTCAGTTATATGTTCAGGGAAAGCCATCCATGCATAGAGGGTAGGGTGGCCACATCCTTCTTATTTGAAGAGCTGTCAGAGGGGATGTATTGCATGCCCCTCCCTTTATAGAAACTATTTCTAAAATTGCACCAACACACAAATTAGATTATTGTTATTAATTGAATTTGTTAGTCACTTTATCTTGCCCAGGGTAATGCGACTTACAACCAAACAGACAGAAAACCCACATACTGTTTACCAAGGAAAGGTTTTGTCTGGTGCCTAAGGATTGTATTTTTAATGCAAATCTGGGTTTATTTGGTGATACCTAAGTAGTCAGCCTAATAGAAGGCAACCAAGGAGAATGGAGTGGTGGGGTGGGAGTCATTTTAAGGGAGCAGCAATCTATGGAAGTTCTGTTTATTCTTTTTATTGCTGGTCTGTTCACTTTCAGAAGGCTTATTTTTTGCTACTCATTATGCAGCCATGAGTATCATTTGGCCAAAGTTTAATTCTGTAATATTTTCCTTTTGGGTGTGGCGGGTGTGTCTTTCTGTCTTCTTTATACTGAGCAAAAGGAGGTGCCACAGGGTGGAGAGTCCACACCGATTAAGCTGCTTTTTGAATTATTGCCTTTTCCTAACCAAATAAGGCTGCAATCCTGAGAAAATGCTTCCCTGGAACTAAGTCTCATTGAATTCAGTGGGATTTGCTTTCAAGTGTACTTTCCTTGGGGGATCAAGCTGTAAATCTGTTAACAAGCATATTGGCTTGTTTTTAAGACGAAACAAAATAAAGGAAATGTTCGATGATACAGTCTTGACTATCATATTGAATCGTCCATTGTACATTGGAGCTCCAGCCCATTTATGGCTTCCTCAGTGAGAAACTGTGGAACTGTGAGTCATTACACTTGGCAAAAGCAAACTGTTAACCCTGTCAAGGTGACATCGGTTATAAATACATGGTGTAATAATGGTTAAGAGAATGTCACAGTGAAGAGAGTAGTGGATGGGCCTTTTTTTGAGTGGAAACAGATGCCCTGTTCAAGTGTTTTAGTAACTTGAAAGCTCTGCACGATGGGGGGCGGTGGGATGATGCAGGAAAAAGTACACTAGCTCTGTTCTCCATCTCCCTCCATGAATCTATCTTGAGCCTTCTTCCAGTCAGTTTTATTTGCTCTGCTGTTGTGAGGGAGAGTAAAAAAATATCTCTGTCCACCTTCTCCTCACTGTTCCTCAATAATACATATAAACCTCTTTCTTTCAAGGACCACCTCTCTCTATACGAACCTACCTGGTCCCTGAGATCATCCTCTGAGGCCCTTCTTCTTGTGCCTCCTTCACAAGAGGTCTGGAGGGCAGCAACACAAGAACGGGCCTTTTCGTTGGTGGCTCCTCATTTGCTGAACCCTCTCCCCAGGGATGCCCACCTGGCGCCTTCGTTACATATCTTCAGGCACCAGACAAAAACGTTCCTCTTCAACAAGACTTTTAGCTGATTGGTACCCAATGCCCTTTTCAAAATGTTGTGGGAGGGGGAATTATTGGTTTGTTGTTTTTCTTATTTTTTACTATGTATTTTGTGGTTTTCTTTATTATAATTTTATGTTGTGAACTGCCCTGAGATCTGTGGATGAAAAGTGGTATACAAATTTAACAAATAATGCTAGTACCAATAATGGGGGCTGGACTATATTTTGAAAATAAATAAATAAATGAATTCCTATGCCCCACAAATAACCCAGAGATGGATTTTAAATAAAAGCACACATTCTACTCGTGTAAAAACACCAGGCAGGCCCCACAAATAACTCAGAGATGCATTTTAAATAAAAGCACACATTCTACTCATGTAAAAACACACTGATTCCCGGACCGTCCGCAGGCCAGATTTAGAAGGCGATTGGGCCGCATTCGGCCCACGGGCCTTAGGTTGCCTAGCCCTGCTCCATCCCGTCAATCACTTTGGTTGCCCCATTTCTGTGCCTTTTCTAGCTCTGAAGAGGAAGAGACTAGATTGGCAGTGCATGCTGTTGAGCAGCAATTTAAACCCACGAGTGCTTGCATGCAACAATGCTGTATCGGAAGCTGGCTGCGAGTTATCAAAGAAGTCCAAGCAGGATAAGGAAGGTGGGGGAGTGCCTCCTTATTTCAGTTAAATGTGCCCTTCCTTGTGTCTTCAAGCTATTGAATGTTGTTTTCTTCTTCTTCTTCCGGCAGGCAGGTGAGCTTGAGTCACTTATATCCTACCAAGCTCCTCTGTTGTCCGCATCCCCTGACTGTGAAACAGCGGCTGCTCTGTGATGTTCTGTGTGCAGTGCATTAAGAATTAAATAACAGGAGCTTGTGGCAGGGTTCAGTTCTTAGATAAGAAGGCAATTTTATTGTGTGGGGCAGGAGGATGGAAACGAAAAGCATACTGGGTGCCTGGGTGGTATGGAATCACTCTGCCTGGAGTCGGTGGAGATCAGATATTCCATGGGGAACATTTGTTTACCGGTAATTAACTGTAGCCAGAAGTTGTGGAAGGGGTCAGACGCCATCCGGTGGGGTGCGATTGCCTTTCCTAGTTTGAAAGAGTCATCTTCATTTATGCGCTTTTAGGCTCTGCATCGCTCCTACGAGGCTCTTGTTTGATGTAATATTTATAGGTGATTATGTTACCCAGGTTATTCACTCTTTTACCACCTCCTGTGCCCTTTTATGTTGAAGGCACAAATATGCTCTGTAAAGGAAGAGGAATCTCCCCATTCTCAAAGATGCGTCAGTCTTAATGGCTCTGCTATGCTACTGGGCCAAGTTCAAGATGTGAATGTTAGCATATAAAGTCCTTAACAGCTTGGGGACTGGTTAACTCACAGTATTGCTTTACACCATATGTGCCCACTTCACTACTTGGATCAGCAGAAATGGCACTGTTATAGGTGCCACATAATACTCTTTCCACATTTGCAAGAAATTGTCTTTTAGCATGGCACATCTACAATTTTGAACGCATTTCCTATTTACACCAGGCAGGTGCCTTACCTATATTCTTTCCAGGTCCTACTTGAAACATAGCTGCTCAGCCAAGCCTATCCAGACAAATGGAGGCTACAGGCACTTTATTCTGTTTCGAATGTTTTTAAATATCAGTGTATTTAAGTGTATTTTACTGTTAATTTTACTTACGTGGGGCTACCTTTGAGGGTGACTCTGAAACTACAACAAATCCAGAATGCAGCAGCTAGACCGGTCACTGGGCGTGGCTGCCTGGACCATATAACACCAGTCCTAAAGGATCCCAGTACATTTCCGAGCACAATTCAAAGTGTTAGGACTGACCTTTAAAGCCCTAAACAACCTCAGTCCAGTATACCTGAAGGAGCATCTCCACCCACATCATTTGGCCTGAACGTTGAGATCCAGCTCCGAGGGCCTTCTGGTGGTTCCCTCACTGCACAGAGAACCAAGCAGAGGTCCTTCTTGGCAGTGGTGCCCACACTGTGGAATATCCTCCTGTCAAGCAGATAAAGAACTATATGAATTTTAGAAGACACCTGAAGGCAGCCCTGGATAGGGCAGGTTTTAATGTGTGATGTTTTACTGTGGTTTTATAATTTGCTGGGTCAAATTATTTGCTGGGGCAACCCATTCAGATGGATGGCATATTATTATTATTATTATTATTATTATTATTATTATTATTATTATTATTAGTTTTATTGTGTTTTTGATATTCTGTTGGGAGTCGCCCAGAGTGGCTGGGGAAACCCAGCCAAATGGGCGGGGTATAAATAATAAATCATTATTATTATTTTAGTTTTAGTTTTTGTAACTGCAATGAGGTTTTATTGCAAACAAGCAGTATACAAATGCTGCTTAACAACCAAACAAATGTGAGTGGGAACAAAAGAAGTTCCCACCCAGCCCTCTCTCACATTCCAGGTGTGCTGCTACTTCTGCAGGGGAACTGAGGAGACTGCCTTATAATACTGAATCAGATCATCTCTTTACCCCAATGACAGGCAGCAGCTTGCTAACTTTTGATAACTTTGCCACCTGAGATCCCTTTTAAGTAAAGATGTCAGGACTTGAATCAGGTGGTGATCTTCCACACATGCAGAATGTGTGCACTTGCATCAAGGGACAAACTAGATCTTTCTCTGGGCCACTTAATGCCCTTATCTTTAGTTCCACGTGAGGCAATTTAAACTAGGGCTGTGGGACCGAGGTAGTGATATGGGAGGCAGCGTGCTTCTAAATACCAGCTGTTGGACGCTGCAGGAGGGTGTGTGTGCTGTTTTACCTGTCTTGCTTTTGGGCTTCCCATAGGCACCTTGGTGGCCACTGTGAGATCAGGATGCTAGACTAGATGGGCCACAAGTCTTATCCAGGAGGCCGTTCTTGTGGTTAGCCCTTTGCTCTTGGGCCATTTCCCCAACTTAAATTGACTGCCTGCCCAGAAGTATGGAGTGGGAGGGAAGGAAAGAAGCTAGGTATGTTATGTTCCTGTCTAAAGAAAGCTAGATCTGGCTTTTTAAAGTTCTGGTTTGAAACAAATAGATACAAAATCAGTTTGAGTCCACACTACCTGCTCTGTAGCAATTGTATAGGTGCCTCAACCTTATCTGCATCTGGCACAAATTGACACAAATCAGCCTGATTTGGACCAGTTGCGTGGCCCTACTACTTTCTACTACATGACCTGGCAGCTTGCTGCCTTCATTTTCAATAAGGTTCGGGATGGTTTCCTGAAATCCCCCTATTCTGTGAGCATCAGGAGACAGGAACAATGTTTTCCTTCAAATACCGGTACTTTTGGACAGCTCCTCTGGGCGTATGCCAATCCAAACCAGCAATAATATCCTCCTAAGGGTGGGGCCTTCCACCTCCTCCAAAACAGTCTGCTTCCAGTGGAAAGAAGAAATCTTAAATTGGTCCTGGTGATGCTCTGCACCATGTCTGCAAGAAAGGAGCTAGAGCGGTGACCAAGATGTTGTTTCTCCCCCCTTCCCCCCCAATGCATATAACTGTACTGCATTGTAGGATCGCTGTGTTTTTCTAGTACCAAAAGAGAATGTACCCTCTTGGTGTTTGCACTGTTGGAGGACTGAGCGTTGGAGAGCTTCATGACTGCAGCTGCCAGAGCAGAGCACCCAGCAATATCTTTAGGGTGGAGTGGGTCTGCTCAGCCAATAATCCTTGCTATGGAAATTGGAGAGGGGAAGATACAAGCACTCTGCTGTCCCTCCCTCTTTTCCGTTGTAAAATGTTGGTACAGTAGCCATGCGTTGATGAACACATCCTGCCCTCCTTTTTTTTGCTCCCCCTGCTCCGAGATCCCACTGCTCTGCTTTCCCTTACTCAGCAATTGCTGATCCATTTCTCCACCATATGTTCAGGCAAAATGGCAGATGTGCTGTGTAACAATTAACAGAGCCTTCTGATTTGGGAGTAACATTAGGATCATTCA
Source organism: Podarcis erhardii (assembly GCF_964252035.2). Taxonomy (NCBI): domain Eukaryota; kingdom Metazoa; phylum Chordata; class Lepidosauria; order Squamata; family Lacertidae; genus Podarcis; species Podarcis erhardii. The sequence continues at coordinate 64,065,917 of NC_138512.1, read as the reverse complement.
TAATTAATTTTTATCATCTTGTTCTTTAAGGTGCATTTTGTCTTTGGCTTACTTGTGCTCAGGCTTGCTACTTTGGCTATGCAGGTACTGGCACCCTCTAGCCAAGATTGGCAAGTGAGCCACTGTCCCATACTGACAGCTTCTAGGAGCCACAAGTGAGAGCTGAGTGCAGTGTGGGGACCAAAGGTGGACAGACTACTCTAGAAACAGGGTCTAAAGGGAAAGGGACCCCTGACCATTAGGTCCAGTCGTGACCAACTCTGGGGTTGCGGCGCTCATCTCACTTTATTGGCCGAGGGAGCCGGCGTACAGCTTCCGGGTCATGTGGCCAGCATGACTAAGCCGCTTCTGGCGAAACAGAGCAGCGCACAGAAACGCCGTTTACCTTCCTGCCAGAGCGGTACCTATCTACTTGCACTTTGACGTGCTTTCGAACTGCTAGGTTGGCAGGAGCAGGGACTGAGCAACGGGAGCTCACCCCGTTGCGGGGATTCGAACCGCCAACTTTCTGATCGACAAATCCTGGGCTCTGTGGTTTAACCCACAGCACCACCTGTGTCCCGAAGCATCTTCTACCCCTCCCCTAACACCCCATACACCCCTCTTTGGGAGTGGGTGGTGTTTAAAACTAGCACCTACCAATTCTAGGCTCTTTACAGATAATAAAGAAAAAGTTTCAGTTTAGCAAAAACACAAATCTCGGAAATTGTTTTATATTTCCCTATGTCTGTGATTAAACAAAACAAAACAAAACAAAACAAAACACAGGAGGGTGGTTCAAATGATCATCCTGGCATGTTGAAGAAGTGCATAACGGGAGCTGGAAGGCCATATGGGATACCCCTACCCCAGGACTGTCATGCACAGTGACTGTGCCTTCTCCCTATCTCTGCATTTAACGAGTGTGTGAAGTGACAGTTGTATATATACAGTCCCTTTCACATTGTGGACGCTTGCTCTGGCTAGTCAGGATCCCGCAGGCCCTTTAAAGCCATAACATTTGACTCGGCTTCTCAGCCTGAGCAGCTTGCCATAAGAACATTGGAACCTGCCTTATATCAAGCCAGGCCATTGGTCTATCTAGTTCAATACTGTCAATACTGACTGGCAGCAGCTCTCCATGTGTTTCAGGAAGGAATCTTCCCAGCTCTACTTGGAGACACAGGGGATTGAACCAGGAACCCTTGACACTCAAAGCATATGCTCTGCCACTGAGATGTGGCGTTTTGGTATTGAGAAGTCCATGCAGATGGAAAGCTAGGATGCCAAGAGGTGATGGGCAAACTCCCCCAGGCTTGACTTGTATTTGGTGTGTGTGCATTGGCCCATTCAGTGTTGAGGGGAATATTGAGTGGATATCAAGTTATTTTAGTAAGCTGAGTAGTGAATGATGAGATAATTGTGATGTCGTTGGATGGACCCTCGTACCTATGGGACCGCCTCTCCTGGTATGCCCCATGGAGGACCTTAAGCTCCATAAATAGCAACACCCTAGAGGTCCCGGGCCCTAAGGAAGTTAGATTAGCCTCAACCAGAGCCAGGGCCTTTTCAGCGTTCTGGTGGAACGCTCTGTCTCATGAGACCAGCGCCCTGCGGGATCTGATTTCTTTCCCCAGGGCCTGTAAGACACAAGTTGTTCCGCCTGCCCTTTGGCTTAGAATCAATTTGATTCCCTCCCCCTCTTTCTTATTTCCTTCTCCTCCTCTGAAGAGGCTGCATCTTAATGTTTTAATGCTGTATTTTAATCTTGTTTTTTAAGTTGTATTTTAATCAACTTGTTTTTATTATTGGTTGTTAGCCACCCTGAGCCCAGTCTTGGCTGGGGAGGGTATAAATAAAATTATTATTATTATTATTATTATTATTATTATTATTATTATTATGCCTTTGCACATTTGGATCTAAGACCAGGTACTTGGTAGAATAGTTTGTGATGCACCAGCAACTCTTAACTTTGTGGACATAGCTTCTTTGAATTGCCTTGTGTCTTGGCGCAATAAACACTTTACACTAAGTTATGTGGGAAAGGAGTTTTCATCACTGTAAACTCTGGAAAAGGCTGGTAACTGCAAGGAGAAGAAGGTGCTTTGCAACTCTGCTGATCAGAGGTGTGATATCCAAATGCGTCATTCCAGTTTTTCACAGTGCCCCCTGCTGTAGCAGCATCTCTCTGGAGCATTGTGGGAAATTGAAATGGTACCCCAACCTACCTGTATTGTACTGGTGGGCCCTCTGGGTGGGCATCTGTACAGTGGTTCGCCCTGTCAGGGCACCCATGCCCCACCAACTGCCCAAGGATGCATGCTGTTTGTTGGCGCTGAGCCTGACACCAGTCTCCTACTCATTCCTCTGCACCTCAACAGCAAGGTGGCACCAGATGCTCCCAAATCGAACACAGCCCCCATCACTCCCCATATAGCAACTGGGGAGCTGTCTTTTGAAAGATGCTTTGACCTTTTTCTTGCGTTTAGAATGGGCAACTCCATGGAAGGCACGTGTCGGGGATTAGAGCAAGTGAAAGCTGGGTTGCTTTTGTGGAAGTAAATTAGCTTCATTATTATTTTTGAATGCAGCTCCTGTAACTCTGAATTTATTCCTGCAGTAAGCAAAGGCGCAGCTAGGCAGTAGAAGGGGGTTAAAGGTACCCCGACTCATTCTCTTTCATTATGGCTTTTTGTCAGCGGTTGAGCAGCTGTGAGTTTTTGTTGTCCGTCTCTCCCACCCCCTCCGCGCCCTCAGCTTTAGATTTCCTAATATGCTTTTTTCAAGGAAGGCCAGAGGACCACAGACTCTGCACACTTTATTTTCTTTGTCATATTTGGCAACGTGGCACGGAGACAAGCTCACAAATATTTCCTTTTATTAAGTGGAAAAGTGGATTCGCTTTCTTTGTCTCTTTGACTCAATTGTTTCTCCCTTTTCATTATCTGCGTCTCCTCTTAAGGCAACTCATTCAGAATGCATAAAACATTGGGGGCAAAGGAAATATTTGCTCTCATATTCTAGACCTGAGCCGAGTTTACCCCACTTACACATTTGGTCCAAGGCTTCTGAAGAGAAGTGCCCCTCGCTTTCCCCCTGCCCCACTCCACTTTTCATTTGCACTCTTAAAAATGCAAATTTCCCCATCATTGGCATATTCCAAATTCTTCCATACCAGTGTGATTGAATTGCTGCATCCATTGTTTTTCATTAGGCTAAAATTGGACATGGCAACGACATTTATATTGGGGGGTGGATGGAAAAGAGGAAGTATTGCAGCTGAGAGTTTTGCTGCAGGGGGAAAAAGTAAGGAAGGGGTCTTTTTTTAAATTATTCCTTTTAATGACCTTAATTTTGCAAATTTAGGTAAGTCGCATTATTAGCAGTGTCAGTTTCTTCCACCTCCTTTTCTGCAGGTATTCCTTTAAGATTCAGAAGATTGGTTCACACATTCAGCTAATTCATGATGGAATTGGTGGGATGCACAGTGGAACACAGGGACGCGGGTGGCACTGTGGGTTAAACCACAGAGCCTAGGACTTGCCGATCAGAAGGTCGGCGGTTCGAATCCCCGCGACGGGGTGAGCTCCCGTTGCTCGGTCCCTGCTCCTGCCAACCTAGCAGTTCGAAAGCATGTCAAAGTGCAAGTAGATAAACAGGTACCACTCCGGCGGGAATGTAAACGGTGTTTCCGTGTGCTGCTCTGGTTCGTCAGAAGCGGCTTAGTCATGCTGGCCTCATGACCACATGAGCTGTACGCCGGCTCCCTCGGCCAATAAAGCGAGATGAGCGCCGCAACCCCAGAGTCGGTCACGACTGGACCTAATGGTCAGGGGTCCCTTTACCTTTACCTTACAGTGGAACACAGAAACACAGGAAACTGCCTTGTACTGAGTCAGACCACGGATTCATCTAACTCATTTTTGCCTGCACTGGCAGCAGCTCTCTGGAGTTTTGTGCAGGAGCTTTTCCAATCCCTGTCAGGAGATAACAAAAATGAAGCCTGGAACCCTCTACAACCATTATGAGAATCCCTTGGGTAGGGTCTATTCTTCCATAGATCTGATATATGGGGAGTAGGAGAACGTATGAATTACACATGCTCATGTATGTCCTTATGCCGAGAACATAAGAAGCTGCCTTATTCCTTGCCAGACTCTTTATCCATCTAGCATGCTATCATCTAACCTTGACTGGCACTGGAAGCAACTTTCCAGAGTCTCTATCCTATCGCCTGTTGTCTAGCCTTTTAAGTCAAGATTCTGGTGATCAGAAATGCTACCTTCTGGGAGTGAAACACATGCTCTCCTCCTGAGCTGTGGCTTCTTCCTCTGCGTCACACTACTGTGTTAGCTCATATACCATTTTAATTGAATCTCATAGATTACTCCTGATTTTCTGTCTCTTCAGTTTGTCACAGGATGTAGCTAAGCTGGGATAGTAACTTATCTTGCTGGGTGTTAGCAGTACCCAGTTACTTGAATGCAACGGCCACAGCTGTTCATTCCTAGAATGCCTCAGAAGCAGTAATATCAGACTAGATTTTGTCATTGTTCTTTGGCATTGTTGTTAGCTACCTTAGAAGGGCGGGGTATCAATTTGAAAGAAACAACACCACATCAGCCCCTGATTTTGGGGCACACCTAAGGGGGACCATGAAATCCACCTGACTTTTGAAAACTGGGGAAAACGTTGTGGCAACTTAGGGCTTGCCCTCACTCGTCCTGCCACTTTGCCCTGGGAAAACCCACTGTTTATCTCTGAATCAGAACAAAGGTCTGTTGGGTTTTCTGCGGATTAACATTTGTTCCGATTCAGCAGCGAGTGGGGGAGATTCTCCGCCAAAGCAGCGGGACAATCTAAAAACCGTTTGCATCTGTGTCTAGAAAACAGTGGCCAAGCCCCAGGTGGAGAGTGGTGCAGCAGTAAAACTGCTAGTACATTTGCAAAGCTAAGCAGGGTCCAGTATGGTTTCAAATTGGACCATGTATTGATATTCCTGCATTTCAAGGAATTGGACTAGATGACCCTCAGGCACCTTCCAACTCTACAATTCTGTGACTCCCAGAAAACATTTCACACCTGTGTTTTCTAGGCACGGGACAAGCAGAAGTGTGGACGAACCCTTAAATATCCAAGGGGTGTGGGTGGGTGTAATGGTAGGAATATATGATTATCACCGTTAAAAATGTGCTTCTTCTTGACCATCCACTTTTCTGTGTTGCTCCGGACTGTGCCAAGGTAGCTTTAAATGAAACTCGCTTTTTGGGAAGAGCATGCAATAGGAAGGTGAAACAATACAGTATCTCTCTCTCTCTATTTCTGTAAAGGGGGGGAAAAGCAAGAGAGCAGAGAGGGGAAAATTGGTTTTGCAAGGGCTCTTACTACAAAGCACTCAACCTGAAGAACCAAGTCAAGGCAGATGATTGTCAGACCATGCAGCTCATCAGACCATGTAAAAGGTCGATCCTATTCTTGAAGCAAGAAGGATGAAGTAGATGCTCTGTCTTCACTCTGCTAGTTCACAGTCGAAGAAACAATGCAGGGGCGGGAAGATGATTGTAGAGTACAGTGCTGCTGCTTTAAAGTTAGGGCGGCTTCTCACTTGAGCTATAAATATCGGAGCACAAAATGCGTGCTCAAACCCATCAATTGTGAAAGGCTCACGTGGGCATAAAGAGCTGTTCATGTCTTTAAAATACACAGAAGCAGTGACCTGGATGGGATTGGGGGCCCCATTTCAATCCCTTCTCGCCTCTTACGAAATCCTTTATTCACCTTAACCGACTGTTGTTCTTAAACTCTCCCAACCTGGTGCCCCTTGCTCAACATAGCCTACTTTTGGGGGCGCAGGACTCATTGACAGCCGTCTCAGCCAAAAACACCTGTCTCCCAGCCTGTTAGATTTCCAGGAGTAGCAGCAGTTGTTGCTTCAGCTTGGGAAGTGTTCAGACCTGTGATTCCCCCAGCTGTAGTGTGAAGTGTAATAATCCATTGTAGGTGTGTGAGTGCTGCATTTTATCTTCTTTCTTCATTTTCGTGTCAGCTTCTACATTGTGGCGGCGGCAGCTGGGAGCAGAGTTCAGCCTAAGTGTCCTATTCCCTTCTGGAACATACCTGTAGTGGGTGTGGCCAGAGTAAAAAGTGGGTTGAGCAGTATATACAGGGCTTTTCCCCTCAGCCGGAACTCCCCAGAACTCAGTTCCAGTACCGCTCAGTTGGGCACTATTGTTGTTATAAGGCAACAAGGTGTTCATGGTGAGTTCTGACACCAATTTTTCTAGAAAAAATAGCACTGAATACACACACATACACACACACAGTACAGTGGGATAATGTCTACACCCCTCTCCTCAATCCAGGAAAACTGGAGTCAAGCTGGAGCCAGGCAAAACCACTGAAGGAAGATGTGAAATAAGACCAGTGAGGAGTGTGGCTTGTGGAAGTAGGGTGTGGTTGGAGAGGGTGTGTGGTCTTAGGAGATTCCAAAGGGCCACATAGAAAGCCAGGAAGGCTGCATTTGGCCCCCTGGGCTGAGATTATTCACCCCTTCTCTACAGCGTTTGAAACTCCCATTGTTCTAGGTGCATTTTGCAACAGGGAATTTCATTAAGGCGAGCAGTTTGTGAGCTCTGGGAGCAGTACTGCACCTAAGATTTCAGATTAAAATTTCCACTGCTGGAATGAAAGGAGGACCTTTTTCTGCTTCCCCACTTCCAGCCACTCTCTGAGGACTGGAGAAGGGACCCTCGTAAGAGTATTAGTGGGGCGGGCAGGGGAAGTATGGCTTTGTTTTTTGGAGTCTTCAGCTGAGGACTAGACCATGTGAAAAAATGAATGTAAGATTTTAGCTGCAGTTTGTTCATTTTCAGCTTTGTATTCCTCTTATAAAAAAGTGCACCTAGACATTCCGTTGCGGCACCTGTAACCTAGGTTTAAGGTGCATTTAGCTCCTAGCTTTCATATCACAGTTTCTAACACTGCATCTCTACATTGTCTCTCTTCAACCACAAACCTAACTGCATTCACACAGCAGTTTATTCTGTTTCCCAGGCGTTAATTTCCACATTATATTTGAACTTTCACACAATGTAAAAGCCGCTTCCAGAAAATAGCCCATGCTTGGCGCTCTTTTCTGTGTTCTTTGCAAATGGATGTTTACAGAAATGAGCTCTTAAGTTTGCACAGTGTTCATCTTTATTTCTGGAAATGGCTTCTACGTTGTTTGAAAGCTGAAATTAATAAGTGGAAATTAACAGCTAGGGAAATGTCAGGAAAATGAAGCAAACTGTTGTGTGAATGCATCCTGTGTTTTGTAGGTCGACTCCTTAGGTTAGAAAGAAGCCAAAATGTGAATGCAAAATAATATAATTCCCAGACTCTAAGATCACAAAGCTAAGAGCCTGTGAAAATTTCATAATCTCTCACCTTGTGTGTTTCAATTTGATTTCATCCTCAATTACCACTAGATTAATTAGCACAACTTCATTTGATGTTTACGGTCACACCCTCCTTCAAAAGTGTTTTCAATAACTTACCCCTTTCTGCAAGCATGCCAGCCAATGAGGACCTTCCTTGGGTTGTACTTCTTCCATGCAACAGCCCAATCCTCCACTTCTCATATTGCATAGGTGTTTCTCTTTGAATAATGCTACCTTCTTATCTCTTTATCAAGGAAGGAATGGAGGAATTTGAATGGCGCTCCTATCTTTATAATGATTGCATTTGAATATAATTAGTGCCTGCAAAAGGTTTCCCAGTAGGACTTGGAAAATCCTTTTTAACTTATCAATAGCTAGATAGGTCTCCCTTACCTATGTCTTTCACACCACACATTTTAGGCGAAGATAAAAATACAGTACTTAAAAGACATGGGAAATGACTTTCTTTAGCAACCTTTTAATCAGGATTCCATGTTCACAGCCTAAAGTGTGAAATCCTCTTTTATGCCTCTGATTTTGGGAACTGAGAACCATATGGTATCTTGGTTTTGCATTTCTTAGATCTCTTTAATTGCATCTGCATAGCAATTAGGCTGGTGCATAAATTTGAAAAAAAATGCATTCATTTGTTCTTGCTGTGTAAGAGTTTTTGTTTGGAAGCACTTAAAGTAGTATAATCAGAGTATGAGTAGAATTTCAGTGTTTAAATATCTGACTTTTTTAATATTTAGGTTTCCATTTGTCTTTCTTCTCTGCATTGTGTGCTTGAATGACTGCAACGAATCCTGGATCTCAACACCCACACCATTTTTAGTTACTTTTAAATTACTGCCTAAGAGGATGTTCTGCAAAGTTGTTCTAATGTTAGCTGAAGGACTGTAACCCTATCCCCAGACATCCAGTGGATGTGATGCTTTGCCAGAACTCCAATGGTTAATTCAAACACTGCATTTGTGCTTCCTCTGGGCTATGTTTGCTTATGAGGCGGATGGATTTTTGCCTCAGTATTGGCTTCATGTAGATGCTGTATTTCAAAGGAATGTGAACTTGTTGCATGTACATGTATGCAAAATACCAATTGGCTTTTAGTGCGTTAGTCCATGGATCATAGCAAAATAAACAGAATGTGTGGCATTCAACAAAAGTAATGGACTTAGTAATTGAAAGTAATGGACTAAGATTAATTGATTTCAGTGGGTCTGCTCTGAGTATGATTCAGTTGAACGTCACCCAGTTTCTTTTCCAACACACACCAGAGTCATAGAGGTGGTATTCAACTAAGTTTTAATCAGAGTAGACCTATTAAAAGTGATAGACCTAGCTTAGTGATGTTCATTCATTTTAATGGGTCAACTCCGCTTAAATGTTTGTCGAATACACTCCTTGGCATTGGCCTATAGAGAAGTAACAATAAAATACATGCATATTTTGTTTTTTAATGTTTCCAATAACTTGGTCAAATCAAAGCTAATGATCATGACCTAAAGGTACAGTAAATTTTAAAAGCCAAACGAACAAAAAACACCTCACAGCAATCCCAGTCCAGCATTTTTTAAAAAAAGTTGGGTTATCCTATTAATATTTGAGAATGCAGGTGCAAATTCCTGCAAATGCTCATCTGGAGTGCTCTTCGCTCCTGTTGGCTTTTTATTAGGGAGAAGAGGGAATGAAATGGACCTAATGAATCTAGTTTAGACTTAATTCTATTTTGAATAAACCACAAGCGGGAATTGGCTTTTATTCTGTGTTTGAGCTTCTGTGAGCTCCCTTATTTTAGATGTAGTGTGCCAGAGGCGCAATTCCTCCTGATAAATGTTTTTTCTAGGTGAAACTGATGTCCAGTACACTAGATTCATAAGAACATAATTCACCTGCAATCTTTTTACCCATTTTTTCCCTAATCACATTATTAAATGGAATTAAGGTTTTAGATTACTGCTAACCTAGTTAAAAGGTAATCTCAGGAGAGGTGGACCTTGTATTTGGAATATGTTGTTGGGTGACGGGGAACTGGAGTTGGTATCACAATCCATTTCACAACAAACAGCCTGAGTTTGAGAAATGGCAGATATATCATAGTATCCAATACCCTGAGAATAATTTATTAAGCCTTGACGAGACTTGATGTAAATGGTGATATAATGATTCCCCCCCACACTTTATAGCATCTTTATATGCCCTTGTATTTTTCTCTTCAGCTGTAGACATGTGCTACAGCTTGAATATTTATGCTAGCCTCGGCAGTATTTTACAGCAATGTGGTTAGAAGTGTCTGCAGTGATATTCTACATGAACCCTACTGTTCTAATCAAAGACTGATCCATATTTTAATTTGCTTAATGTTACTAAAGTATGAAGGAAAGATCTGCCTGTCATTACTACTACTACTGAAGAGGCTGGACTGCATATTGGCTGTGTTCTTTCGCTGCTTTCAGAAGCCTCTGAATGCTAGTTTCTGGGAATCACAAGTGGAAAAAGTGCTCTTCGGCTCAGGTCCTCCTTGCCTGGTGGGTCATTGTGATGAGAGGGTGTTGCGTGGGCCTTCAGCCTGATGCAGAAGAGCTCCTCTTGTGTTCCTGACAAAGTGCTGGCACAAAGATAATTTCATAACAAACAATTCCACTCAGTGCCCAGTTAGGTTGACCGTGAAAGGAACAACTTTTAGAAAGGGTCAAACTTCTTTCCTCTCACCATCAACCTAATTGCACCAGTGTTGAATAGAATTGTTTGGTTATGAAATGATCGCTTTGCCAGGAATTTCAGCCAGAAGAGCAATACAACAGACCCAGGAAGGCACATCTGGGTCCTTTCTTCTCTACAAACAGCCTGCCCTTGCTGCACTGCCAGGTGTTTTCGAAACTCCCCTGTGAAGCTCCATAATTGCTTTGGAACTCAGTCAGGGTTTTAGGGTTATTGTGTTCATTTATTTACAAGTAGGGACCTGAAACAAAAGGAGCACAGTGTGCTTCTATTTAAGGTGCCAGCCTTACCCCTTTCCAACAAACTCCATTCCAATAATCTTTTTGGTTTCCCACTTCCCTATCCCTCCAACACTCAGTTTGCTTTCCAGGGCCAACATGCTCTGTATGCACTGAATTGTTTTTGAGGTCCATCCCAGCAGAATGCTATGTTTGTTCAGTTGCAGTTGGAACTCCATCAGCCCCAGCCAGCAGGGATGATGACAGTCATGCTCAAACAACACCTAGAGGGGTACAGGTTCTGTTGCTTGAACCTAAAAGAAGATGACCCAGAAAAAAGCCAAAGATACTCTTTTTAAAGTTGCTTGACTCTGATCTATTCCCCTTACAGAGTACAGATTCACCTGTCACATCAGTTTTGCAGTGGGGGGAGAATCATTTGAGCTTCTCTAAGAGTGTCGTGTGGGGATCACAGGTAGGAGTTCTTTTTACTAGTTGCACCTCATACCTGTCTGACAGTTCATTTACAGGCCCAATGTAGTGTCCTCGTGTCAATGTTTAAAGCCCCAAATGACTCAGGTCCCAAATACTGGAAAGACTCCCTTGTTCCCTACACTCTTGCAGGTGTTTAGATCAGCAGAAGGGGCCCTCTTGTTGCTCCACTGCCCTTATAAGTTTCTTTTGGGGGGGATGGTGGCATGGGAGAGGGCATTCTCTGTGGCAGCCCCTAAGTTGTGGATTTCCCTCCTCACAGAGCCTGGCACCTTCACTATATAGTTTTACCTTCACATCCATGTCTTCACAACCACCCTATTCCTGTGACTGTAATTTGTTGTAACTTTTTTCAATATTGAATTTTTAATTGTTGTAATCTGTCGAGACCTGATCAGAAAGGGCAGATAATAATGAAATAATAGTAATAACTACTTCTACAACAGCAACAAGACTTGCTACCATCTCCTTAAAATTTCTGGCTGGATTGTGTTTTCAAGAACTTGGGGATATTTCTGATTTTCTCTTTTGTGTTCGTCGCTACCTGTCTATGACTCAGTACCTTAAATTGCTACAAGATTCCTAGAATATTAAAGTCATTATAAATAGAGGAGGTTTTAGAAGTAATTTATAAGCTTTAGCCTGTAGGTTTTGAGGGTAACCTTTTGATTGCTGCCTTTCTCTCTCCTTTTGAAAACGGGAAGAATTTGCAGATCCATTCATGAGGAAGAATAAATTATCCATGTTACACTTTCTATTCATATTTTCATCACAGGCAATTTTTTTAATATAAAAGAAGAGGTTTATGGTTTAAGTTAAAAATTTCCTCCCTTTGAATCTTTTTCAATATTTTTAATTTGATTTGAGTTCCGCAGTTAATGCTTGGAGCATTTAGAACAGGTCAGCTAAATCTAACATCACCACTTAGTCAAAGGATTTGTGTCTATTTTTAATTCAAACTGAATCAGTGTGCTTTATCTCTCTCTCCCCCTGCCCCTCTCATTTTAAAAACAGATATTTCTAGCATTGATAGGATATGACATACATCTGGCATTTGCTCATGCCAGGGAAATATGAAGATGACATGTTGCAATGGCCTGGCCCAGCCCCAGCAGGGGAGCTGCCATTAAAATTTCCCAAGTCGTCCCAGTGTCACAATTCAACTAGGACAAACCATAGTTTAGTGGGAACAAACAAATGTATGGGCTGTCAGAAGGTGGTTGCTTTGGTCTTCACTGGTTGCTTTGCCAGTGTGCTGAGCTAAGTCATACAGGGTGGGTCTTTTGAAAGAGGCCCCGTGGAACATGTATACTCTGTATCCATGGGGCCTCTTTTAAAGGACTCACCCTGTATAATTAAACCCCAAACCTGGATTTGTGGTTTAGCCCTCCCAGGCAAATTGTTTGTCTGGCAGAGCTAAAGCATGAGCCCAGAGTTGGACAACATGCTAAGCTAAATCACAGCTTCATGCAGCAACAAATACAGCCAGGGAAGAGCAAAGGGACTGCAGTTTTCTCTCCAGGAGCCTGTACATTTGCTTTGGTGGAGGGGCGTTGTTGGCTTTATTAAGTAGTGGGTGGACATAGCAGACGACACAGAGATTTCTCCAAGTAGTTCTTTATAAGTAAGCTGGAACTGAACTGAACTGAACTGAACTGAACTGAACTGAACTGAACAGCTCAGCCGGCCTGCTTTTATAGGCTGTCAACACTGGAACAACAACAACCCAGGGTTTCCCTAACTGACGTGGACCTGAGTGAAAACTATATACAGTGGTGCCCCGCAAGACGAATGCCTCGCAAGACGGAAAACTCGCTAGACGAAAGAGTTTTCCGTTTTGGAGGTGCTTCGCAAAACGAATTTCCTATGGGCTTGCTTCGCAAGAGGAAAATGTCTTGCGAGTTCCTGCGGGTTTCCCCCCTTTTTTCCCTCCTTTTTCTAAGCCGCTTATCCGCTTATCCGCTAAGCCGCTAAGCCACTAAAAGCCACTAAAAGCCGCTAAGCCGCTAATAGCGCTAATCCGATAAGCCGTCAATGGGCTTGCTTCACAAGACGAAAAAACCGCTAGACGAAGAGAATCGCGGAACAGATTCTTTTCGTCTTGCGAGGTACCACTGTACACAATACCGCTGGTGGCCAGGGTGAGAACTTCAATGCACAACAGGCTTAGTGTTGTGTGCAAACTGGTCCTATGTCAGGGACACTGGGATAAAATAGTGGCTCCATCATTACATGGTTTGATTTCAGTTCTGCTGCCACCATGAGGAATGCCCATTGGGACCCACTGGCATGGATGAGGGTCTACAGGAGGGCACTCTGCTGTGGACCACCACAAATCTGGAGCCAGCAGAAACCCCCCTCCTACCTTTTCTACTCTACTCGTCCTCCATGATAAGACACAGACTTGGGTCATGTTGGCAATAATGGTGGGATCTTGAATAATAATAATGGTTTAATAATAACGGTAATAAATTGGATCCTGTATCTTCTTGAGAACACTGTAGTGTGAGTTGGTCATCAGGAGAAAGGATGGGTACATGTGGAATGGGAAGAAGGGGAAAGAAGGGGAGGAAAGCTGAACTCAAAGAGGTTGCAGTTCTTACTGAACTGCTGAATTCAAAGAGGTTGCAGTTGCAGTGGGAGCTAAGATAATGAGGAACGTAATAGCTGTAAGTCTTGGGTGCTGGGAATGGTGACCGTACAACACATCCACTTGCATTCTGATGTATACACTTCAGTACTCCAGTGTTTTGGAATTCATATTTTCATATTTATGTCTTCATCAGAATCCTATTACACACTATTCTACTGTCGAGAAAAATGTGCCTATTGCCATGTGAACTGAAATCAATGAAATTGCAAGTGTGATATTCACAAACCCCAAAGGAGGCTGTTACACTGAAGGAACGAGAAGAAGGGGAATGGGGGTCAAGGAGGTGGGAGGAGGGGGAGACAATTACACTTCTTTAATCTGAAAAGCCAGGTTGTTTCAGGTATACCATTTCAGCTTTGTGGATGGTGAATCGAATTCATCAAGTGCACATCAATGAATTTACTATTAGGGGCATTGCCAGTGAAATATAGCAAGGAAGCTTATTATAGTAAAGGCCACTTTGGGTATTTCTGGTGCAACTTGACAAATTGATGCATTAGTTTTCCTTTAACCAAACTAGAAATGGTAGCCAACAAGTAGCTAATGGGACCGCTAGCCAATTTTAGTTGGTTCCCAATAGCCCAACCAAGATGTGGTCGAACATTGCCTAAGATCCCATGCGCAACATGGGGAAAGATATGTGAGAAATGCTTTAATGTTGCATATTTCTCTGGTTTTTGTATGTGTTTTCCCATCCAACAACCACACAGATTGGTTTTACTCAGATGTAACTACAAACCATGGTCTGTTACAAAAACGCACCAAGGTTATTCTCAGGCTCACTCACTCTCCTTTTTCTTGCACACTGAAGGTCCCAGTTAGGAAGGGGAAGGACCCTTGCCTGAAATCCTGGAGAGCTGCTGCCAGTTAGTGTATGCAACACTGGGCTAGATGGCCCGGCTCAGTATAAAGTGGTTTATGTTCTTGCTTTGTTCAAAGGTTAAATGAGAAACTGGGAGCTTTCTTTCACGGATCACAGTGTAGCTTACCATCTCATCTGGGTCATGGGGAAGTGCAGTTTGTGCAAACCATGGTTTGTGCACACTGTGAAAAGGGGCACAGACCACTGCCAATCTACCAAAGGGTCTAAACCAGAGATATCCAGTGGGTGGGTCCTGGGGATTCCTTGCATCTCACTTGTCCTTCAGTAGTGTTGATTGCTTTTTGTGTTCCTCCTCACATTGAGCTGCAACACCTCTCTGACAATGATGTCATCAGGTAATTTAATAATCAGGAATGCGATCTAGGCTGCAGCCTGACTGTAAAATTTGGCACACCAGCCATTGGGTGCCTAATATGGACCATATGGACCATGCACAATATGGACCACAATATGGTCCAAAATGTATAATGAGTTGAGTTCACATTGCACGGCTTATTCCAGGGCTGAGTTAATGACATTACAGTTGCGCTGCAGGCGGATTTTTGGGATCTGTGTCTTATCGCTCATTGACCCATGTGCAAGAAGAATACATGAAAGGCAATGAAGGAGCTTTTAGCAGCATGTGTGAAAATGCTTTGCGGCTTCTGTGTGACCAGAGTTACTTTTGAAGATGTAATTTAAGCAGCTAAGACATCTAAGAGGCAGCATGAAAGTAGCTCTTGTGCATCAAGGGTGAAATTTAGTTTGTCCCAGTGTTACCTAGCAGACGCTAAATAATTTGAGTTGTTGACAATTGAGTGCTATATTGTTTTAGCACTTGTCCCATATATTATACACTGTTTTAGAAAACTTTAAAAACCAAGCAAACAACAATGTTGGTTCTTAGGCAATACTTAAAAATGTTTGTGTTCTGGAAAGCAAATCATTTTTTATTGTCTGCTGGTGCAAACGGATGCAGTCTGTTGGCTATATCCTAAATATTCTATAGACCCAAATACTAAAATTGCTTTGTAATATTAAAAGTGCTAAGAAAGGCATACCACATGTTTGATTTTTTTTTTTTTTGAAGAAATGGGGAGAAACTGGAACCACTGCTCCACCTGGTGGTGAAGAAAAGCACAAGCAAGTCTTTTAAGTTAACCTGAAAACAGTCCATAATAGCTTTTGCCGTCAGAAATGTTTTAGTCTTTAAGGTGCCAGAATACATTCTGGGTTGGTTTGTTTTTGGCAAGACTTGAATGTGATATGATTATGCTGCTGCTTCATCTGTGGTGGCACTTTCTCACAGCCATCTATCTACCTAAAGGTAAAGGGACCCCTGACCATTAGGTCCAGTTGCAGACGACTCTGGGGTTGTGGTGCTCATCTCGCTTTATTGGCCGAGGGAGCTGGCATACAGCTTCTGGGTCATGTGGCCAGCATGACTAAGCTGCTTCTGGCGAACCAGAGCAGCACATGGACCCGCCGTTTACTTTCCTGCTGGAGTGGTACCTGTTAATCTACTTGCACTTTAATGTGCTTTCAAACTGCTAGGTTGGCAGGAGCAGGGACCGAGCAACGGGAGCTCACCCTGCCGCGGGGATTCGAACCGCTGACCTTCTGATTGGCAAGTCCTAGGCTCTGTGGTTTAACCCACAGTGCCACCCGCATCCCACTGTATCTATCTATCTGAAGGGAAATAGTCCCTCTGTCATAGGCTGGTTGGACACAGAGGAATGGTGGGAGGAACCACCAAGGGAAGAAAGCTCAGAACTAGTGGAGTGGTAGTGGGACAACGATGAGTGGTCTGAGGGAGAAGAGGGAGAAGACTGGGAAGAGGAGGTGTTGGAAGCTGAAGAAGCAACAGGGCTGAATGAGCAGGGAGAGTCTGTGACATAGAGAAGACAGAATCAGAAGCTGCAGCTGAAGCAGGAGAGTGGGGCGAGGGAGGTCAAGAGGCAGAGATGGGTCAGGCTAGTGAAGAGTCACAAGTATCTCCCGCTCCTGCCGCAACAAGCTCCCCTCCCCATCTGACTCCCAGACCCAGGAGAGGTATGAAATGGGAGGAGCAATGACAGGCTGCATGTGGGCTTCGTCTTTGGTTGCTTGGGGAAAGCCCTGGAGAGGAGGGGACTTTCAGTCTCGGCAGCTGATTTTCATGGAGGAAGACACACTAGGAATGAGCTGCTCTGCTCAGTAGGCCTGACACTCATCCAAGCCTGTGGAAATTGTGTTTTTTGCTAATAAAGAGTTAACTCCATGTTTGAATGGTGTGATTACTGACTGGCTGTTGTGACACGTACCAGGCTTTGGGAAGCCCCTTGCAAATGTGGGACTTGGAGTTGTGGATGTGGCTGCACTCAGTCTCCCGGCAGCGTAAAGCTCTGATTTTGCTAGTTCTGGGCCAATCTGTCCATTTATGTCTTGGCAAGAGGAGGCTTCCTTCACATCTTCTTTGTCAGCAGCTCTGTGACATGCTCTGGCACCCGGAGGCAGCTACGCTCAGCAGCATGCATGGAGTAACAGTAGATTGATTTGTTTGACAATGTACAAACAAGCATGCACTTTCCCCAGCCAGGAAACAAAATCAGAGAACTCTCATTGCAAAGTGGGCAAGGGATGTTGCATGCCCTTGAAACGTTTCTCCTGCTTTAATGCACATTTGTCCAAATTATGTATTTATTATTTCATTTCTAAACAATAATGTTTTGGAGGTATGGAATTCATCAGGAATTTCGAAGCGCTGAGATTTGTGGAGAGGGGATTTACACCGACTGACAAATGGATTTGAATAATTAGGTTTCTTATACAGGGGAGACTCTGCAGCAGCTCCATAGAGCATAATGGAAATTGGTTTCTTGAACTTTCACTATTTTCCCATGCAAGTGTACATGTTTACAGACTCAGGGAAAATAAATAGGGAGAACTTGGGGGGCGGGGAATAGAAAAAGAAAAAGAAATACATTGTGAATGGGTCTCCCCACTTCGGTGATTCACTGCCCACGTAGGAGACTTAGCATAGGTTCTGATCTGGCCTGTAGGAAGGGGGAACTGGGTCGGAAAGGCCTTTTACATGCTCACCCTAAGCCCCTCATCACCTCTTCCTTCCTGTTTTGTTTATGTTACACTGCAAAGCAGCCTGCATGAACTCAATGCTCCCCAGAACTCCTTGAGGGCACCTGATTAGCAACCCCTGATGTGAAGTGACATGTACTGGATATCTGCGTCATGTCACTGGTTGGTCATAGCTCAATGGCAGGGTATCTGTTTTGCCTTGCATCTAAAATGACATGGGTGCGCAGACTGCATTTCTGGCTCGCCAGCACAAGGAGCTTCAGCCAGACTTTGACAACTTTCACTGTCTTGCCAGAGTGGTGCATGCTCTAGTTATATCCTGCTTGTACTACTGCAATGCGCTCTATGTGGGGCTACCTTTGAAGGTGACTTGGAAACTGCAATTGATCCAGAATGCGGCAGCTAGACTGGTGACTGGGAGTGGCCGCCGGGACCACATAACACCGGTCCTGAGAGATCTGCAGTGGCTCCCAGTACGTTTCCGAGCACAATTCAAAGTGTTGGTGCTGACCTTTAAAGCCCTAAATGGCCTCGGTCCTGTATACCTGAAGGAGCATCTCCATCCCCATCATTCTACCCGAATACTAAGGTCCAGCGCCGAGGGCCTTCTGGCGGTTTCATCGCTGTGAGAAGTGAGGTTACAGGGAACCAGGCAGAGGGCCTTCTCAGTAGTGGCGCCCACCCTGTGGAACGCCCTCCCAGCAGATATCAAGGCAATAAACAACTATTTTACTTTTAAAAGACAACTGAAGGCGGCACTGATTCCTGGACCATCCGTGGGCCAGATTTAGAAGGCAATTGGGCCAGATCCGGCCCCTGGGCTTTAGTTTGCCTAGCCATGCTCTATGCCAGGTTGAATTTTATAAACTCTTACCTTTTATTCAAAGTTAAAGGTAAAGGGACCCCTGACCATTAGGTCCAGTCGTGGCCGACTCCGGGGTTGTGGCGCTCATCTGGCTTTATTGGCCGAGGGAGCCGGCGAACAGCTTCTGGATCATGTGGCCAGCATGACTAAGCCGCTTCTGGCAAACCAGAAAAGCGCACGGAAACACCATTTACCTTCCCGCCAGAGTGGTACCTATTTATCTACTTGCACTTTGACATGCTTTCAAACTGCTAGGTTGGCAGGAGCAGGGACCGAGCAATGGGAGCTCACCCCGTCGCGGGGATTCGAACCGCTGACCTTCTGATCAGCAAGTCCTAGGCTCTGTGGTTTAACCCACAGCACCACCTGCGCCAAACTTAATGTGCCCCAAATGCTGTAGTTTTTCTTCTTAGGGGAGTCACTCCATCCCCTTGATCATTATGGGTGCTCTTTTCTGAACCTTTTCCAGTTCCACAATCTCCTTTTTGAGATGAGGCAACCAGAACTTTAGACAACATCCCACATGTTGTGCTCTTTTATCTCTGGTCGGGGACAGAGGGTGGCACTAGGGAGGGAAATGTCGTCGCGCCACTCCTTGGTGTGTGGAGTGCCGCAGGGCGCAATTCTCTCCCCGATGCTTTTTAACATCTTTATGTGCCCCCTTGCCCAGATTATCCGGAGCTTTGGGCTGGGCTGTCACCAATATGCTGATGACACTCAGCTCTATCTGCTGATGGATGGCCACACCGACTCGACCCCGAACACACTGACCAGATGCTTGGAAGCTGTGGCTGGATGGTTTCGTGGGAGCCGATTGAAACTAAATCCTTCGAAGACAGAGGTCCTATGGCTAGGTCGGGATGGCATGGGGATGAGGGACCAACTCCCTTCTCTTGCGGGGGCCCAATTAGTTCCATTGCCTTCCGTTAAGAGTTTGGGTGCAATCCTTGACGCCTCCCTTTCCATGGAGGCGCAGGTTACAGCAACAGCCAAGGCAACATTTTTCCACCTTCGCCGCATCAAGCAGTTGGTCCCTTACCTTTCCCGCCCCGACTTGGCCACAGTGATCCATGCGACGGTCATCTCCAGGCTTGACTACTGTAATTCGCTCTACGTGGGGCTGCCCTTGAAGCTGTCCCAGAAACTCCAGCGGGTACAGAATGCTGCAGCGAGGCTCCTCACGGGGTCT
This sequence comes from Podarcis erhardii, assembly GCF_964252035.2. Classification (NCBI taxonomy): domain Eukaryota; kingdom Metazoa; phylum Chordata; class Lepidosauria; order Squamata; family Lacertidae; genus Podarcis; species Podarcis erhardii. The sequence continues at coordinate 64,046,439 of NC_138512.1, read as the reverse complement.
CTGCCATGGGAGCATATTCACCCAGTGCTTTTCAAGCTGCACTGGCTCCCGGTGGAGTACAGGGTCAGATTTAAGGTGCTGCTTTTGACCTTTAAAGCCCTTCACGGCCTAGGACCCTCGTATCTACGAGGTATGCCCCATGGAGAGGACCCTGGTATGCCCCATGGAGAGCCTCAAGGTCCATAAATAACAACACCCTAGTGGTCCCAGGCCCTAAGGAAGTTAGATTGGCTTCGACCAGAGCCAGGGCCTTTTCAACACTGGCTCCGGCCTGGTGGAACGCTCTGCCTCATGAGACCAGGGCCCTGCAGGATCTGATTTCTTTCCGCAGGGCCTGTAAGACAGAGTTGTTCCGCCTGGCCTTTGGCTTGGAGCCAATTTGATTCCCTCCCTCCCTCTCTCTCTCTCTTTTTTTTCTTTTCCTTCTCCTGCGATGAGGCTACATTTTAATATTTTAATGTTCCATTATTTTAATGTTGTATTTTATTTTTGTTTTTAAGTTGTAATCATTCATCTTGTTTTTATTATTGCTTGTAAGCCGCTCTGAGCCCGGCCTTGGCTGGGGAGGGCGGGGTATAAATAAAAATTTATTATTATTATTATTATTATTATTATTATTATTATTATTATGTGGTTGCACCCTAGATTTGCCATTTTTATATACGCTTCACCCATGTGTATGCTCTGGTAGCAGTACCAGGGGTCCCTGCGTTGGCAATGCTGTCTGAGGGTGATAGAACTGCCCTTCTTAAGCAGAAAATAAATCGCCCGCTAATAATAAATAAAGCACTTTAATTTATTTCTCTATAGCAATTGCATTTGGTTTCTTCTTGTATAGAAACTGAAAAGGGAATGATTTTTGTATGAATAACATCTGTAATTGCTAACCAGGTGGAGAAACTATATATTGTTCATTTGTTTTGCACCCATTTACATTAATTTGACATTGTATTGTGCTCAGACTGAGCGCTAAGAGATCAGCAGCATATAATCCTTCATTAATCATACTCAGCAATTAAATGCTCTTTTAAAAATACTGTGTTTTGCTCATTATTTGTCTTTCTGTAGATGCTTCCAGTATCATCCTCACAATGGCCTGATCAAAATCAGCCTCTTCTCCCCCGCCCCTTAGCCGCAAACACAGACAATTAAGGGCCCTTCTGAAATGCTGCCTGCCAGAGAAATTAATGAATTAAACAATGCACTTTAGCTGCTTTTGTCCCTTTAGCCAATAAAAAACCTGGAGTGACTAGGGAATCAGATCCATTGCTTAAATAATTTGTGGGCAGTATTGAAACCTGTACGAACAATGGACATAATGAGATTAGAGTTGGTGCCCGTGGTCCATTGCCTTCTATCTGCTGCAGTAAAAAAAGCAAAGTCTTCGCCACTTTGAGAAAAGGGTATCGCAGTTCTGTAAAGACAAAGGAATGAAATAAAAAGACGCTTGTCTCTCGACCCTTAGGAATCCTTGATCCCAGAAGTGGCTCCCTGCAGACAGCTTCACAGTTTTAAAACTTAAACTTAAAACTTAAACATCACTTAACTTGAACTAACTGTATTCAGTTTGGGTGACTATAGGGAGGATGGCTTGTCCACCCTCTGAGGCTTATGGTAATTTTTATTTTTATTTTTAAAGATAAGTCTTTTAATGTCGGCATTAAGCGTAATGGTTACAGATTTAACAGTCTCGCAGGCTACAAGACCCTCTGCTTACATCTTCACAGTTTGAAGGCAGAGATCAGACTAAGACAGTTCCTACAGTTCAGTTCAGGAGCTGCGCACGTCCAGGTAACATTCTTCAACATGTCCTTGCACCTGATGTAAACAATCCAGGCTTTTATGAGGGTGCTGTTGAGATTGGTCACCAGCCCTCTGGAGTGATGTGGGAAGACTCAGAAGCGGGAGAGCAGCCAGACATTGGTATTATTGGTCACAAGAGGCTGCCAGGTATAAGACTGAAGGAAAGAGGAGAATGTAGGATAAACAATGGTGAGTAAGGAACCAAAGACTGGAAGGGAACCACCCTAGGATCTTCAGGTGAAAGCCAGTATAGAAATTTAAAAATAAACATTCCTTTGGGTATCCCATGTGTTGGCATGGGAATTTAAAGTGCTGTCACTTTCGGGACCCGTGACAGGAGGTGACTCAGAAAACCTTTTATTTATTTATTATTTTTTAAAAAATTTTGGTTCAGTGTTAGCATTACAATTTCAATTTTATTGCAAGTTCAATTTCAGTTTTGTTGTTCTTTATTCTAGAAGAAGCAAATTCAAGACAGAAATCATGCCAACTCTCTTTTTAGGTTCTGGTGTGCTGAAATAATTTTTATGGAGATATTAATGTACTGAGACCCCACACCATGGTGACCACGCACACACTCTGTGACTCTAACTGTGGTAACTAAAAAAAAAAGAAAAAGTTAGAGAACTATTGTTAACACAGAATCCTTTGGCCCCATGCATATGATTGCACAGAAGAAGAAGTGTTTGGATTTGATATCCCGCTTTATCACTACCCGAAGGAGTCTCAAAGCGGCTAACATTCTCCTTTCCCTTCCTCCCCCACAACAAACACTCTGTGAGGTGAGTGGGGCTGAGAGACTTCAAAGAAGTGTGACTGGCCCAAGGTCACCCAGCAGCTGCATGTGGAGGAGCGGAGACGCGAACCCGGTTCACCAGATTAGGAGTCTACCACTCTTAACCACTACACTACACTGGCTGTTTCTCTCCTGGTGTGATTCCCTTGCTGCTCAGAAGTAGGTATGTTTGAGACAACCATGTAGGTTGCGAGGGTCAGTCATCTGGGACTTTCCAACCTGATGGCTGCCTTCCATCCTGACTGCTTTCTTTGTTCAAAGGACGTCAACAAAGTAGGAAAGTCAAAACAAAACAAATTCCTTCCAGTAGCACTTTAAAGACCAACTAAGTCAGTTCTTGGTATGAGCTTTCGTGTGCATGCACACTTCTTCAGATACACTGAAACAGAAGTTTCCAGACCCTTCTATATAGTGAGAAGGTGGGGAGGGGTATTACTCAGAAGGGTGGTGGGAATGGGTGATTGGCAGATAGCTGTGATGAGCCTGCTGACGACTCTTAACGACTGCAATAGGTCTTACAGGAAAAAGCAAGGGGTGAAAAGGTGAAAAATGGCTTTGTCATGTATAATGAGATAAGAATCCAAGGTCTTTGTTCAGACCAGGTTTCTCCATGGTTTTAAGTTTGGTGATAAGTTGTAATTCAGCAGCTTCTCTTTCCAGTCTCTTTCTGAAATTCCTTTGTAGTAAAACAGCTACTTTGAGATCTTGTATAGAATGTCCTGGGAGATTGAAGTGTTCTCCTACTGGTTTCTCTGTCTTGTGATTCCTGATGTCCGATTTATGTCCGTTTATTCTTTGGCGTAAGGTCTGGCCTGTTTGTCCAATATAGAGAGCTGAAGGACACTGTTGGCATCTTATGGCATACACAATGGAAAGTAAAGTAGGAAAGTGTTCACATCCTGTTTTCAGATGGTTTCTTATGCACCAGTTGGTGCATCTGTTTTTAGAGCTCTGGGAGCAAGGGAAACCAATCCTTCTCGCCACTGCATCATCCTCATTTGTATACTGCCTCTTCCCAGCGGCAAACAGAGCAAGCAGGGTTCAGCTTTCTGCTCATTCAGCCAAGTCATTTTTCCAGTTTTCGTGAGAAACACTGAAGGTCTTCCCAGAGAGATTCTGTCGGGATTGCTTGTATGATGATAAAAGCAGAGCCGATGGCATTATCTGCTGTATTATGCACGTTCCTTTGCTTCCTACTAGAATGGAGAGAGATTTCCATTCTGCCTTCCATCTGTGTTGGATTGCTAAAGGATAGCTGGGATGTGTAATACAGAAAAGACAAATGGGTGAAGAATTCACTGTCCAATGCATCTACATGGCAACTGAGGATGAAAAATAAATGGATATTCAGTTCCCTCCGTGAGCTGCTCCTTTTGCTCATTTTTCTTTACCATTTTGGAGATAGCTGAATAACATGGTGGAGGTCCAGGAGGGGAAGAAATGCGTAATATTCTATTTGGAGTTTGGGAAATGGTATTATCTCATAATTCTGAAGGTATATCTATTTCACATGTCCCTGTGTTGCTTCCTCCATGGATGGTGGACCTGTAGAAGTTGCCTGACTTCAGCTTCTGTGGGAGCTTTTCCTGCAGCACATCAGCTCTCTGTAGCAAACATCTGGATTTCATGGAGTTGAGTAATGGTAGCCTGGCGGGTTGATCAGCCCTCAGCTGGGAATGATGGGAGTTGCAGTCCAACAACATCTGGAGAGCACCTGCATTGACTGCCTTTGGCTTACTTTCTCCAGCACTGAAACATTGCTGTGCAACCTGTTCTTAAGTGATCAAGCAACATTATAATCAAATGCTTGTTTGCTTTTGATGACTTTTGAAAGCTTGTTTTCTTTAGTTTAAAGTTCTATAAAAGCGGGGGCGGTGGACGGTGGGAAGGGAATCAACTTTGTGTTTTGCTGCCAACGAAGCTGAAACCTCAATAGAATCCACCTCGGGCTTTATTCAAACATCACCAGTGGGGTTTTTTAAAGATTAGCCGCCATTTCCAGCCTTCGCCTTTCATCTGAAGCTTCAAAATTGCTTTACCCATTCTTGATCTTTGTAAATCCTGACACTGTCTGCTTATTAGAAGGAAGCGCATAGATCGGGATTTACAGACATTTAACGCAGGATCAAGGAAACACACATCTGTGTGTGATTCAAAAATGGTCTGCTTTATCCTTGTGACTAGCATTTTGAGGTGAGATCCCTCAAAAATAATTCAATGGTCACAGCCCAGAATTTGAGATTCCCCCCCCCAAAAAAAACAGCATACAGCCTGTTATGTGTGACTATACATTCCAAGTAGGGATGCAAGAATTTCCTTTGTGTGCCCCAAAGGGACTCAAAACTTTTGCATATGCTTCAAGGAAATGCACATGCAGGAGCAGTGCTTTCTATGGCCCCCAAGTGAGCTTATGCAAAATCTTTGTGGGTTTTGGAGTACCTGTTCCTTCTTCTGCCACCACCATCGCCAGGGACCTCCCAACTTAACCTAGGGCAGAGGAAGCGGGAAATCATGATGGCGGCTCCAGCTCCTCAGTGAATCCTTTCTCCCCACTGAGGACTGGGCTGGGATATGTCCTAGTATCTTGCTAAAGCTCTCCAGGCCAAAGTCACCAGTTTATATTGCACCATGGTGATTGACAGTATAATAATGATGGTTAGCTGAAAAAGATGCTTCTCATTGTGAAGATACACTTGTCCCGACTGAGGGCTGTGCTGTACAACTAGATGTCCATGTGAGCAGAAACTTCCCTGTCTATTTCAGTGTCAGGAAAATGGCCCTTTGTCAATACAAATATCAGGAGGGAGCAAAGTTTTGACTCCTGCAAGCCTTACCTTTCATTACCTCCCTAGTGCATAGCCTTCAACTATACCTATTTTAACAGGTACACTGCTTATTTTCTCACTATGTGCAGTGCTTGCTAGTGTGCACTGAATTCTCACCTTATACTGCAAGTGACCTGCCAAGTGTGGCATTCAAAAAGACAATTTTGAATGGGTTGTACTGGGGTTTTGTTTTCGTGTGTGTGTGTGTGTGTGTGTGTGTGTGTGTGTGTTGCAAGTGTGATCAGCTTGAACATTGAAAAAGCTTTGCATTTGTCAAAGAGACGTTACATCACACACAAATTAAGTATTTGTAATGTCTGCATGAAAGCATGCTTTCTGGATTTCAAAGCAATGGAACAGTCTATTTCAAAAATGTTCTGTGGGAGCGACAGTGTCTCCAGCATTGGCCTGTGTATTGTGTGGTCTTGCTCTTTCTGGATTGTACTACCTCAAAATACAAGTGAAGGAATCACATACTGGAACGTTTCCCACATAAAAATCTATCTGGATGTAGAAAAGTAGTGTCAGGGAAGAGGCCGCATTAGAGGTTTTTCTTCCCCTGACACTCTAGCATTCTACTGGCAGAGACATTTTGATGCTGTGTTGTATCTGCATTTCCTGTGGTACAGGCAGTGTTAGGAGGTGGCATATGATATTTCTGAACACGGTGCTTGGCCCTCATGTTGCTCGGCCCTCAAGAAACTTAGTTGGGAACACAGTTATCTGAGATCACTTGTGTGCATGTTTGTAACTTACAAGGAGAGAGCATGTTTTCCCTCTCCTGGCTCTTCTTTTGTCTGCGTTCCTGATAGATGGTGTTTATCCTCCATAAAATGTGTGCAGCTCTGTCTCAACATATGGACAATTCATTAGAAGAGTAAAATCTTCTATGTAAAGTGCTTTGCCAGCACAGGCAGCCTCTTATTTTATGAGTGGAATAGAGACCTCTGAGGATCATCCTTTCCAGAGTTACGTTCCTGTAGGACGTAACATGACACGGTGCGCTCATAAGTCCTGACGAAGGTTGGAGCTGCAGTTTTCTTTCCCCTCGGGGCTGTCATTCCGACTTCTGGTTCTGTATGCGTAAAAATAATTATGTCCTTTAAAAAGAAAACACCAGAGGGAATCCATGGTGTCTTGCGTATGCTGAATTAAAACCGGCAGTGTCAGCAGTTAAAAGAAAGAAAGAAATCTTCTGTGGCCTTTTTTTTTTTTTTTTTTTGCTGAAAAAGCAGCATTTTGGGGTGCTTTTTTCAACCAGGAATGTAGCATGAGTGGGAGAGCTGATGCAGTCCAGTGGTACCTCTGGTTATGAACTTAATTTGTTCCGGTGGTCCGTTCGTAACCTGAAACCGTTCTTAACCTGAGGTACCACTTTAGCTAATGGAGCCTTTGGCTGCTGCTGCGCTGCTTGCACGCGATTTCTGTTCTCATCCTGGGGCAAAGTTCTTAACCTGAGGTTCTACTTCCGGGTTAGCGGAGTCTGTAACCCGAAGTGTTCGTAACCCGAGGTGTTTGTAACCTGAGGTACCACTGTATATCATAAGAGCTGGCAAGCCTCTGGTTCAGGTTATCCCTCAGGGAAGACTCCATTTTAGGTGGTCTCATGTGAGCGCATGTCTATGAAGCTCGATATCCCATCTTTATTTCACGCATTAAGGCTGACTCCAGGTTGCAGTGGGGGGTCTAGCAAAATCCTAGAGTACCTAAATGTAACATCGCTTGGGGCATTAGAAATCAAAACTGCAGCTTGTACTGGGCTATGTTGAGTATCCTAGGGCAGGCAGCGATGCTGGTAGGTCCTGCCAGGACCATTGGAAGACCCAGTATTTGCTCCAGGGTCCCGGGTTCCCCACCAGTTTTGATAGGGATAAACACAGGTTAATGTTTTGGCTGTTAAATCCAGAACTCTCCCCAAGCTCTTGATCACCATCCTTCCGTTTCACCATCTCTATTTCCCTTCCCTTCCTCTGATGTAAAGTCTCTGCTGTTATGTTCACACCATAAAGCAGTATGATACCAATTTTTAAACAGTCGTTGCTTCCTCTAAATAATTATGGGAACTGTAGCTTGCTATGTGTTAAGTTGTGGGTGAACATATCAGACGACACAGCGATTCTTCAAACAGCTCTTGTTTATTCACAGGCCAGAACAGAACTGAACTGAAGGGTTCAGTCAGCCTGCTTATATAGAGCTCCACTACAACGTAACTGTAACAATTTTCTAAAACTATCCAATCACTGAACGTCACTTTCGATCCCTTATTTGCATAACTATCTACAGTATCCCCCTGCTGGCCCAGGGTGAGAACTTCAGTACATAACACTATGGGTGCTGAAAGTTGTTAGCAGCTCACAGAGCTACTTTTCCCTGTGAAGAGGGATTGTTTGTTAAACCGCTCTGGGGAGCAGGGGCCACCTAATAACTCTCAGCTCCCTTAATTCATCATAGAAACAGAAAGCAGCCTTGAAATGCCTTCTGAAACAGGAAAGTGTTTGTCAAGTGGCTGGAGTCCAGCAGGGAGGCAGTCGTGTCGATTCTCTGTCAGGAGTGTACAGAGTTCAGTCTTAGTTTTATGCTTACAGAAGCACCATCAGAGCTCTACTCTCCCGTAGCCTGCCCTGCCTGAGATCAGTGCTTTTGTAAGGTCCGCAGAAATAACCTATGAAGTGCACGGAAGGCTTGAAACAGCTACATGAATGCTGATTATCTGATGCATGCAGCAAACACCCAACTCTTTCGAAGCTGAAATGCTGCAGTTTGATTTCAGCAAAAGTTACAAGATGAAATTCGTGGAATGAAAAAGGCTGTGGAAAAATGATTACATTCGAATTAGCAATTGTTCAACTGGGGGGGGTACACTTGCAGTCAATAAATGAGTTGCTTTTGGGGTGTTGGTTAGTGTCTCGTGCTCATTCAAATCCTTACTTAGCTGGGAAGCTCCCTGGGTGATCCTTGGGATGCCAGGGTCTCGCTGGTTCTATCCTCCTCTTAGGAGCTTTTTAAAATGAGGATATTTAAGATGAGGATTGCAAAGCACTGTGCACAGTGAAAACCACCATAAAAATGACAAATAATGATGGGAAATTGGAATATGAAAAGACCTAACATAAAGTTAATTTCTTCAGTGGGAAATAAACAGACTCCAAAGCTTATGTGTGATTATTGAGGCAATTTCATTTTTTTAGCTGTGGCAGTTTGGGCTGGATATTATTGTTATGTGTTTTTGGTTGCAGGGTTTGTGGGTGCCTGGATTTAGCAACTGCTGAAATTTAATCAATGCTTGGAGAAATAAACTGGAAGTCAGACCCTTAATAGCTGGGCTTAGCTTCCCATGTCCAGGCAAGCCTGACAATGGCCAGAGTCGTTAAGCAAAAAAGAAAAGAAAAGAAAAGAAAAGAAAAGAAAAGAAAAGAAAAGAAAAGAAAGGGGGGGCAGGGAGATGGGTGATTAACAAAGCAGAGAATCTGTGCCAGCTGGGAAATGGGTGAGCTCAGAATCAGGTAGAAGAGCAAAGGCGAGTAGCAGAGTTTCAGGACTGCAGTTTGCCCGGTGTGCTCTAGGAAGAGGTTTTCAGTCAGTAAGTGGTGATGTAATGGAGAAGCAATCTAGGTGGCTGCCTAGTGCAAAGTTAGGAGTTATGTGACTGGGAGAACAAGGCAAGCTGCAGGGCAAGAGGCAAGATGTCAGATGTCTGCTTGAACCCAGGACTGAGCCTATGGGAGAAGCAGGACCCTCTTGGAGTGCTGTGCTCAGGTTGTATACATGTGTAAACAAACCATATATCATAAAGACACCACAGTCTCCTCTGTGTCTCATTTCCAAAGGAAACATGAACCCTGGGTAAGCGCCTGGAATCCTGAAATCTCTCACTGCTGTGGAGATTGTGTTGGCGTGCAACATAAATTATGTTTTTAAAGCTGGCCTTCACAGCTTTTATTCAGCCAGTCGAGACAGCCCACCAGACATGTACTGTTGCCCATCATTCACTTGACAATGTCTGTAGTTTTGCAATCCTAGGGAGGTATCAAAAACAGGAATTTTATTGAGCCCTGGTGGCCTCCATACATGACTGGTGCGGTAAGTTTGGCTTGGTAGACAATATGTTATACAGCTTATTTCTGGCTTTAGTTCTCAGATTTAGAATTGACTTTGAAGATCGTTGGGTTTGTTTACATGGGCATTTTATAGTTCTGTCATTTTCTTTGACCTGTGGTTTCGCTGTCATCCTCATCAACCTGTGGTTTGTTTAGACAATCGAAGAGAGTAAATAGATAGCTTGAGCATGTAAAGAATTAATGTTCATTTAAATGTGCGCTGCAAAAGCCCTGTTGTACAAGGGATAAAGCAAGCCTTATCTGAAGGTGGATTTCATATCATGACAAATTGTGGTGGTATGTTTGGAATGAGTAGTTGAAAAGCAGATTTTATTTTTTTTTAAAAAAAACACCTTGTAAAATAAATTGCTTTATTAGAAAGATTGGGAAGATTTCCTAGTTGCATATTTTGTTTTCTTTTTTAAAACATCAGTTTGATTAATCTGTATTCAAATGTACCTGTTAGAATTCAATGCTGGCTGGGGAGCAGCTCTCAGGGGCGAGATGAAAAATGAACTTACAGTACTTAGGTAGAGACGCACACCATTTAACTTTATAGAGCCTAGTTTTCCTGGTTTCCTCAATAACTCCCTTATGGGTTCTCTCTTCTATAGGCCCGTTGAAAAAGTGCAAATGGCTCTAAAACAGCCTTTGCAAAACAGGCACTGCCTGCTGAAATTTTGGACTACAAGCCCCATCAGCAACACCCAACACAACTGGGCAAACAGCACAAAGCATCTGGAGGGGAGCCTGGTTGGCAAAAGCTGCTCAAGAGAATCAGAAAGCTGGAGTCTCTCCATTTCTTATTCAGTTCTTCATGGATAGCTGCTCATTTTTTGATTGACTGATATGTAAAGTTAACTCAGTGTTTCTCAAACTTGGGTTGCCTGCTGTTGTTGGACTACAAGCCCCATTGTCCCTGACCACTGGTCCTGCTAGCTAGGGATGATGGGAGTTATGGTTCAACAACAGCTGGTGACCGAAGTTTGAGAAATACTACGTTAACTGTAGACATACTTTCAAGGTGTAATATATGAATACAGTCGTCCCTTGGTTCTTGAATTTAATTCGTTCTGGGAGTCCGTTCGGCTCCCAGAACACTTTGAGAACCAAGGCGCGGCTTCCAATTGGCTGCAGGAGCTTCCGATTTGGCTTCCGAAAATCATTCGGAAAACTCACTTCCAGTTTTTTATCGTTTGGGAGCCAAAACACATGAGTTTCAAGGCATTCAGCTTCCGAGTTTCCACTGTATCTGAATTTCGCTGTTTTCTCCTGAGTCTGAAAGCAACAGTAACACATCTCTCCTCTTCTCCACTCATACAGATTTTAACATAGGCTGATCCTGGCCAAGGAATTGAGGTCCTGATGGGGGACTCAGGATCGAGGCGTTCGATCATTGTGTCCCGGCTGCCAATATTCAGGAGAAGTATTAGCCGGCGGCACGATTCCCTCCCGTCCTCGCCAACTTCTAGCAATACCGTTGGTGTCCATAGCTCTTCTCCCTCCAGCACCAACTCCAGCTCAGGTAGCACCGGCAAGCGCAGGAGCCTCTTCCGCACGCCTTCCATCAGCTTCCACCACCACAAGAAGGGGAGCGAACCCAAAGCCGATTCTCCAGGGCAGAACGTGGGCATTTCAAATGGTGCTCAGTCTGGCCACGGCACTTTGCAAAAGCTCGGTTTGGAGGAGCACGTGAAGCACAGAGGGAGGCATTCGGTCGGCTTTGGGAGTTCTCGGAGCAAGAAGATCACCAGGTCTTTGACGGAGGACTTTGAGAAGGGGAGGGAGCCCTCAACCAATAAAAACGTCTTCATAAATTGCATAAGGTCTGGGAAGAATGAAGGGGACGACTCTGGCTTTGCAGAGGACCAAAGCAGGGCCTCCGTTAAACATTCCTCAAGGAAACTTCTCCCCAAATCCTTCTCGACACACTACAGGTTTTCAAAGCCAGTCCCTCAAAGCCAGTCCATTTCCTGCGTGCAGCCATCTTCTTGCTTGTTGGACATTAAGCCCAGTGTTGAAAGCGAGCCTGTGTCGGCAAAGTCTTCCTCTCCGTGTTCTGCTGACATAATAGAATGTGCAGGCAGTTCTTTGCAGTCGCCGCTGCTCTCTGCTGACCTGACCACGGTCCAGACGCCTTCCGAGTTTCTAGCACTGACAGAAGATTCCGTCTCGGAGGTCGACGGACTGCCCAACTGCGGGAATTTGCACGGGGAAGCCTTTGTCCACAATGTTTCTACCTCTCAAATCTTCCTCAATCCCATTACTGCTGCTGCTGCTGCCACTGCTCCTCCTCTTCCTCCTCCTGTTCTTTTAAGGAAGATGGATCATGCAGAAAGTGTTCCTCATTGTGCTGTTCTATCGCCCAGAAGTCACAGGGCCAGAAGTGGACTGCTCAATGAAAATAGTGCCATATCTGAAACCCTCGATTCTAATCGAAACCATGCAAAAGTATTATTTCAAGAGCTTCCTGCTAAACAGACCAGCCATCCCGAAGAAGCAAACTCAGGAGCTGAAGCACAATTAAAACCCTTTGTCTTAAACCAGGGGGAAGTAACTGAATGTTTCCCCAAAGCACAGGGACTACCTAGAGACCAACAAGAAGTTAAAGCACCGGAACATATTAGAGAAACCATCCCAGTAATTGAGTCGAAGATTATTCCTTTGTCTTCAGAACCGCAGCCTTTTCAAGCCCAGCAAGCATATGAAATAAAAGGTACAAATAATAACTTTTCTGTTGTCTCCTATATAACTGGGTGGAAGTTTTGAAGTATATTTAAATGGCATTCAGCTAGGGGCTGTCGTCTAGGCCTTTGGTGTCTGTGGGCTAAAGTTCCTAGAGAAATGTCAAATGAAGGAATTATGGTAATTTCCACCTATAGGCTGTGGGTTAAACCACAGAGCCTAGGACTTGCTGATCAGAAGATCGGTGGTTCGAATCCCCACGACGGGGTGAGCTCCTGTTGTTCGGTCCCTCCTCCTGTCAACCTAGCAGTTTGAAAGCATGTCAAAGTGCAAGTAGATAAATAGGTACTGCTCCAGCGGGAAGGTAAACGGCGTTTCCGTGTGCTGCTCTGGTTCGCCAGAAGCAGCTTAGTTATGCTGGCCACATGACCCGGAAGCTGTACGCCGGCTCCCTTGGCCAATAAAGTGAGATGAGCGCCGCAACCCCAGAGGCTGTCATGACTGGACCTAATGGTCAGGGGTCCCTTTACCTTTACCACCTATTATGGCCCTGGAAGACTTGGCATGCTGCACTTTTGAAATGGCACTGAGTAGTGGATCAATATTATAGAAAGGCTGATTTGCAGCCCAGGGCCCAGATGGACAAAATTATTGTGCAGTTCTGGGGTGGAGAACCTGTAGCCTTCCAGGTGCTGTTGGACTCCAGCTCTTGCCAGCCCAAGCCAGCATGGCAAATGGTTGAGGCTGCTGGGAACTGTAGACCAGCACCATCTGGAAGGTCGCTGGTTCCCCACCTCTGATCTCGTGTGAAAGGGTGCACATTCAAAATAAGACAAAATACTTAGGAGGAGCATGGGATGGGAAGTAAATTACTATTCCTATGGCTTTCACCAGAGTGGACATTTTCTGCACTGCACATTTCTTCCTTCTCTCCTGCCTCTCTTTCTGTCTCTAAGATGCTGTGAGTTTGCATTACCCCTTTCTCCTGATTATTACTGGAGTCCATTTTGTCACCAGTTCCTGTCAAGATACTGGCATATTTTATGAATGTGTAGAATTTAAAGCATTCGCTTGATTTACTCGCATTTTACAAAATTCACTGCGGGGAGGGAAAGGTTTTTGCAATACTTTATTTTCTTACACTTAGAGAGGAACAGAGGAAGTTGCCTTATCCCCCAGCTGAATGGCAGTAGCTATCCAGGGTTAGAGACTAGGGAAGCTGGGGATAGAACCTGGGACCTTCTGCACAAGAAGTAGATGCGTTACCACTGAGCTACAGCTGTTCCCACTGAACCATGGACTTTTGTCTGATTATCTTCCATCATGGAACCCAAGGAGGCATACATGGGTGTTTCTAGGGGTCACCCATCCAGGAACTGGCCAGACCCAGACCTGCTTAGCTTCAACAAGATGGCAGCCTCATGTGCCTTCAAACCATACCCTGGGACCAGTACAACCCCTCTTGCTTTTTGTTGCCTTCTCAGGAAGTGAATTATATAATTGGCCAATTCACCCAATCCTTCAGCATGTATTGGTGTCCCTCCTGTACATTTCTTGTCAGAATGCAGTGCTGTGGGCCTCAGTCAAGATTCAACCTTCCACAGCTAACTTCAGAGTAACATGGTTTTGAGTTAAAGAAATGTTCAATAGCTTTGTGGCATGTGTGCTGACTGCATCTCTCCCCTCCCCCCCTCATCCCACAGTGAATCTTGCTAGTAGTTTTAGCCCATACCGAGAAGGAAGATTCATAGAAAAACGCCTGAGATCCTCTTCAGAAGGCACTGCTGGGAGCAGCCGGATGATCTTGAAACCAAAGGATGGCAACCCAGAAGAAATGAACAGCTTGAGAAAGCAGAGAACGGGGTCTTCCTCATCTAAAATGAACAGCATGGTAGGTTTGCAGTACTTTAGCATTTGGGGACATTTTCTTCAGGTGATCATTGTTTCTTTCCCTCTTTTTCTTAGTGACAAATGGGAAGTGGGGAAAGTGACAGCTAATGTGGTATTGAAGTTTACAAAGCAATGGCAGGGTCAGGTAGTGCTCACAAGACGTAAAATACAAGTGGAAATCTGTAACGAGGTTGTGAACTCCCTTTGTCTTTGCTGTGCATGTTTTGAGCTGCCATCGGTTCAGGTTATAATGCTGCCAGCTCCAAAGTTGATTTTGCCACTGTAACTGGCTCTGCTCCAGCTCTGAGCCTGACTCTGTCTGTGGACCTCCTGCCCAATTTCCTGAATAGGAGTGTGAAGCTGGGGAACACACCACATGGGATCAGATTCGTCTTCTTTATTCCTTTAACAGGTACATGTGCCACACAGAAAGGTGCCTGGGGTATTGAACAAGGTGCCACATTCGTCAAGGCTCAAAGGCCAGTAAGGGACCCATCTAGCCAATAGTGCAACCACGCTTAGTTCAAACAGACAGAGGTGCTACATGCTCCGAGTTCTCACATATGGGAGGTGGGAAGGCGGCCGACCTTGGAAAGGGGTTGCGCTCCCCTGGAAGGAGCAGGATCAGAACTTGGGAATGCTCCTGGATTCAACACTGTCACCCTTACTGGCCAGGAGCGTGTTTTTTCAGCTCTGCCTCGTTTGCCAAGGGACAACTCTGTCAGGCAGAGACAACTCGGCCAAGATACTCCATTCTCTGGTAACTTCCAGATTGCATTACTGTACTGTGCTCTACGCTTTACCTTGAAGCCAACACAGAAACATCAATGGGTTCAAAATGCAGCAGTCAGGTTACTAGCTGGGGTTCCCTCTAGATCTCCCAGCTGCACTGGCTGCCAGTTAATTTCCAGGCCCAATTCAAGGCACTAAACAACTCAGATACCAAATACTTGAAAGACTACCACTTTCCCTACAGACCCTCTTGGGTGCTAAGATTGGCAGAGGGGACCCTGCTGGTAGCTCCTCTGCACTCAGAGACAGTGTGTGTGTGTGTGTGTGTGTGAGAGAGAGAGAGAGAGAGAGAGAGAGAGAGAGAGAGGAGAGGGCCTTCTTTGTGGCAGCCCCTAAGTTGTGGCACTCCTTCCCCACAGTGGCTCATCTGGCACCATCACTGTACAGCTTCTGGTGAATGCTGAAGATGTTTTTGACACTTGAGGGGTGTATATTTTTAGGTCCACCTTATTTCTGTGATTGTAAGTTGTTTTAAGTTGTTTTAACATTCCAACTCTCCCAGGGACCTCAGGGTGAATGGTGGGCAATGTAGCAATATTAGTAGTTTATTAATGCTTGGGCCATGGGCTACTCAGATATCAGATAAATAGGTACAATGCAAGAACCAACAGTATAAAATACTGCATAAAATCACATTGCCTCCTAGAACCATATAAAAACCTACATCATAACGATACTACGTAAATCACATGTAACATATATAAACCTTACATATTGTAAGGGTGAAGTTTAATACAGATAAAAACATTAGTTTTTTAAAAAAATATTATGGTTAAATAAGAGCACCCTGAAAGCAGCCAACTGCAATCTCATTAATACCGTAGCTCTTTCCTGGATTTCCATTGCAGCTAGGGCAAAAAGAGAGACCTTGTGAGTTACCCTAAGACCAGTGCCTGACAAGAGGTACAAAATCTTTTCTGGAATGGTATTGGAATATAGTGGGTAATATAACAACAACAACAGAATACAATAACATAACTAAAGCTAGATATGACCAGTGATCCATCTAGTACAGCACCCTATTTTTCATACTGCCCAACGTCTCTGGGAAGCACCCAGGCAGGGAATGAACACAATAACCTCTCATTATTGCTCCCCGACAACAGGATGATTTGGAGGCACACTTGTACTCTGCCTGCAGGTTGCCGGCAGCTATCATTAGTAGTAGTTGTGGATAGACTTTCCCTCCATGAATTTTATTAATAGTTTCTTTGAGCCATTTAAACTCGTGGCCAGCCCCCGTGTCTTGTGGAAGCAAATTCCATCACTTTGTCTTGTGTGCACCATGAGCACCTTACTACATTGAAGCATTTGTTGAAGCCTGGAAGGAAATGTTGAATACAAAATGGACTTGAAGACCTTTGGAAAGTTGGGAGAAACAGGAGGATTAAACTAGCCCGCAGTGGAGTTTGATGTTTTTCCTGAAGAGGGCAGCATTGCCTTTATTTTAATTTATGTTTACTTTTTTTTTAAAAGCTATTTTTGTAAATATAAATACAGAAGCTGGAGTTATCCAGTTCTTGGTATCTCCGAAGAAGGTGTTTTGTTCTACGAAAGCTTTGCAGCAAGTGCTCGTCAGGCACAAATGAAAGAGAGCCCTTTAAGATCCTATTTGTTTTGTTTTGTTTTGTCCTTGTCACTGGCAGTAAGGGATGGCTCCCCTTTGCCTTGAGCGGAGAGGGAATAGCTAGATCCAGAAGGACTGATAAGATAGCAGGTCTTGTCGGAATGTTAAGCTAGAGAGCAAAATGGGACCAATGTTGGATAGGGGAAGACATGAAACAGTGTCTAATGTGTTCTTTCTCAAAACGTCTAACCGATTGAAGTCTTCCTTCAGGAGGGCCAGCCGTTTTGTATATAGCCTCGGAACTCGAGCTTGGATGCACAAGCATCAAATGAGAGTATGTGTTTGCAATAGAGCCCTCTGTGCCGGTTGTCCATCATAACCTAAGCTTATTGCTAGGAGATCCAGAGACTGATCGAGTCAATTTCTATGCCGCCTTTCCACAACGATCCATGCCCAAAGCAGTTTACAACAAGCACACACTTATTACACTAAGGAGTTTAGGTTGGAGGGGAGCCAGCAGGAGAAAGCAGTTTGCAAAACAAATCAATAAATTAAAAGAAGACAAGAACCAACATTTTAGCAAACATAAATTCGGTGTTACAGATGAAACAATTCTGACTTACATATATAAACAGAAAGTCAAAGTTGATGGGTGTGGGTCTTATGACACTTCAGGGAGCCTTGGCAGCTTGGCTTAGATATGGTTCAGAAGTGGGAGAGATCCCTGTAGCAATAAATTTATGACTCCTGTGCAAGAAAAGACCATAGGTACCATGAAATACTCTCCAATGCCATTCACTCCCACTCCCCAATTATTCAATCTATTTATTGGAGTCTTTTACTTCCTGTTTGCTTTTGGTCATTATATCACGTGGATGGTGGTTGGCATTTCACAACACCTGCTTTCAAAAGTTTCTTCCCCACTTCTCTCCAAATGGTTATCCCTGCAGTAATTTACCTATTCCACAAGATGTCAATGTTACTCTTATTTTCTAATGCACATCTCTCTCAGACACCGAAAGCTATACACCCTCAGCATCGGAGAGAAATGTGTGTGAATTAGTTAGTCCAGGCAAGCACAAATGTTATCAGTATGAGCTTCTCCACACACATGGATTTGAGCTTTATTCCAGTTATTTCCTCTATCTGTCTATTTATCTGAAGGTATGAGTCAAGTTTGCTTCCACAACCTGAGGAGAGAAGGATTGCTACTTATTTTAGCTCAGGCTTTGCAGATCCAGCAGGGAAGTAACTAATGGGGTCCTCCCAACATGGATATGTTTCAAAATAAAGGCAGCGTACAGGCTTGGCATCAGCAGGTTTGCAGGTTTAAAAAGGAAATAAAAACACACAACTGGCTCCATCTGGCTGCCATATTTGTTTTGGCCAAATAAGTTAGTTTAATGTAATCAAGGAATGTAATGTAATTGAGGAAATGGCCGCCACCTACAGCGATCTGAGGACAATCTGAGGGCCTCATGCCTTCATGAGCAGCCTTCCAGGAGCAACATGTCAGAGGTGGGCAGAGCCAGTGGTGAAAAGCAGGCAGAGCAAAGGATGTAATTATCACCTCTTGTACATTCATGCAGATGTGAACAAGTCAGAGGTCCGTCCCCCCATCCTTCCCTCCACCCAGTCAAGCAAGCAACATTATTATTATTCAAGGACACATTCCAGCCAAGCTAAAGCACTTGGAGGAAGGTACAAAGCAGGACTGATGAGGAGTGTGGCCTGGTGAAGATATGTGGCAGGGGGAGAGCACTGAGGGCTAGACAGAGAAGCTTAGGTAAAGGTAAAGAGACCCCTGACCATTAGATCCAGTCGTGGCCGACTCTGGGGTTGCAGCGCTCATCTTGCTTTATTGGCCGAGGGAGCCGGCGTACAGGTTCTGGGTCATGTGGCCAGCATGACTAAGCCGCTTCTGGCGAACCAGAGCAGCGCACGGAAACGCCGTTTACCTTCCCGCCGGAGCAGTACCTATTTATCTACTTGCACTTTGACATGCTTTCGAACTGCTAGGTTGGCACAGAGAAGCTTACAGGGCCACATTTAGCCTGAGATGCTCCACTGTTGCCACCAAGACACTGGGCAGCCTGTCAACACAGGAACATAGGAAGCAGCCTTATACTGAGCCAGGGTATTGGTTCCTCTAGCTCAGTATTGTCTACACCAGGGTTTCCCAAACTTGTGTGTGTGTGTGTGTGTGTGTGTGTGTGTGTGTGTGAGAGAGAGAGAGAGAGAGAGAGAGAGAGTGCCTCAGGCTGTTTTTGGACTACAACTCCCATCATCCCTAGCTAGCAGGACCAGTGGCCAGGGATGATGGGAATTGTAGTCCAAAAACAGCTGGAGACCTAAGTTTGGGAAACCCTGGTCTACTTTGACGGCCAGTGACTCTCAAGGGTTTCAGGCAGGAGTTTTTTCTACCCCTGTTGGAGTTGTCAGGGATGGAACTTGAGACCTTCTGTGTGCAAGGCAGATGCTCTCAAGTTGCAGCCCTTCAAATGAAGAACACATTAAAATAGAGGACTTTCCCTCTGCTCCTTCCATCAGAGGATGCTCTTCTGTAAAGGAGGGCACATGGCCACCCTAACATAACTTCATTTCCCTGCCTGCAGCCAGTCTGCTTTCTTTCAGAGAGGGTGCTGTGGTTCCTGGTTAGGATGCAAGCTGTCACAGCTGCTTTGCTATGAAAGGCTGAGCTGTATATTATCTGATTGAGAACAACGCAGAGCTTGTAGGCAAGCAGCACTCTGGACCTCATTTATTTAATTCAGCACAGGGAGCACTAACTTTCAGGTGTTATTAGCATAAAAACACTGCAAAACAGCGGCCTGGGACTTGAGTGCTCTATGCGCTTCTAATTTTAAGGTCAACTCAGCCAGCAGCATTAACACTGAAACGCACTCTCTGGAAAACAAGAGCCTCTAGCCGAGTAGCGTTATTGTCAAAAGTCAGATCTGCAACACTTCGAACATTACAAAATTCAAGGTGGTTGGTGGCATTATTTGATGCGAGGGTTGTACTCTGCGTGTTTTGAAACTGCAACAGGAAGCCTGTGGTGGAGAAGGGCTGGAGTGGAGTGGGACAGCACATGCTTTGAATGCAGATGGACTCAGGTTAAATCTCTGGCATCTTTAGGTAGGGCTGGGAAATACTCCTGTCTGGAAATGTAGAGAGACACTGCCAGTCAGGGTGAAAAATCCTGGTCTAGAGGGACATATGGTCTGACTGGGTAGAAGACTGCTTCCTAGGTTGAGGATTTCGGCACAATTCCATCTCTACTTCAGATTAAATGTAGTGTTTTATGTTTCATTAGCTGTGTAGTCATAGAATTATAGAATTATAGAAGGGATCGAACCTGCAACCATGGCGTTATCAGCACCACGCTCTAATCAACTGAGCTATCCAGTCCTGTTTTCAGCTTCTGCCAAGGCCTTAATGAGGGTTGCACACACTGGTGGTTTTGTTCCTGAAAGGAATCACAATCCAACCCATCCATGAGAATAATCAAGATAATTCATTTGGGCATGGCCGGTGGTACTTTTGACACATACGCTTTGCTCATAATTGGTTGGTATTTTAACCCAGGAGGTGTATAAGCTGTTAGTACAATTTATGCAGCTGTAGTGGATTTCCTCAATAAGCATGCCACTGTGATGTTTTAAGTGACTTTACTTGGTCGAACAGTGGCCACTGGAGAACTCACAAAACTGGAGTCCACAGGCCTATAAATTACCTCTAAATTAGCTTTACACATGCAGAGAAATGAAGTCATGTTCTCAGAGGGAAAGCATGCCTGCAGTATCAGAAGTGGGTGGTTGATTCAGCCAGAAGAACAGAGTGCCTACTATCTATCAGGCTAACTCAGTTTTCCCTGTACAAACATTCTTGACATATTCTTAATACAGTCTGAATAATCAGATTCTCCTAACAATATCCTTAATGCCGTCTGAGTAAGGGGAATCATCAGTTTCTGCTTACACAACTATGGCGCGCTACTGTTCAGGCTGCTTATAACCACATCATGGAAATCCACACCAGCATAAAACTGATGGTGATTCTCTGCCATGGTTAGAGTTGGGTGGGTTTGGCTTAGCAAGTCAGTTTTTCCCTGTCAAAAACAAACAAAAAAGTAGCAGGCAATTGGAGATGAAGAGAGACAGTATTAAGAAAGAATAATATCCAGAAGGGAAGTTACATAAATATAGTTTGTCAGAAAGTAGAATATGTTTTGCTGGCCACCTTTCCGTATTCTTTACAGGTGTGTTATTTGGATGGACACAGCAGACCAAAAGAATTAGAGAAAACAGTTTGTAGAAGGGCCACTGAGGCAGACCAGATTTCTAGAACTGAGAGGCAAAAAAAAATCTACCAATTTCTCAGCAGATTTTGCAAGTGCAACAAGCTAACATTGAGCAGGTTAATATTTTATCCAACAGGGAAGTCTGAGGGCCATTTTCCCACCAGCTGGTAATATATGCACTGTTTGCAATAAAACCTGACAGTGGCTTCTGCAGGAAGCAATCTGATTTTGCTATGGTGTGCATAATGGCATACATACCTTCTATGTTTTCATTATTCACATCTGAAATGCTTTCCCTTGGAATGGAATAGAGATGTGCTGTTTCTGTCACCCCTTCGCAGGACAGATCTGACAGGTGAGGCAAATTGATCTCATTACCAGAGACAGATTTTAAAGAATCATTCAAAAGGAAAAGGGGTGGGGTAGGGATAGAGAAGGTAATGTAATTTCAGAGAAAATTTTGTACCACCTCACCACTGTCTTTCTCTATGCCTACTAAATGTAGAACCCAGCTCCCCCAAAGGGCTTCACACAACATATAAACAACTCATGTTATTTAGTAAAAAATACTTCTCAGAATACTTTTTTCTGGGAAGATTTATGAGCTTATTTGTGTGTGTGTATGTATATATGTGTGTGTGTATATATATCCTGTCAGAAACCACAATATAATGCAATCCACAATTCAGCCAAATTAAAATATTTGTAAAACACCAAGACTGGCACAATAACAATTACAAAACAGCCATCAGAATTAAAACATCAAAATACCAGAAAGGGGAAATATTCAGCCTAAGGCCTCTTAAAGCAGTCATCTAAAACAGTGAGGGAGATTTGCAGCTTATTGGCAAAGCATCCCACAAAGTGGGCACCTAGATAGAAAAGACCCTAGATATGGTCACTATCAAGCAGGCCTCACAGAGTTGAGGGATGTGTAATCCAGACCTCAGATGGCATGTGGGGAGGCTTATGTGGAAGAAGGTGGAACCCAAGATATGCTGTTCCCAGCCATTAAGTGCTTAACACATTAAGTGTGTTAACATCATTAAGTGGTTAACATCAACACCTTGAACTGGGTCTGGAAGCAAAGTGGCAGAAGACTATTGATGGCTGCTAACCATGATGGCTGTGATCTGCCTCTGCAGTTGGAGGCAGCAGTGATTCTGAATACCAGTTGCTGGAAACCACAGTAGTGCTCTTGTGCTTGAATCCTCCTTGTGGGTCCCTCCCAGTCATCTGGTTGACCGCTGTGAGAACAGGATGCTGGACCAGATGAACAATTGGCCTGATCCAGTAGGCTTTCCTTATGTCCTTATGTTAGACTTCATCATAGTAGGTGAACCAACTAGTAGGTGAGCCAACTAAACTGGGGTACATGTCCTCACCACACTAGCTACCTGCACCACGTCAAGGGGTATCCCCAAGCTATGAACCTGAACTTTCAGGAGGGTTGAAATCCAGAACATTTTGTACAACAAACCGAAATCAGTCAGTCCCACCCAACAGCTTGTTCTGCCCCATCCTGACCTTCACAGCCACCAAACAGCGGTTCACTGCTTTGGTTGCCTTCCTAGGATCAGATGAAAATGTCAGATAAGAGTTGGGTGTTTTCTCGTGCCAAACTAATTGGCACTGAATTTGGTGGCTCAGTAGTCTAGAATGAAAGAAAGGCTGCTTCAAGGACCAGGTCAGAGAGGTTCTGAACAGTAAGCAGTTTTGAGGCAAGGAAAGAAGGGCTACCCTTAGGCTATTCATATAATCAGTTATCAGTAATCAATATGTTCACATATGCTCACACATAATCAGGGCTTACAGTATTTTTATAATCCATTTTGAATCAAAGGAAAGCTTTTGCCTTAGCTAACTGCAAACTGCTTGGAACAGCAATTTTAGAACCGACCTTTCCCCTAGAAACATCCTTGTACCCTGAACAAAGGGGAAGACATGAATCGGAGACACTGGTACAAAATCCCCCTCAAATGCAGGCTAAAATAATCCACAAGAACAGGAAGGGCCAAACCACAAAAACTCCAAAACTCCCTGTTCTGTCAGAACTGGGGAAAAGGTCAGATTGTGCATCATTGTACATCATTTGTGCAGACAACGGAAAGCAGAAGTTGGGAGTAGAACTCTGCGCTTGACCAGGAGCCGTAAGCATGGCAAGAAGCACGCTAATTGGCTAATTTTCGCTGGCGTTCGTGACTGTCTCATGACTGTCTCATGATCTGTGATTTGCTGAGGTATAAAGACCTCAGGATTTGTGTTTCTCGGGGTCCCAGTCTTTTGGAAGAGATTCCTACTGGGTCCTTATTGCTTAGCAATAAAACCTCACCTTGTCTTTCTCCAAAGCTGTGTCTGCCTGATCCTTGTTCACTCTAAGTGGGTACCAACTATACTTTCACGTGCTACAGTTTCACATGCTCTTCCTCACTTCCAAGGGAAAAGCGACCTCAAAACCAAGTTGGTTCCAACTGACTCTCCAACCAGACAGATTTGAGATGGGGGGGGGGGGATGCTGGCTGTCAAATGCTGCCAGTACCAATAAGCTGTGACAACACTGCTCAGCATGCTGGTGCCTTTGCTATGCTTATTTTTCAAAGAAGCAGAGATACATGAATACAGATCTTGAATGTACATGAAAGGAAGATCCATCCACCCAGTTATGGTTCATTAATCATCATAAGCTCTTTTCTTCTTTTTTCCTTTTTAAATAAGAAGGGGCAAGGCATGAAGCTAGGATGTTGAGTTTCTGGGCTGTGCTGAATATGCTGCTTTTGACTTGGACTCCTTCGCATTTCTACAGGTGACAGAAAAGAACCGAAGCAGGGGTGCTGTGCTTGCATATATTGGGGTGGGGGTGGGGATGGAGAAGCTCCAATAATGCACGATGTCTTGCATAGCGTTCGGCGTTCTCAGGGGCCTTGCATAACAAAAAAGTGATTGTGGCATTATAAAATTTTGTCAAGTGTTACACTGGTTTCTTGAAGCATCTTTATTGCAGCACTGTAGGAGGCCTGTAAGGTCTGTTGGCTAAAGAAGTTCAAAGACGTGCAGTTTTTCAACGTTATTTATTTTTATATCCCTTCCAGCAGAGTGTTGGATAAAAGGGCTTTGAGATACTCTGTTCTCTGGTTTTGTGTTCGTGTGCCGTTTATGTATAGAGCTAAGCCAAGGTTCTACCTCCTTGTCTTTTATCACTTCCCTGCAAGCTAACAGAAGGAGCTGCCAGTCCCAAGTCCTGCACCGGGCTACCTGGTGTGCCAAAACGGAGCCACGAGTCCATGACAAAATGCACCACAGATACTTTGAGAGGAATGGTGGTGCGTGTTTTGAAGTGTGGTGAACCAGTTCATTGATTCACACTATATTGAAATGGAAATGTGTCTTCCGTTTCAGCAAATCATTGGTTACTCACGTATTGAGCAGTGGCTTAAATTGCTTTATGCTCGGTTCATTGTTTAGGGGATATGAATACATAGCTGGGCTCCTGTTAGCTCTTCAGATTGTGTGGCAAACTGATGGAAGAGTCTTAAGGACCCTGTTAGTGGAGGCGGAATACAGTTCATTTCTGCATCAAGAGAACGAATTTTCAGGGGGAAGCCTTTGAAATTTTGTCCTGTTCTACTGCCTTAGAAGAGTGCAGCTCTCAGTCACAAAACCCTGCAAGTGTTTATAAAGCTGGAGTACTCTTAAAGTACATAACCAGTCAATTCAATATATATGTGCAGAAGTCTTGAGACATAAATGTCCTTACTTATTTCAATTTAGTTAGAATATTATATTTATATATCCCATCTCGAAGCAATTTATGGTAATGAAGTGCAAAATGTGAAATGCATAAGGAATTCAATAAAACATTAGGCTAAAAGTTTTTTCAGACATGGGAGCAGATTATAACATAGCACCAACATAAAAGAAAACCTGTCAACAACAGTTGTGTTAACTAGGACCATAAAAAATACTTTGGTTGGTATTCATCTAAGCTGTACTCAGAGTAAGACCATTGAAATTGATGAGCATGACTAAGATCCATTGATTTTACCGTGTCTACTCTGAGTAAAACTTCATTGTATGCCACCCTTTATACCTAAAACCGTTTGGAGCAGCAGCTAATTTTGAATTTTGAGATAATATCAGATAATGTTCTGGGCACCCATCATAATATGGCTACCATGGGAGGCATGGTCAGTGGCGTAGCATGGGTTGTCAGCACCCGGGGCAAGGCAAGTAATTTGCACCCCCTAACCCGTGGATTTGCGCCCCCTAACCCTAACCCCCAGATGTTGCGCCCGGTGCGGCCGGCCCCCCCTGCACCCCCCACGCTACGCCACTGGGCATGGTGTAACACAAAAATAGAGAGGCTATAGTCTCTGCTTCTTCCCTTGCACCTAGACACCCTCATACTTACTGTGTGAGGTCACCATTGTCGTGCTAGTCCTGATTGTGGAGATCCCACAATAATGATGCGCACACTCAATAATAACAACAGGGAGCCTGTTGTCACATAGACAACACGTACATACAGTCACCACATATCTAGAGATCACAGACACACTTGCATCTCTCTTACTTCTCACTTAACATGTACATCTCTCCCCCTTTCTCTGCCAAAGGGCATCTCCTACTCTCTTACACAGATCAAACATAAACAAACCATGTGCCTCCATCTCTCCTTCTCGCAGAGACCACACATGCATCCATGCCTCCCCCTCCCACAGGTGGCAATGAAGGCATTCACTGGCAGCAAGCTGACAGTCCCTGACCTAAACAGAGCTTTTAAAAACAGTTAAAGATTTATAATACAGCAGGTGACACACTAAAATAGCACTGGGAAAAACCACAGCTTTGAAATGCCTGAGAAGGAAGCTGCATTTTTTACTGGGGGCGAAAACTAAGTAAAGTTGGCACCAAATGCATCTCCAAGGGGAGGTCATTATAGAGGTTGGGTGGCACCATAGAGAAAGCCACCACACCATAGACTTCCCCTGGTGGTGGAACAACAAGAAAGGCTTCCCTGGCGAATCTTAAATCATGGCAGAGCTGGCCCACCCATGAGGCAGAGTGAAACAGCTGTCTCAGGCGGCAGAAACACAAGAGGCAACGCCCCACCATTTATGTCGCTGGAGAAGCAACTCAAGTAAAGGAGGCTTCAGCAGTGGCAGAGCAGTGCAGCATTGCTGCTGTGCCGTGTTGCTGCTGGTCTCTCCCTGCCCCTAGGGGTGGAGGGAGGCCAG
The DNA here is from genome assembly GCF_964252035.2 of Podarcis erhardii. Lineage (NCBI taxonomy): Eukaryota > Metazoa > Chordata > Lepidosauria > Squamata > Lacertidae > Podarcis > Podarcis erhardii. The sequence continues at coordinate 64,020,447 of NC_138512.1, read as the reverse complement.
TGTCAAAGCTCTCTGGAACAACTCAGGAGCCAAAACATCTCGGGCTGCCACTGAAGCATGGGGAGATTGGCAGAGAGAGCTGTGTTCCACGAGGCTTTGAATTGGGCTCAGAAGCATATAGGCTTTTGAATCATATAGTTGGAAGGGACCCAGAGCGCCATCTTATCCAACCACCTGCAATGCAGGAATATCTGTTAAGCATGCTTGACAAATGGCCATCCAACCTCTGCTTAAAAACCTCCAATGAAGGAAAGTCCACAACCTTCAAAGGGAGCCCATAATTAGCATTTCTGGATTTACTTGACTTTTTAATGTTTTTTTGAAATGGTAGAAAATGGCTGAACATTGTTATAGTTCCAGCTTAAAGCTAGCCAATGCCTTGTGTGCAGGGCAATGTTAGGTTTGCCTCAGTATCTCTGGTTCTTTCCCCAGCTTAATATTATTATTTCCTAACTTTGCTTATAGGGCAGGAACTTCAAACCACCCTGTTGAACCCCATCCAACCCACACCATCTAAATATGTCAGAGCCATATAAATCAGCACTTGCCAGCTGTATGCAAAATTTATGATATGGGTCTGTTCTACGGCCTTGTTTATGTGTTTGGTTCGGTTTCCATTTTTGATATTGCCACTTTCTGGCCTTAACCTAGGGCCAGTTTAGATACGGCACCCATGATTAATAATAGAATGGGTAGCAGATGCACTGCTTAGCTTCATTATTGCATTCAGACAATGAAAAGGAGCACAGGACATCCATACTGAAACTGAGCTCTTAAATATCACTTGCCAATTTTGTGACATCTCAACTGTGTCATGAAAGCAATCCCAGTTTTTTTTTGGCCTCTCTTTCCAGTCTGATGACATTTAAGGGTTAGCTTTTTGAAGGGAACACAGATCTAAAGCTCTGATCAGCACATCTTGGGCCTTTTGAGAAGGGTCAGGACAGTGAAAGGCTTGTGTATAATTTCATTTCTTTTTTTACCGCCTGAAGGCATTTGAGTTGCACCTGTTTTCTCACGATCTCTTAACACTATTCCTTCCTACAGATCAGAATAAACATAGGTATTGCATGGTTGTTCACAGGCTATATTCAACGGGCGTTCAGTTTGTGTAGCTGTGCACATGAATACTTGAGCTGTGCACTTGCACAGGTATGAACATGAAATGTTCAACAAGTGTGCACTCTGTGTGCTTGCATACTCAATACCTAAGCCATACAAATATGCAGGTGTATACTCTCACACAAACACTTTCGTAGAGAAAGTGGGTGCCTGTTTTCAGTGTCATGTGTGAACCTGCCTATAGTTGAAGCAAAATGCAACTGATTTCTTGTGTTTTTAGTTATCTATTCGCTTGTCGCAATGTGATTAATAACTTAGGGCCAATCCAGAGTGCTACTCCCTGTGTTTCATGAATATTTCTGACAACGTTTAGCAGCATTCACCCCCCTCATCCAGTTGTTTAGCAATCCCTTCAAAAGTGTTATGTTTCTAGTGTTTTGCATCAGTCTCTGAAGAGGGGCCCATAGGCCTGTCCAAGGAAAAGGCTGCAGACTTCCTTTGGAACCAAAGACAACCCCAGGTAATAGGCAGAAGGGCGAGCCATTTGGGGGGTGGGGGTGGGACTGATCCCTCACTCTTGGAACATTGAGCAGGTTAGGAGGCAGTGAGCTTCCTAAACAGCCCGGTGGCCATAGCAGGGCAGAGTGAAACAAACTTTGAAACACCAGCTTGTGAAGCAAAATAAAATCGTTACTTACTGTTACTCAGCTGAAATCTGTCTTCCAGCTTCCCAAGTTTACTTCCCCTAAGAAGGAGGCTTATGTTTTTCTGCCTCATTCCTGGGCACCTTAGGTGTAGGCTTTTGAACTTACCTGGCTGTCAAAAGGTTCCCAAGGGTGGTATATATATATATTTCATTCCAGCAAATGTTTATGCAACACTCTGCAGCCTCCCTGGCTGCCCATGCTTCCCGATCTGAAAAAGGCCTATGGGAGGAAGTACTCCATGATGCAGGCACCCAGGAAGGCTGCAGAGTATAGGCAACCAGAGAGATGATTTGTAGAATGACACTTACAAATAAACCCTGGACACCTTCAGAGTAAGCTAAGTACAACAAACCCCTTCATGGATCACAGCCTTGCCGTGGTGAAGGGCTTGAATAACTCAGAGAAGCTATGAAAAACCACTGGGCCGGTAAGATACAATCTAAACCAAATCCCTTATGAATATACAGTGGAAGTGAGGAACAGGTTTAAGGATTTAGATTTGCTGGACAGAGTGCCTGAAGAACTATGGGTGGAGGCTTGCAACATTATACAGGAGGCAGCAACTAAAACCATCCCAATGAAAAAGAAATGCAAGAAAGCAAAGTGGCTGTCCAACGAGGCCTTACAAATAGCGGGAGAGAGAAGGCAAGCAAAATGTGAGGGAGATAGTGAAAGATACAGGAAATTGAATGCAGATTTCCAAAGAATAGCAAGGAGAGACAAGAAGGCCTTAAATGAGCAATGCAAAAAAATAAAGGAAAACAACAGAATGGGAAGAACCAGATATCTGTTCAAGAAAATCGGAAATATGAAAGGAACATTTCGTACAAAGATTACCATAATAAAGGACAAAAGTGGTAAGGACCTAACAGAAGCAGAAGACATCAAGAAGAGGTGGCAAGAATACACAGAGGAATTATACCAGAAAGATATGGATGTCTCGTATACCCCAGGTAGTGTGGTTGCTGACCTTGAGCCAGACATCCTGGAAAGTGAAGTCAAATTGGCCTTAGAAAGCACTGCAAATAACAAGGCCAGTGGAAGTGATGGTATTCCAGCTGAACTATTTAAAATTTTAAAAGATGATGCTGTTAAGGTGCTATACTCAATATGCCAGCAAGTTTGGAAAACTCAGCAGTGGCCAGAGGATTGGAGAAGATCAGTCTACATCCCAATCCCAAAGAAGGGCAGTGCCAAAGAATGCTCCAACTACCACACAATTTCACTCATTTCACACGTTAGCAAGGTTATGCTTAAAATTCTACAAGGAAGGCTCAAGCAGTATGTGGACCGAGAATTCCCAGAAGTGCAAGCTGGATTTAGAAGAGGCAGAGGAAGCAGAGACCAAATTGCAAACATGCGCTGTATTACGGAGAAAGCTAGAGAGTTCCAGAAACACATCTACTTCTGCTTCATTGACTATGCAAATGCCTTTGACTGTGTCGACCACAGCAAACTATGGCAAGTTCTTAAAGAAATGGGAGTGCCTGATCACCTCATATGTCTCCTGAGAAATCTCTATGTGGGACAAGAAGCTACAGTTAGAACTGGATATGGAACAACTGATTGGTTCAAAATTGGGAAAGGAGTACAACAAGGCTGTATATTGTTTCCCTGCTTATTTAACTTATATGCAGAATTCATCATGCGAAAAGCTGGGCTGGATGAATCCGAAGCCGGAATTAAGATTGCCGGAAGAAATATAAACAACCTTAGATACGCAGATGACACAACCTTGATGGCAGAAAGTGAGGAGGAATTAAAGAACCTTTTAATGAGGGTGAAAGAGGAGAGTGCAAAATATGGTCTGAAGCTCAACATCAAAAAAACAAAGATCATGGCCACTGGTCCCATCACCTCCTGGCAAATAGAAGGGGAAGAAATGGAGGCAGTAAGAGATTTTACTTTCTTGGGCTCCATGATCACTGCAGATGGTGACAGCAGTCACGAAATTAAAAGACGCCTGCTTCTTGGGAGAAAAGCAATGACAAACCTAGACAGCATCTTAAAAAGTAGAGACATCACCTTGCCAACAAAGGTCCGTATAGTAAAAGCTATGGTTTTCCCAGTAGTGATGTATGGAAGTGAGAGCTGGACCATAAAGAAGGCTGGTTGCTGCAGAATTGATGCTTTTGAATTATGGTGCTGGAGGAGACTCTTGAGAGTCCCAAGATCAGACCTATCCATTTTTAAGGAAATCAGCCCTGAGTGCTCACTGGAAGGACAGATCGTGAAGCTGAGGCTCCAGTACTTTGGCCACTTCATGAGAAGAGAAGACTCCCTGGAAAAGACCCTGATGTTGGGAAAGATGGAGGGCACAAAGAGAAGGGGACAACAGAGGATGAGATGGTTGGATGGTGTTCTTGAAGCTACCAGCATGAGTTTGATCAAACTGCAGGAGGCAGTGGAGGACAGGAGTGCCTGGTGTGCTCTGGTCCATGGGGTCATGAAGAGTCGGACACGACTAAACGACTAAACAACAACAAAAGTACAACAAAAACCATAGAAATCTTCTCTCCTCTTTGATAAATGCAGTTTCTTTTCTCATTATTGGATGGAGAATGGTTGTGGGGCCAGGGGGTGGGAATTCAAGAGAAATTTTCAACGCAGGACTACTTAGCGTAACACAAAGGGGATTCAAGGGATTCCTTTGATGGACAATTACTCCCTGAGGCTACATCATCTTTGCACGCAGAGGTCCCAGGTTCAGTTCCCAGAGTCCCACTGGTGGTAGGGAGTAGCAGGTAGGGCTGGGAGAGAACCGTGTCTGAGATCCTGGAAAGCTGCTACCAGGCACTGTAGACAGTTCAAAAGTGAATAATCCAACAGTCCCAACTCAATCAATCAATCAATCAATCAATCAATCAGTAACTTCCTATGATTCCAATGCCACATCCCTGGCTCCTTTTTCTTAAATCTCATAAGGTTTTTATAATTGGTTTTGCTAACAAATCTTCACTCTGTTTATTTGAGGCAGCTGCCCAACCCTGGTGCACAATTGCAGATACATGACTTCCCCTGCCTCCTGTAGTATTCCTTGTTAGCATATACCGTAAGCTCTCTGTCCACACACACTCTTATATTATTGGGTGTTTTGCTAGCAAGTTAACTGCAGAATTCTAAAACACATTCTCACCTGATTTAGGGCAGCACCAAAATATATCAGCACTCCAACTCAATCTATTGATCAGGCCATGAATACAAAGGAAAACTTAGCCCATAAAGGTCAAGTATGATTTCTTCTTGCAAGGTTACAGTAAAATATTTATTTGGTGTCAGACAGATAATGTACTCTAGCTGCTTTGATAAACACGGGGAATTCAGAAGGTTGTTTTATAAGCAGGCTGCAGATGAATGACACTTTTCAATTCCTGCTGCTGTGGCGAAGGGGCAACCTTTATTAATCCAAAATGAACAACTCCTACTCCTACAAATATGGATCAAATACAAAGAGAAATGGAAGCACAGATTTCTCTTTGTTACCTTTGATAATAGGGATGCTCACATGTTATATTCAGCAAGTATGTGGTCTAGATACTTTGTGTACCCAAGTAGCAGAACAGTGTATTCATACTGTTACTCACACATAAAGGTCAAAGAATGTGCAGTGTGTGTACCTGCGTACACAGCTAACTGCAAATGGGCACCTGTGAACGTGGAAATAAATCTCTCTAAAGCTGGGAGGTTGGATAACTCTGTGGTTCTAATTCTTCCAGACAATGAATTTTGATTTAGAGGAGTTGAATCCTAGTACCGTGTTAAGAAGGGCAACACTTTGGAAAACAGCAACTGCAAATAACCAGGTTAAATATTTGTTAGCAAAACCAATTATAAAATCCATATAGGATTTAGGAAAAAGGAGGCAGGGATGCGGTATTGGAATCAATAGCACGGAATAAAGATTGAATGTGATTTGGTGCTTGGTAAAGAAATCATTATCAAGCTTATTGCTACAAGAAACCCAATATAAATTGTTGCTAGGTGGTTAATTTCTACTAGACTTAACACATTTATTCAGGGCCTTTTTTCCCCAGCCGGATCTCAGTTCCGGCAACTCTCAGGTGGGTGCCCTTAGCATTCTAAGAGAACAAGGGAGACGTTCGTGGTGAGTTCCGGCACCTTCCCCCCCCCCAAAAAAATAGCACTGCATTGATTATTGATTTTTTTAAAAATAGATGAGTAACTGGTTAAATGACAGGAACACCAGGGTTGGTGCCACTTACCAGGATGGTGGTGGGGGGGGCAGGGTAGCGGCAAGATTGCAGATACACTGGAAAAGCCAATCCAGCCTTCTTGGCAGTGTGCCTACACAGTCCTGACTGCTGCTACGCTGCCTCACCCTTTCACCTTCTTGGTGAGCAGCAGTCATGCAGGTGGCAGAAGAGTGGTTCTGTAGCAGCACCCCACCATGTCGACTGCTTCTGTGTGCAGAAAGGTGAGGTGGGCAGTAGAGACTGCTGCTGTTTACATTTCTCTTGGTCTCCCATTCACGTACCTAGAACTCTGGAAATTTAAGGATCGCGGGAGCAACCTAATCAAGAGAACAATTTGAGCTTGTACAGTCATACCTCGGGTTACAGACGCTTTGGGTTGCGCAATTTCTGGTTGCGCACCATGCCGAACCCGGAAATACCAGAACAGGTTACTTCCAGGTTTCGGTGCATGCGCAGAAGCACCAAATCAGGACCCGTGCGGGCACAGACGCAACGCTACAGGTTGCAAACGTGCTTCCCGCACGGATCATGTTCGCAACCCGAGTGTCCACTGTATGTGCTAAGGCTTCAGATCTTTCCTGAGACACATGAAAGCAGCCTTGTGCAATCTGGTGCTCCCCAGATGCTGTTGGACTAGAACTCCCATCATCCCCAACCACTGGCCGCACTGACTGCGGCTCATGGGAACTGGAGTCCAAAATACTTGGAGGTGAAAGACTGCACTGAAGCCATGTGCCACTTCAGACCCCTGGACTGTCCAGGTTATACGTAAACATGAGGCTCCTAGCTTTTTTGCTGTGTCTGATCTGAAGACCAGAGCAGTGGTTTATGGCTGCTGCAATGCCAAGCATAGCCCAGGGTTAATTATCCAGGTTCAGCAAGTGGCTGCATGGATTCTAGGTGACTGGAGGGCCCTCACAGTTTGGTCTTGCCCTGGATGACATGAATTTTTTTTTTGTTAGAGGCACTCCCAGAGCTAACCACTTTGCTCGTTGTCTTCAGCAGTGGAATCAGCCATTAAGGATTACAGAACTGCGTGGGAGAACTTGGCAGGCAAAGACTTCCATTTTGTAGCCTCTGAACTAACAATCAGAAGCATGTCCAATGAAACAAGGAATTCACAATGGGTAACTGATACTATCAGATGCAGAAATCTTCCTAGCCTGGAGTGTTCTGTTAAAATCCCTTTGCTTGTTTCTAGGCTTAAGATTATAGGTTTCCCTCCTCTTTTTTTGCAGTCCCTTCTGTAGTATTTATCTTGCTGGAAATCTGTTGCAAAATTAATTAATTCTTCCAGACTTCCTAATTTAGAACCAAAAGAAAACAGTTGTGTGTGTGTGTTTCCTTCCTTTTCCGTTTTGCTAGCATCCATTGTGTTTCTTCGAATGAGTAAGAAGGCTGAGGCTTGATTCTTAATCATGACTGATGCCTTCATGATTAGCAAAGAAGCCTGCAATCAACCCAGGGAGATTGGCCGGCTGCTCTTTTGTTCATTTCTGTCCAGCCTTTTTAGTCGAAAGCAACCTGCCAAACGTGCTTGGCCGAGGAGGTAGCCGTCTCTGCAGCGATCACACTGAGAAAATACAAAAGCGCTGCTAATTACAATACAATCAAAGCGCAAGTCCCCAGGCTCACCATGTTCGCTACGTACAAATGAGATTTTCTTTTACCATGAACTCTTTCTATTAGCGTATGCCACCTCTCAAAGTGAACCCTGTGCACCGACGGTTGCGAGAGCACTTTTGGGTTGACAGTTTGCGTTAGCAAGCATGGAAAGAGGATCGGGTGGCGGCTGTGTCGCGAGCATGAGCTTGGAGCCTAATAAAGCCTGGCAGCTTTGTACCTAAGGAAAAAAATGCAAATGACTTGGAGAAGTACTAAATTGTCAGGCTGAGAGAGCCTGGCCCTCTATGAAACCAGCTCAAGAAGCTACTTGAAATCTGGTGGGGGAGCTGGTGGCTCCTGGGCTGAGTCGGGCATGCACAGCTTGTGATCCACCATACTGAATGGTGTCCATCAGTCAGATAGTGTGCTCTGCCAATCCCATTTTCCCATCTTCAAAAGACAGGCAGCAAAACCAGGGAGACCACAAAGCTGTGCATGGCTGGTAAGCTGTGTTCAACTTGGTGGATCACAAGGTGGCTCTAAACAGAGATTTGATTCACAGAAATCAGCATGTGAAACTTATAATGGCTTGGGGTTAGCTATCCCCCAATAACAGGGGCTTCTGCACAATCTCCTATTTCCCATTGGGGGTGCCCAGTACCAGTTATAGGAGCAGAATATAACTGTCTGGTGGCTCCTTCTGGCTCTATCAGTACCAATCTTCTTACATAAAAAAAGCATAGAAGCTAGAAATTCAGTGGTAGCCGAGTCAAAGTGAATGTATGGAGAGGCCTACTAGATTTATTCTAGGGGTACATTCCATAAGGAAGTGAGAGATTGCCCAGGTCACCCTTGCATCATTGACCTCCCTCCAGTGCCCCACTGTTGTTGTTTTTTAAATGATATTTATTAAAGTTTCAAGAATTACAAAAAGAAAAAATGAACATACCACGTTAAACAAAAACCAAGCAACACACCACAATATAAAAAAACAACAGAAAAATAAAACCCATTAAACTCAAACAAAATTAGAAAAAAGAAAAAGCATCAAATCTCTTTTCTATTCTTTCATTAGCTTGTTTCCTTGACCTCCTCACACCTCCTCACACCTCCCTGGTCTCGGATTCTGCCAGTCATTTCCGCCAATTCCATGTAGTCCATCACCTTCATCTGCCATTCTTCCCGGGTGGGTAGATCTTGTGTCTTCCAATACTTTGCAATAAGTATTCTTGCTGCTGTTGTAGCATACATAAAGAAAGTTCTGTCCTTCTTTGGCACCAATTGGCCAACCATGCCCAGGAGAAAGGCCTCTGGTTTCTTCAGAAAGGTATATTTAAATACCTTTTTCATTTCATTATAGATCATCTCCCAAAAGGTCTTAATCCTTGGGCACGTCCACCAAAGGTGAAAGAATGTACCTTCGGTCTCTTTACATTTCCAACATTTATTATCGGGCAGATGATAGATTTTTGCAAGCTTGACTAGTGTCATGTACCACCTGTATATCAGACACCTCTTATCAACGAGATGGACAAGGATGTCGAACTCACATGATCTTGGGGTGTTCTTCCTCTTCCTGATCAGGGATGGCACAGATTGACAGTAGGGAAGCAATAATGTTGCTCTGTTGTGCATTGTTTGGGCTGGGCATCTCTCCCATTGCAAAACAGGAAATTATGCTAGACCCTTCCATCAGCAATGGCTTCCCTATTATCTCAGCAGGCTGTTGAAGCTGGGCTTGGTTTGCAAATGTTATTTATGCATACATCATTTTATTTGTATGCCGCCTTTCAATAGTTAAAACCATGTTCAAGACAGCTTATAACATGGGGAAAAATACAAAAGTAGTCATAAAGAATTTATAAAACATCCAAAAGTACACAACCAAATTGAATAATTTCCACATAAATCATAAGATGTAAAATAAAGGTACAAAATAAACAAATAATAACAGCCTCCTCCCTAAATAATACCGCAGCCCAAAAATCTGTCCAGCAGCCTCAGCTTTTGTAGCTGGAGTCACTAAGAGCCCAACGTTCCCAGGCCAGGTTGAAGAAGGCATTCAAGGCAGGGAGCAGGTCTTCCAGGACTCACAGCCAAGATGGTATTGACTGGCCTTTCAGTGGGGAGGCATTTGTGTGTATATGTGTGTGGGGTGTGTGTGTGTGAAACTATACAAACCCATTCCGAAATACAGAATAAGCGTATTCTAGTTTGCTGTGAAGTCCCCAGGCAACACTCCTCCCCTGAGATGCTAGCCTACCAAGCTGTCAAGCTGGCCAGCTGTGGAGAGGGGGACAGGCGATCCCAAATGCATCTCTGACCACCTGCCTCTTGCATGTGGCTGGTGCCATTGTACTAAGTGCAGGTGAAATGAGTACACTGTGAGTATACCTGCATGTGTATGTATGTGTTTTCTCTACCGTGGCAAGAAATGAATATGCATAGACTTGCCTCACTCGTGTCAAACGATTGTGCCTCCTGAATTTTTAACCAATCCAGGTATTGCAAAGTGCTATGATTGGTGACCAAGCATGTCAAATATATCCGTAGCGTTTCCGCCCCCCTCCCCCAAGTGATTCCCTGAAAGATTTGAAAGTATTAAAGTATGTTGTCAGTGATGAATTGCGGAGCAGAGTGCAGATGAGATGGTCAAAGGGCAATCATAAGCTCCGCTTCTGACATGGAAATTGCTGCCCCGCCAGACCATCCATGAGAAATGCATTTACATTAATTAGTTTTTAAGCAGGTGGCTCACATTTCTTTTTGTAACAGAGCAATTCTCTGAAGTGTATTTTCTCCAATAATGAGGAACAGGAAGGGATGTTTCCTTAAGCATTTTTTATTTCAGCTGAGCCTTCTTAACAAGCAAAGGGTATGTCCCCAAATAGCACCCCAGAAAGTACTGTATCTCCCTAACCTCCTTCCAAGGCATTTTCAAAATGGCTGCTGGTTTGGGATCCAGTTGGTATCTCTCTGTTGAGAGTGGGGCGCTGGAGGGAAGTCATTTCGGTGATTCCCTTTTTCCACTTCAGCCCCCTGCTCTCTCCAAATCCCACAACTCTTGCTTCTTCCCTCTGCTGAATGCCTTCAGTCAACGGAGAAACACCAGCTGGATATCGCCTAACACAATTACTGTTCTTTTACTTTTAAAGTCCTGGGTAGCTCGATCTCTGACTACTTGAGGGAACATCTTCCTTCATACATACCGTATTTTTCGCCCTATAGGACGCACTGGCCCATAGGACGCACCTAGTTTTTTTGGGGGGAAATAAAGGGGGGTAAATTATTTTTCCCCCAGGCGCGGGGCTGGGGAAGCCCGAGCTTCCCCCGACCCCAGCCCCCAGAACAGGCAGCTCTCCACAAGCCGTGGGAGCCCAGCACTGGGCTCCCACGGCTTGCGTAGACCTGCACAAAGCTAAGCCTGGGCACGCTGAGCTCAGCGCGCCCAGGCTTCAGCATGCAGCCAACTCTCCGCAAGCCGTGGGAGCCCAGCGTCGGGCTCCCATGGCTTGCGGAGAGCTGCGCGAAGCCTGGAGAGCGAGAGGGGTCGGTGCGCACCGGCCCCTCTCGCTCTCCAGGCTTCAGCGAAAGCCTGCATTTGCCCTATAGGATGCACACACATTTCCCTTTCATTTTTGGAGGGGAGAAAGTGCGTCCTATAGGGCGAAAAATATGGTATATCTGCTTATTCGCTTTTCAGAGCTAGCCCAAACTTTTGTTGCTGCTTTAGCTAAATTAAAAACCCCATGGAATTTTGTGTTACTTTAGGTCAAGTAGCATAACGATACTACTTTAGATTATCAAGTGGTTACCAGGATAGTATTTCCTTATTTTCATTTTTAATATTAGTAATTTCAACTGCTGTTGGTTGTTAGTTAACCACATATATTAATAGTTCTCTCAGTTCTGAGTGCTGCTCATTCTGAGGATAAAATGTTACGGATCAGAAATAAGAGGGGAAGCATTGCCAGGCTTGGAGTAGAAGTACCAAAAATAAAAATAAAAAAAACTTTAGGAAAAAAGCCCTTAGTGGACAACTGCCCCCCCAAACGCAGCTTGGTGAGGACTGAGCATGCTTAGTGGACAGAAAATACTTACTGCCTATAGAGAGGAGATAAAATGGAAACCCAATAGGATGGTTAGAATGGAGTATCGTACATGGCTGAGTGGATGGGACCCTGAACAGCAGCACTTCACACTACAACATTTTGTTGCACGCTCATCTTGACTGGACTAAATCTTACCCTCAGATTCCTGGCCACCATTATGGACATGAATTTGTGTTGTCATTTAATCATCCAGTGAATGAGGTGATGAATCCAAAAGTAACCCAAATACATTATTTTGCTGAGGTAACTGCACCTCAGTATTTTGTCACCTCAGAAGATTGGCTACAATGGTTGAGCCAACCTTGCCCCTTGGAGCTTTTAGAAAGGCCCTGTGCTGTCCATATCAGAGATGAAGTAAACTATATCTTGGAGCACCAACTAAGTTGCAGCACCATTTCCATGGGATTCCCTTCCCCAAGAAAGCCCCACATACCCATGAATTCAGAAGTTTCTGGAGATTAGTGAAGCTTCTCCTGGTCTTCTTATTACAAAAGGCAAATAGAGCAAATCTGTCCCCCCCCCCCAGCATGCTGAAATCTATGGTTTGGACATTTGTTGTTGTTGTTGTTGCTGTCATCTTATTGCTTTTAGTTATATTTTGAAACTTGTCCTCTGTCTACCCAAATTGGACAAAGAGGAGAGATAAATTTGAATGAAAAAATAAAACTGCTTTTTACAGTTTTAAAGGCAAAAAAACCATAAAACACTGGCTGCATAGCAAACTTCTTCATTTTTTATTATAGAAATGCTCAAAACTCCTACAGCTTGTGAATTTATCGAGTAGCTGGCAGTGAAGTTAACTGAAAGAACACATTATTCTTCACCGAATACTTTCGCTGTGGTGTGTGTGTGTGTGGAGATCTTTACTTCTTCTTTTTCCAGCGGAGGATAGCTCTGTTAAGATTTCTCCCCTCTCCTTTCACACATTTACCACTTCATTTTATATTCTCTTTATCTTTCTACAATGATTAAATACTGTGTTGTGGCACTCATGAGAATAATTTGGATGAGCAAAAGCATTACTAATAGGGAAAAATTGCTGCCTCCAGCAAATACTTTCCCTTATTATTCAAAGTGCCACCTTATGAGAACACAATTAATTTCAGATCAGAACCTTCCTTTAACGATGCACTCATGTAATGGGGGGCATGGGTCATTGGCTCTCCCAGCCCAAAATATCTGATGGGCAATGAGGTGGGTTTTCTCTGTTGCAGTTGCTTTGCAAATCCCATTAATTATTAGCTGTTTGTTCCAACCTTGTGGCGGTGTGTGCTTTGAGGGCATTGCAACGAGATGGACAAGGATGTCGAACTCACACGAGTTGGAAACCCAAACTTAGCAGATTCCCTCCTCCTTCCCCATTGCTAGGGAATCCCACTGATCCGTGGATGGGACAGGACAGGTAGCTGGCAGGGCTGCCTCTCCATCCCTGGACTTTGAAGGGCAAAGGAACATGTGGTCCATTCAGCCTCTTGGGCTGCATCCTGCTGATGGTGCTCTCCACATCCTCTTCGCCATCAACTGACAGCAACCCCAGTCCTGAGCCAGTCGGGATTGTGGGGCTCACAGCAGGTGTGCCCCTGTAACCCCTGATCGTCGTTTGGTCCTGGCAAACTTTTTTTTGCTCTGGCTACCAGTTGGCCCAAAGCCTCCTAGCTCAGCTGTCACAGGAACATTTTACACAGATCAGAGAAAGCCAAGGTGACAGCAGCTCGCTTACAATTAGTAGACTTTATTAAGGAATCCTAGGAAACAAAGGAGACTCATGAAATATGCACCCTTATAGTGAGCCATTGCCCAGACTGTCTTGCACCTCTGCCTTCACTGTATTTTCTCTGAGTCAGGCCCATCCCTCTATGGCGAGTCCCAAGGCTCCCTCTCTGTCCTTGTTTCGGTTTCTGCTCTGTTATGTGAAGCAAGTGCCTAGTTCTGGGAGTGGAGGCTATTAGGTGTGGCCTGTGGTGAAGCTACTAAGTCTGACTCCTGTCTTTGCTCTGTGCTGGGGCACCAGCTTGTTTCCCCGTTTGCCTCACCCTCCAAATTCCCAGTCTCCAGTACCTTCCAGCTCTTCCCTTCCTCTGGGGTGTGACCAGTTGTCTCCATCACCAGGATCCTAGAGCTAAATCATCTTCCCTTGTGCTTTTCCCCTGGGGGGCTCTTGGTCAGGCAGGTTCCACCACTCCTCCTCATCTAGCCAGTCCCTGACATCAGTCCAGACAGCTGCCCACAGGGCAGCCCTGACCACTGAGTGTGGGTGGCTACAGATAACCTGCTGTCCTTTCCAGTTATACTTTCCTGCCCCGACCAGACCCCTATCAAAATGCAGGGTGACGTCTTTGCTCGTTAATCACAGTTTGGAACATATGTGCACCCATATGGGCACATGTTGTGTTGACGTTGTATTTATTTTTTTTGTAGCAGGTACCAAAGATATGAAGACAGTTTCCCATTAAAAACATGAAGATAATCTAAAAATTAATGTCCTTGTTTCTGGTACAACCACCAATGTATTGCCAGAGAGCAGACACAAATTTTTTCTCTGATGTGCTGCTGCTAACAGTGGCGGTGATTTGCAGCTTTTAATTGTGGCTAAGCGCTAATATTTAAATTTGTACACCTTTGCATTGCAAAACAAATTTATGATGCAGAACCCTGAGGCTTAAATTGGAGGCAATTATCTTTAAGATACAATCACACTACCCTATTTGTCCATGCACAGATCTGTAAAAATTGTCCTTCATTTGTTGTGGTGTTTTGAGATGAATTTTTGATTAGAGTCCCATTCCCCCACCCCCTTTAATACAAACAGACCACTGACTGAAAATCAAAATAACTCTTTGTTGGGAAATGCATCAAGGTCAGGACAAAACAGAGGATTTCTGCAAATTGACATGGAATTTTATTTATTTCCTCTGGGAGGTTAATGTACCTTTTCAATCACTGGATGGCAGCAAAACCCTTCTGTGAGACTGGAAACTTTAGCAGGGAAAATGTATCTGTATAACAGAAAGACAGCTTGATTCTTTTTTAAAAACATCATAGTGTAACAATGACTTTCAATTAAAGCATAAATTATGAGTTCCTTTATTCTCTACTAATAACTGAGAGATAATGCTTTAGGAGCATTTTAGCCAGAGGAATATAGCAAACTGGTTCCATGTGTAAATATTCCTTTGCAGTGGATGGAGTGAGGGGAGAGGGGAGAAGATATGGAATTCGAATATTAATAATAAGAATAATAATAGTTCGTTTGCTTCCTATGAAATATCTTCAGGCAATTTCACAATGCAATAAAAACATTTACAAAACGATTGCACATAGGAAAACAATTAAAACAATTGCATATATTAAAAACAAATCATGTATAGAAATGGACTGAAATAATAATTAAAAAAACTCCACTTAGGAGTCTTGTTAAAAGTCTTCAACAGGAACCAGAATGGCAATAGAGTTGGTGCAATGGAGATATTGAGAAAACGAGAAAGGGCAGGTGCTGCCACAGTGAAGACCTGATTCATACACAAGAGACGTTTTGATAAGATAGTATCTGCAAATTAGCCTCTCCTGTGGAACACAGTGATCACTTTGGTGTATAAGGGACAATATGATATTTTAGTTATTAATATACCGCCCTATACCCGCAGGCTAAGGGCCATTCTGGTCTCAGGTATCTTGGTCTCGAGATGTATAGGATTTTATACACCAAAATTGGCACCTTTAATTTAGCCTGGCAGCCAGTTGGCAGCCAGTCCTCCAGTGCCAGCAAAATAAGATGGCAATATTTTGACGACAGTGCATGTAATACAATGGTCAAAAAGCATTCCTAGCCATATTGGAAACTTGGGCCTATAGTGACAGAGATGGATGCAGGAGCACCCACCGAGTATGAACCATCTAAAGCAGGCAATTAACCAGTTACCTGCACTTCGGAACCACTCACCCACTGTGCCGCTCACCCACATGATCCAGGGTTGGCTTGTTGGCCCTCATCCAGCCCACAACTGAGTCTTCTCCTGGTTTCTAAATTACAGAGAAGTAGAGCAGGGTATCACCAACGTACTGATGGCATCTTGGCCCCAAACTCCTAATGTTCACACTCCCCTGGCTTTATGTAGGTGTTAAATAGCATTACCCTGTGACAGTCCCCCTGCTCAACTGCCAGGAGGCTGAGGGATAGCCACCAAACACTATTCTCTGGAACTGCCCCTGGAGTTAGAATCATAAGCAGGGTAAAACTATGTCCCTAGTGCCCATGTCAGTTCTGAGGATGCCATGGCCAAAAGCTGCTGAAAGAGCAAATAAGAATAACAGAGTCACAATGTCCATGTCCTTCTCCCTATAAAGGTCATTCGACAGGGTTACCAAGGCTGATTCTATCCCATAACCAGACCTGAAGTTGGATTGGAATGGATCAGTTGGGGCTTCCTTATTGCATGAAGTCCAGGAAAAGAAGTGTGTGTGTGTGTGTGTGTGTGTGTGTGTGTGTGAGAGAGAGAGAGAGAGAGAGAGACCTTTATTTCTGCTGATAATATTGTCATAGCAAGGATGTAGCAAACCTGTGGTATTATGAAAGTGCCACTATCTCATCCCAGGGATTGGAAATGTCTAAGATCGCTCAGCGGTAAAGAACCCTGACAGGTAAATTACCATGACAAGTGCAATCCGTATGTTTAAAAAAAGATGTGGCAAAATGCTTAAAGAGCTGGTAGTGTGGAAACAGAAGGAAGTGAGACTTGCAGTAGTTAATGCTTTTTTTCTGGATAAAGGAGAGAAAATACATAGACACACACACAGGAACATGAAGTCAAGAGAAATGAATGGCAAGCAACTGAGACCCATCCCAGTTCACATTGATAAACATCTGGAACATGGTAGAACGTCACACACACACACACACACACACCCCTTCTCTTTCAGATTAGCAGCCATCATTCCTGATTTTTCAATAAATCAAACTATTGAAGGAAGGGTAGGTAGGCAAGTCACTCACTTGGTGGCTGATTAGTGTGGTAACCAATGAAACAGCTTTCAGTTTGTGTTTTCATTTGATTTTTTTTTTTTAATATGACCTACCTCCTGGACAATTGGTGTGTTGCATATAAATAAATCTGAGCTGTATGAAAACCTCATTGTAGTTCTTGTGCAATGCTCATCATTAGAAGGGAAATTTAACTTCAGCATTTAATTTTTAATTCCCTATTAAAAACAGCCCATAAAATAAAATAAATTATGTCTTTAACTCAACAGTGCGATGGATTTCAATTTTTTTTCTTGCTGATTAATCAGGTTAAACTGATTAAGTTAAATTATCTCCAAGGTTCAACTGACTGACCTGCTAACCAAAGTTTATAGCTCTTTATATGTTACAAGGTGTGATCCAGTCATAGTTAAATAACTTTCCATCCCATAGATTTCCGTTATACCAGGGGACTTTGGCCTGATAGTGTTCCCAGTTTGATTCGTGAGACCATTCCTTGCAATCCAATCCCCTTTCCCAAACCTGACATCATATGTGACATCTGGTATGGGGCAGGTACCCGGTTGGCTACAAATGATCAATTGGAAGCTTAAAGTGAGCTTGTTTTGCTACTTCTGCCCATCAGATTATGGGCAGTGGAATACGCCTTGTTCCAATAGCCCAAAGCAGTTTGCATTGCATTGCATTGCATTGCATTGCATTGCATTGCATTGCATTGCATTGCATTGCATTGCATTGCATTGCATTGAATTGCATTTCAGCTGTTCCAATGAACATTTCAACAGGTGAAGGAGACAACCCTTTTCTTTGCATGCAGAAGATCCCATGTTCTGCCTCTGACATCTTCAGGTGGCGCTGGTGAAAACCCGTACCTCTGCCAGTAATTGTTGTCAACACTAAGATAGATGGACCAATAGTGTTAGGACTCAGTATAAGGTGTCTTCCTGTGTGTTCCATTGTGTCTCACCTTATAGACTTTTGGAGGGAAGATGTTTTAGAGGCTCCCAGAGAACATTTGTTTGCCACCACCAGGACATAAAACATGGTAGTGACAGTGAGGTGCATACTTTCTGCTGGGTGTGCCTCCATTTTTGACAAAAGTTCTTATGAGACATCTTGATCAGCCTTATTTAAAAGTACTTGGCTTCAGCTATGCTCATCATATGCAAAGAAAAAAAAAATCCTCTGGTTACTTTCAGTCTCCATCTTGATCCTGTTCAGTTTGACTGCTCTTGATGATGATGATGATTAAAACCCCATTGTGCCCATCATTTGCAACATTATGGGCATCATTTTCTCTGGCTTGGATTTGTTTAATTATTTCAGGCATATTTATCCCTGCTCGTCAGCCAGGGGCTTACAGGATTGGGGCTAGGGATGGGTGAATCTGTCAAATAGAGTGATTTATGTTTATTTGGAAGCTGAAATTAAATCTTTCTGCAATTAATTGTCTTGATCCAAGTTGATAAAGGCTGGTCTGTGCTTCCTGGAAAAAGAAAGAAAGAAATGCAATCAGTTGTTAAATATTTGAAGCTGGAAAATAAGAAGGCTGCATGTTGACTTATAAACAACATGAATAACATTCAAATGAATATCCTTCTTTTTTTAAAGTCGTTTGCATAGGAGTTTCTATTTGTTTTTCTGTATCTTGGAAGTCACTCTTAACAGCTATGAAGATGAAGTAGAGCGTTTAGTGGCTCTTTTCTAGAAATGCTTATGAATTATTTTTGAGAGTATGGGACAGTAAATAACTTTCAGAGGTATAAAAAACTACTGAGCTTATCATTTACCCCAAGCATTTCAAGTAAAGGGCAGTAAACATTCCAGTTAATAAGACGATGTTCCCCATCTACATTTAATCTTCAACCAGACGTGGAGTTTTTATGCTTGTGGTTGTGCAGAGGATGACTCATTTGGAGTCAAGATGTGATATGTTATTCAGTGGCAAGCTACAGAACCCCTGGCAAGGACTGCAATTCACTTGGATGTATATTTTCATCTGCCTTCTTGTAATGGAAAAAGATTATGAGTTCCTCCCCTCACATTTTTTCCCCAGCTTTATGCTGTTTTGCTAGGTGGCAAAGATTGTGTCACTCACAATAAAAGGTGCTCCTTAGTTTTGAGCAACTGAATTAAAATGGTGCAGGGGTTTCTAAAGTGTGGTCTGTAGATCACTAGTGGTTCAACAAACTTCACCCAGGTGGTTTTTTGGTGGTGACTTTGCAGCCCAGTGTAGTCATGTTGTATGTGAAGAATGGTGTGTGCTTGTGTGTGTGAAGAATGGCAGACACAGGAGCTGCTCTGCCCTTCTCACAACCCAGCAGTCCACAACGAAGATGAATAGGTTGGAACATTAAGGAAAAGGGGAGGTGGTTCTGCCTTAATCAGAGGAATAAAACCATTGCTGGTGTCAAAACACAGAAAGATCCCAAGCAGGGAAAAGAGTCAACCTTGGGTTCCCAGATGTTGTTGGAGTACAACTCCCATCATTCCTGACCCCTGGTCCTGCTAACTTAGGATGGTGGGAGTTGTACTCCAACCACATCTGGGAACCAAAGGATGGGAAAGGCTACTATAGACAGTACTGAGCCAGATGGACCAATGCTCTGAACTGTTATACAGTCATACCTCGGGTTGAAGTAGCTTCAGGTTGAGCATTTTCGGGTTGTGAACCGCGGTGACCCGGAAGTAACGGAATGCGCTCAAAATGACGTAATGCGCATGCGCGGAAGTGGCAAATCAAAACCTGTGCACGCGCAGACGAGGGTTGTGTTCGCTTCAGGATGCGAACAGGGCTCCGGAATGGATCCCGTTTGCATCCAGAGGTACCACTGTAATGGGACATCCTATTTCCCCAGTATTCTCTAGCCAGATTGGCAGCAGCTCTTCCTGGTCTCTGCAAATGTCTTTCCCATCAACTGCTACCTGCTGGCAATGTAGCAAGGCATTGAACCAGTGATGAGACCAGAATAATTGAAGGAGACCAAAGTGAAGTTGCAAAGTGGCAGTACAAACCTGGTGGAAAGTGGTCTCAGCCAAATTTTCACAGACTTAGATTCCCCCCCCCCAAAAAAACCTGCATATAAAAAGGGAAAAGTTGTTGTCAAACCACTATTTTGTGGGCATGGAACCTTTTTCAGTTTGAGGGGCACATTTCCAGCCAAGCAACCTTTTGGGGGCCACAGGCCTGTAGTGTGTGGTGCCAGATTCAAAAGTGGGCAGAGCAACAAATGTATATTTTATCTTGGTACAGTAGGCTTCTTTCTACACCCACACAGAAACACCTCTGTATCCTCTAGCCAGGTAACCTTGAGACATGAGATTTCAAGGACACATTCTAGCCATGCAAAATCACTCATGGAGGTTGTGAAGCAGAGCTGGTGAGGGAAAAGGTTTGTGGCTGAGAAGGGACTGTGGCCTGAGGAGAGTCCCCACCACCCCTGCAAATTATATGAAAATAACGGAAAGCGCCTAAGCTTGGTGCTTTATCTTCACTGAGAGCCAGTGTGGTGTGGTGGTTAAGAGCGGTAGTCTCGAAATCTGGGGAACCGGGTTCGTGTCTCCGCTCCTCCACCTGCAGCTGCTGGGTGACCTTGGGCCAGTCACACTTCTTTGAAGTCTCTCAGCCCCACTCACCTCACAGAGTGTTTGTTGTGGGGGAGGAAGGGAAAGGAGAATGTTAACCGCTTTGAGACTCCTTGGGGTAGTGATAAAGCGGAATATCAAATCCAAACTCCTCCTCCTCCTCCTCTTCTTCTTCTTCTTCTTCTTCTTCTTCTTCTTCTTCACCACTGGTTTTCATTGACACCAAAGCTGCATGACTCAAACTTGGTGGATATGTGTAGAACATATAACTTAAATCCCGATATGCAAAATATTTTAGAAAGAAATGTAAAGGAAGAGTTACAGCTTGCCCTTTCTTGCATGTAGCTCATATAAGATCAGTCTTCCTCACACATCACATAGTTAAACTGTGGAACTCACTGCCACAGGATGCAGTCATGGCCACCAACTTGGATGGCTTTAAAAGGGGATCAGACATATTCATGGCTATCAGTGGCTACTAGTCATGATGGCTGTGCCCTGCCTCTGTGGTTGGAGGAGTGCTCTTGGGCTCAGATCCTGCTTGCGAGTTTCCCACAGGCATGTGGCTGGCCACTGTGAGATCCTGATGCTGGACTACATGGACCATTGGCCTGATCCAGCAGATTTGGGGCACTGTGATCTTCTGCAATTTCCTACTGCGATCTCCCCTTGGAAAAAGCACATTTTGGAGCGCTATGCAAGATTGCTGTCTGGAAAAAGTTGCTTTTTTTTGGGGGGGGGGAATTGCAGTGCAATGGTCCCTGTGCTCTTGTGAGAAAAAAAGGGGATATCCCAGTAACCCTTTAAGGGTATGTAACTTACCTGTGTAGGCCTTTCTTGAAGTCTGGTTTTGCACATTTGGTAAGCTAGCTTGAAGGGGAAATAACAAAATCCTCCCTGGGTAAAAACTGGATTCATCCCACACCCTTCCCACTGCTGCTTCCTTTATACATAAGTGGGAGGAAGCATGTCCATAGGATGCTGTGGCGTGCAGCATATAGATAGAAGGCACAGAAATGAATAATCCGTGTAAGAGCATAAATTCACAATGCAGCTTTCAAATGCTGAAAAGAATATCCAGAATGTTTGCAAACACACAGCCTTTGAATAGTTTGGGGTATGTGCCTCTGGGTATGTGTGCACCCACACAATCCATTATTTCTAATAGTTGAACAAAATGTTATGTATGTTTGCAAACAGACAGTAATAACTGATTTAAGGCTGACATTCATTTGTAACGATAATTTCCTGTCCTTTACATTGTTTGCTTTGCTAGTTAAAAACGGAGCTTTGTAAATGAAATTTCAAGTGACCCTTTCGCTAGAGAATTATTAATGCAATGTTATAATAGATACACTATTACTTAATATTATTGGGATTCTGTCTGTTTCCATAGCAACCATGGGCCTATGTCTGCTCCACTGGTAAACATGGTATTAAATCATTCCTTGATAAAGGCTTTTTTCCTGAAATGTCAGACTTTCATCCTTTACTATGCTCCCCTCTCTCAAATGGCCTTTTGTGTGTGTGAATGTGATGTATGTAAAGAATGAGATAACAAAACTGGTGTGGAAAGGACTCTTGTTACTGGCCTTGTCTATGTATATGTATGGTAATAGGAGTTGGGGAAACGGACTGTACCACTGCAAGTGGGTGTGGGTGTGTCATATTTTTGAATTCTCTGTGTGAGAAACAAAAACAAACAAGCAAAAAACAACAACTTACAAATATAAAAAAACAGGATGACAAATGTCTGGGATAGAACTTTTCTCCTTGTCATGTCAGTTTCCTGTCATGATTTTTAATTTATATATATATAAAATACATACATAAAATTACATGGAACACTCCAAGGTGAGGCAACTGCCTCAGACAACAGATATTTGGGTGTCATGACAAGGCAGTAAACCACTAGCTATTTACAGCGCAACATATATTTGCCTAAGTAAGTCTCATTGCAATCTTACTGTTCAACAGGATTGTAGCCTTACCATTGTACCCTTACCCCTGCTTTGGTTTGTTTGGTTTGTTTATTGGTTTGTTTATGCATGCATACTGTTCATCACTGTTTTTGAGCAGTTCCCTTGTTCCCTTGCATGGTTGGGAGGCTGCCTGCTCTTGGTGGGGCTACACTCCCTCTAAAGCAGCAGACGGATACACAGCGTGGGGGTCCTTCGGGGTCCACTGCTGTTGCTTGAGGCTCAGGCGGCCTCAGTGGCCCGGAGTGGCTCCCATCCGCTTTGGCTGATGGCCCAGCTGCACCCCTATCTGGAAAGGGATAGCATAACTTCCGTTGTCTATGTCCTGGTAACCTCTAAGCTAGATTACTGCAATGTGTTATATACATAGGGCTTCCCCTGAAGACGGTTTGGAACAGGGGTCGGCAAGGTTTACTCTAGCAGAGATTCCTCCATGAGCCGGATCGCAGCCGCGATTTCCAGTGTCTGCGTCTGCGCAGCCGCGATTTCAAGCATCTGAGCATGCGCAGATGTGACTTCCGGCACTGCAGAAGCAAGTCCCCATGCGCAGCACATGGGGACTCGCTGAGCAGGCGGCTCGGTTCGGGGGTGGCTTGTGGGCTAGTTTAACCTGATTAATGACTTGTGGCCCATGGGCCTTCGGTTGCCTACCTCTGGTTTGGAAGCTTCAGCTAGTGCAGAATTCGGTTGCCAGGATGTTCTCCAGGGCAAGGTGGTTTGAGCATATCACATCGAACCTGCATTGGCTGCTGATTAGTTTCTGGGCCCAATTAAAAGCGCTGCTTTTGACCTATAAAACAGCACCTCAAGGACCATCTCTCACCCATATGAACTGACCCGACCCCGCAGTGGCGTAGCGTGGGAGGGGCCGGCCGCACCGGGCGCAACATCTGGGGGGGCGCACTCGCCGCCTCCGGAGTCGCCGAAGAGCCTTGGGCGCAGGCTGTAGCAGAGCCCCATGTCTCGCGGAACCGACGAGCTGTGTGCGCGTCCGGGCTGAAGGCGTCTGGCAGGCAGCGGCTCTCAGTGCTCGCCGCGGTCCCCGCGCATCAGGGCCGCGGAGGGCGCGCCAGGCAGCCCCTCCTCACAGCCCCGCCCCCGCCGCTGCTGCTGCTGCAGCTGCTGGGCCATGTTGCATTTTCCTCGCCTCTCTGCCCTCCTCCTCCGGGCAAGCAGTGTTGTTTGGGTGGCAGCGCCAGCGGCAACTCGCCTCAGATCATCTGACACGGACCCGCCGCCGCCATGGCTACCTTACCGTAAATACCCCAGCCCAGGCAGCAGCAAGAAGAAGCTGGCAGTGGCGGCAGGTTAGGGGTTAGGGGCGCAAATTACTTGCCTTGCCCCGGGTGCTGACAACCCACGCTACACCGCTGCGACCCTGGCAATCATCATCTGAGGTGCTTATTTGTGTGCCTCCTCTACAAGAGGTCCAGAGAATGGGAACAGGCCTTTTCTGAACATGAGAACAGGCCTTTTCTGTGGTGGCTCCCTATTTGTGGAGTGCTCTCCCCAGGGAGGCTTGCCTGGTACCTTCGTTACATATCTTTAGGTGCCAGGCGAAAACATTTCTTTATAACCAAGCTTGTGACTAATTCATTAATCTATAGTCTTTTAAACTGTATGTGTTTGATGGGGGGAATGTTATTATTTTGCCCAATCCATTAAACTGCCCAATCCTCAGAGTGAAGTGTGGTACCTACATTTAATAATTAAAATAAATAATTAATAAATAAATACTAGACGTCTAATGATGTTCACCTGCTTGAATAACTGATATTCTGGTTTCCCCCAACACACACTGTCGAGATCCCCACATGCCCCCTGAAACTGCCCCAGAGGATCCCCCAACTCTCCAGGTCATATTTTGAGGGTGTACAGGAGGAGGAAGAGGAAGAAGTTCTGTTGAACAAATGAAGTCAGCTCATGATCGTTAATAAAGTTGTTGTTGTTGTTGTTGTTGTTGTTGTTGTTGTTGTTGTTGTTGTTGTTGTCAGGAATGAAGAGAAGTGTTCCTGCCTCTCAGGTGTCAGAATAACTTGTCTGCCAACAGCAGTAGTACAAAGTAGGTTGTAATAAAAAAAAAATGACCCAAATATATATTTTAGAGGGCCTTGTTACAGATCAAGTAGCTGCAAAACTTGGTTTCTGGCCGAATGTGTTGTTGTTTATAAATTACATTTTGTTATGAAAAGTATAATAGCACTGAAAAGTGTATGTGTTTCATACATATGCTGTGAAATAAAATAAATATGCTCCACAGGGACTTGCTACCGATACTGGCTCTCTGATATCTGCATAATACATGTACTTGCCGCATTTGCATGTCACATTCTTAGATGGGCATATTTTGTATTTAATTTTCAATAAGTATTATGATTAAAGGCATGCAAGAATACAGAGAGAAGCTGCTGCCAGATCTCTTGGGTAATGATAACATTTATGACAATCACTTGACATGAAGTGGATGAGGTACAATGGCAAGTTCATGAAATGGATTGCTATGGACAGTTCACCAAGCTCCCCATTTGTCACAGTCAAAAAGGAGGTTTGTGACATGCTTGTCACTTCTGATATGTGCTGAGAGACAATAAAAAGCTGTCATGGGTGGTTGACAGTATGAATGGATGGAGAATTTAGAAGAGGGCAGACAGGAGCTGAGACCTAATGGAGATTAATTTTTTTAAACAATGTTACTTGACCTAATCTGTCCCCTGAACAATATTTTGGTTCAACAGTTGCTGGTTTTCTTTCTTTCTATATAAGAAAGAAAACCAATATTTTCCTCAAATGAAAATATTATTTTCGATGGGCGGCTTTGCAGGAAACTCCTTGTTCTTTTAACTTTGAATTTCTAAATTCTTTATAGTGATGGTGGTTATGATGATATCTGTAATCTTTTAGACTAGCATAATCTATTTACAGTAAAATAGCAGCTTCCGCATGCCTCTAGGCAGACAGATACCTCTTTAAATTAATGTTTCAAATCGGTGAAATAGGGCTAAGAAATAGCCAGCTGTTGAGGTGTGATGCTAGAAGCATTTATTTAATGCTGTCCCATCTGTTTTAGGGCACTGGATTAGTGCAAGGTGTGCAGTTTGGTTTCCGTGTGTTTATAAAAAGGGTTTGAATTGATATAATTATTGTGGGGCAGTGCAGTATATCTACTGTCAGCATCTTCCAAATGTAGGCATAGGGAAAACAAGCCAGCCAACGCATAGTAGTTTTCAGCCCCATTGATTTCATGAGGGTTTTATACCGACTTACTTGGGAGTAGCTCTATTGAACTAAGTGCAGAAAGAAGATTTAATGGAAGCTCTATGTGTATGCATGAAGTGGAGGCTGGTCCATTAGGGTAAATGGGGCATTGCCCCACCAACCCTGCTCTCAGCCAGTTGCTATGAGCAGTTTAGGGGGTGCTCAGCAGGGAGGAAGATGCAGACAAAACTAGAATGAATTGGCTATATTGATCTTTGGCTCCAGGTATGCCTTTCATTGACACTATCTATTATTTGGGCTCCGTGCCTGCCACCCCTGCCCCAGTCCCAATAGGTAGCAGCAGCTTGTTGTTGTTGTTGTTGTTTAGTTGTTTAGTCGTGTCCGACTCTTCGTGACCCCATGGACCAGAGCACACCAGGCACTCCTGTCTTCCACTGACTCCCGCAGTTTGATCAAATTCACGTTAGTAGCTTCGACAACACTGTCCAACCATCTCGTCCTCTGTCGTCCCCTTCTCCTTGTGCCCTCCATCTTTCCCAACATCAGAGTCTTTTCCAGGGAGTCTTCTCTTCTCATGAAGCGGCCAAAGTAATGGAGTCTCAGCTTCAGGATCTGTCCTTCCAGTGAGCACTCAGGGCTGATTTCCTTCAGAATAGATAGGTTTGATCTTCTTGCAGTCCATGGGGCTCTCAAGAGTCTCCTCCAGCACCATAATTCAAAAGCAGCAATTCTTCTGCGATCAGTCTTCTTTATGGTCCAGCTCTCACTTCCATACATCACTACTGGGAAAACCATAGCTTTAACCATATGGACCTTTGTCGGCAAGGCAATGTCTCTGCTTTTTAAGATGCTGTCTAGGTTTGTCATTGCTACTGCTGAATAAATGGGTCTTCCACTTTGAATGGTGTCCCTTATCTGTGTTAGGAAGAAAGCAACACTGTCTCTTTGTGGTTATTTAAAGAACAGCATCAGGACTTTGCCAATTAAATTTCTATCCTAGCAGTGCTGCAGTTATAATTTGGATAGTGGGGTTAGACAAAACAAGAAAATGCATATTGGAATAATAATAATAATAATAATAATAATAATAATAATATATTCTGAGATTAATCACAGTTTGGATAAGTTTTTTTGTAACTTGTCAGAGTTTTCTGCAGCTCACTGAACAAACACATTATTTTAAAAATCAACAAGCAGGAAACAAATTCGCATGGTTCTATACGGCCACAGCTAATAGCTGGGAATGGCTGGCTGGAACCCTGAATAGGAACACTCCTTTCAATAGAAATGATACAGGCAGGTCCCTCTTTCAAAACATAATGCATTCCCAGGAAATTGTTCATTAGGCAAGTGTTCACCTAACAAGCTGACAATTTTTATCATTCCCTATGGGAACATTTCTAATGCATGATTTGTACATCTCTTCGCCCATCCCTCCACAGTTTCTTCCTGAGCGTGCAGGATGACTTGGATCAGTCTAATATCTACCACAGTGTGCAAGAAGAAATGCCATTGAGGTGGCTCTGATGACTTCTTTGCTCCTGCAATGAAGCAAAGTACAGGCGACTACCATATCACACGGGGTTTCCGTTCCTGGCCCCTGCATGCATCTGCAGAGTGCACATAAGCGCCCCCTGCCCTGTTACATCTTGTCTCTGTTACGCTCTTGTTCTATTCCTGTTCTTCCCTCTTCTGGGTCCAAAAGTACCTGTGTTTCAGTGATCACGCGTCTTATGAACATGCTTAAAATGGTCGCTTTTGCATGGAAGCTTTTGAATGGAAGCTTTTGCAGCCTCCAATGTGTTCCACCTCATGGTAATCAGATCCTGTTACATAATCTGTATTTTTGGCTAAATTCTGATGCTATTTTATATTGTTCAGCTCAATTTATTGCATGCACAGCACTTTTATTTTATTAATAAATATTATAGTTCGGGGAACATTGCACCAATAAGTGGTACACAAATAAGCCATACCATACTACCATAGCATATTTCTCTTTCTTCTGGGCCTTTGAGTACTACGCTTAAACTGTTTGTCCACAGAAACAGAAATGTTGAGTAACCAAGTACTGCAGGATTAATATTTTTCTTCTGACAACTTCTCATACATTTCACTAGAAAACATGATTATTTGATGGCTGCATTCAGGAGCCGAATACATTTAATCTGCTCACAGCATATGAAAGGCATCCAGAAAGCTTTACATTAGATACACAGAGGTTCTCGGTATGTCAGCAGTGAAATCAGCATTTTGTAAGTCTTCTTCCTATTTCCTGGTTTTCATGTAATTTTATTTTCTCTTTGAAGTCTGTGGAAGAGTCCAGAAGGGGAAGCCTTTCATTATGCCCATGAATTATTCAGTTATGGTTCTTAGAGTTAACATTGCTTTAAATGGCTTAAAGGTTTTCCATTTTAGTGTTTGCGGGCTCTTTTTATGACTGTGTGCCATGCTTCTCAGTTAAAATCTTTGAATTAGTTGTTGCTAGAAACACTTTCAGTCTTTAATTTGTATGATTGTTGTCAGGGAACTGCCATCGGAGCCAGAGGGAGAGGGAGGGCTCCAGAGGGATTCTGGAGAGCGTCCCGGGAGGGAGAGAAGCAGCCCCTCTTCTGGGGAAGGAAATCAGCGTAGCACCAGTGGAGAAGGGGGGCAGATGGGGGAATCGGCGGAGACCAGCGGGGAGAGCACGGGTCCTCCACTGCCCACACCCTCCCTGCGCAGAAGGCTTCCACGCAGGGAGAGTAGGAGGAGACTGGGCATCAAAGAGCTTCTTTGCTGGAAGAAGTTCAAGAAACGCCCACTGACGGATTCTGCCAGCGATTGAGACAGCCACGGGTGAGTGGCTGTCCGGACAGAAAGGGTTCACTCAGGCAACCCAGCCAGGTGTGGCGCTGATTTTATGCATGAGCAACCTCTAGAACCATTACAATTGTGTTCTAAAAAATGTGTTCAAAACATTTCTGTTATCTGTGGAAAATCTTTAGTCATATACCATAATATTGTAAGTCATGTATTTATTCTCATGGGCTTGGCCTGTAGGTAAAATAGTTGAAGGGAAGGTATATCTGTTTTCTCTTTAAGTTCTGCAATCTTCTTCATCTTCTACTTCTTGAAACATATAGCACTGTGTGTCACTGCTCTCTGGTGAAAGGCTAGATGGAGTTAGAGAAAGCGTTAGAGGCTCTGTGAATTTCCCACTGTGCAAGATCATGACATATACAGTGGTACCTTGGGTTAAGAACGTAATTCGTTCTGGAGGTCCGTTCTTAACCTGAAACTGTTCTTAACCTGCTGGGTTCCAGGCCCAATTCAAAATGCTACTTTTGTCACTGAGAGCCTTTGTTAGAATACAGTTTTCATCATCCCTCACAACACTTAGAGGACCAGGAATTCCCCCATCCCTGCCCTAAACTGTTTGGGATCAGGCTATCTCTGAAAAACTGCCTGTTTCCATTCAAACTTGCCATTGCCCATGTTGTCATCGGAAGTCCTGTTCCAGGTACCCCCACATCTTGAGAGTAGAGGTTTGTACAGCTTCTCATTGGTGTTACTGTGTCTGGAACTTCTTTCTCCAGGAGGTCTGATCTGAATGACATCTTTTCTCCTTTCATAGGCAAGTACCTGTAAAGACATTCAGTTTGGGGAAAGCCTTAAGGGGAAATGCGTCACAATGCACTATTTTTTTCTCCTTGCTGCTAATCTTGTTGATATTGATTAATGATATTGATTAATTGATATTAATCTTGTTGATATTGAAACATTGGTCTAATACCTGTCATAGTTCCGATCTTGTGGCTTGCCTTTTAAGATTTTACAGTGTTTTTGTTTTAATTTTTCTGATCGTAAGCCTCTCTGGACGCCTATTGCCAGGCAGAAAGACGACATTTTAAACAAACATATAAATATATTGATCTCTCCACAGACTTTTACCAAAGTCCTCAATGTGGCATTAAGATGAACATAAACTGAAATCTCCTTGCCTGTGGTTTTAAAAGGAAGCTCAAGTTTGACAAGAATTATGATATAATGATACAGATTATTTATCCTTAAGGATAGCAAATTTGAATATGAATATAGCCAAAATTTACTGCCAAACAAGGATCCAGTTAAAAGCTGAATAACTTGTTAATAAACATCTAGTATTAATGGGATGTAGATTCATTATAATGTTTGCAATCAGAGCACAGAATGTCACAAGCATTAGTCAAGACTTTGTAACAATATTGCTGTAATTGGATGGTAATTTGCATCATTTGAATAAGGGAACATTGAATCATAGGAAGGGACAAGAAATATTTTGTCTGCTGACAATAGTAAACAAGAAGCAGCTGACAAAAATGGCAGAATAGGTTTGAGACCATATCAATCACTGAACAAATGAACAAGATCTGGATCAAAATCTGTAAACAATGTTGTTGGAAGACCTACAGCATGTAAGTTAAATAAACGTGGCTCCATGCTGCGGCATGTACTGTTTATTTATAGAAACAGCAACTTCAGTCTCCAACATATCTAGCTATTGCACAGCACTGTCAGTGTCCATGACCAGCACCTAGTAAGCAGGGACTATCAATATGGAGCAAGTGAGCTGGGCATTAGGTGCTCAGTGCAAAATTAACAGCATTGGATATTTGTGTTCAGTTGGTGTGTCCTGGGACCAACTATCAGATGGGTTGCTACAGCAGCACTACCACAATACAAATGTATGGTCAACAGATAAGGAATGAGTTCTAAATGCATGCTTGGGTTAAAGGTGGTTCCCAGCCCTGAAAAAGTTGAATCTGCTGTTTTAGAGGATATTGAAAGACCTCATCACTCCCAGCTCCTCCTCTCTCTGATCATCTGCTGGGTCCAAGTCTTCTCTTTCACTCTGAGTAGACTATTCTTCCTGAAGACACCTCTGGTGATAGAGCCTCATGACAGCCAAATAAGCCATCCTACAGTGACTCTATAGTGACCAAAGGGCCCCATGTACATGTGCGTATGGCATGCAAAGTATTGCTTGTTTCCTTTTCATTTAGCTGTTGTACCTTGATATTTGGGCACATGCATAGTAAAGAGAAGAGCAAAACGATAGTCCTGGCTTCAAAAAGTGCTTTGCTTGCTTATGTTGTATTGAGCCTTGCTCATACCATTGTTTAGCCCTGGTTGTGCTGCTTGTAGATGGGGATTCATATTGGAATCTTTGTTAGGATGTGTATCCCATTGAAAGCAATAATGTGCTGAAAGGTACTCACATTCAGATCTCTTTCAGCCTCTGTTTCCACTCCCTTCCACTTAGCTTGGGCAAGAATTCTGGTCTTGTTTTTGATAACATGTTCTATTCTAACAAGGGTTAGCTAACCTTTTTGGACCTGCAGCCACATCTGCAAGCCAGGAGGCGATGGGGCACTAAGGAGACTATGGGAAGCTGCCTTATATGAGTCAGAGTCAGGCCACTGGTCCATCTAGCTCAGTATTGTCTACACCTGAGCTTCATGCAGGGGTCTCTCCCAGCCCTACATGGTGATCTGAGGGACTAAATCAGGGACCTTTTGAACGCAGAGCATGTGCTCTACCACTGAGCCACAGCCCTTCCTGAACCAGTGGTGGATTTTCTTAAAGCTGGATAGCTCAGTTGGTTATATTGTGGCGCTGATAACGCCAAGGTTGCAGGTTCGATACCTGTAAGGGATAGCTGCATATTCCTGCATTGCAGGGGGTTGGACTAGATGATGGTCAGGGTCCCTTCCAACTCCATGATTCTATGATTCAAGAAGGGCATGGCTGACTAGCTGGAACATTGAACAGGAACCCGGAGAGTTTAAAATGTGTCTAATCATTGTAGAACGCTTGTAATCTGAACCAAGAATTTTTTTTGGGGGGGGGATTTCACATCAGAATTGGACAATTACCAAGCATTTTTCCAACTCCCTTGCACTCTGTAGGTGTAGCACTTTGAGGCAGAAATGAATGGAAGCCTTCCTTTCTGCAACAATGAACTGCAACACACAGACACTCATTCATTCTTTGTATACACATTCTTTGTTTGACAATTGTTTTTGTTTGAAGATCACACTTTAATGAAAGGGAACTGTCCCAAGATAAGTTGTTGAGAAGAAGGGGCAAGAAGGGGCAAAGCAGACTTTGGTTTCATTCTCCTGCACCACAGGGGTTAAATGCAGTTTTATGTGCCAAAGGAAGACACTGGGAGGAAGAAAGCTGAGTTTTTAAAAGTTTCTAAGGGGCTATTCCAAAGTCAATGGAGAGTTTTATTAAAGCTTTTGCTGAAGCGTTTGTCTGCAAGCAGTGATTAAGTCTTCCAAGGGGGAAAAAAGAAAACGAAAATAAAAGAAAAGACATGTCAGCATTCATCTGTCAGCCTATCTTTGGAACACAGAGAAATTTTGTTTCCTTTTCTTCCTCCTTAACTAACAAAGCATTTTAATGGGAATACTTTGAATTAAGGCATTGTATGGGCTTCTTCCATATGTGCTTTTTTTTAAAGGAAGAAAATAGAAATTGTCTTGTAATTCTCTCTGGGTGTGCTTGACAGCAATATTGTGTGTGTGTGTGTGTGTGTGTGTGTGTGTGCTGTTGTTGTTTTTTTAAATAAAGCAAGTGTAACAGTTTTTGGAGTTCAGAACAAATTATTTTGTTAACTGTGATGAATGAAGGGGGCAGCATTGAGAGGGTCGAGAAGACAGACCTCAATAGCCTGATGGAAATTTTGCCAACCATGGTCTTGGGTGGTCAATGTGGCCACAGAGGTGCTGATAAAGGGGTGTGTTGAAACTGCACAGAGAAGGTTGAGTAATGTGCTGGCACCGTTTTTTGACGGCCAAAGGTGGCTTTGTTATTAGCTACCCCTCAATCCGCTCACAATGCATGGTCCTCTTTTGCCCAGACAGGGTTCCCTTGTCTGAGGCGGGCATTAGTTTTTGGTTAGAAGGCCTGTGCTCCAGTATATTAGACTGGCTGCAGAGATTTGTGGTGAGTGCTTTGCTGCATGCCCCTCATGTAGCAGAAATGGCATTGGGTAGGATATAGGTATAAAGAAGCATAAATGCAAAAGAAGCATTACTCCATGTCCCACAAAGTGTGACAGAATTCTGGATTGGAACCCATAGCCTGCCGTGCCCTTTCCAAGTGCAATGTGATCAGGCTACTGAGTCATTCTTTTCAGCGCCTGAATGTGAATTCATCCAAGATGTTTCCTGGTATCACTGTGCTAGCTCCCACTGAAGAAAGAATGCAAAATTAGACAGACCCTTTCCCTGATCTAGTAAGATTTTTCTGACATCATTATTTTTAGCCTCCCTATCAATGCATCTAAACGCTTTTATAAACTGCCTGGTTCATGCACAGGTTCAGATTGCAGCTTATGGATATTGAGGGGGCAATGCTGAAAACACCATGTCGATGCTATCTGTTTCAGATTGGTGCTTAATCATATTCTCCTTATTCACCATAGATGTATCTTTTTATTGAAAAAAAAATTCTAAACAGCTCACTATTTTTTAAAAAAGCAAGTTTTAATGTATTTGTGTTTTAATCCATTTTGAGTTTATTGTTGATTTAACTTTCTGAAAGTCTGAAATTATTGTTGTTCATCTGACTTATTTTTTATCTATATCTATCTATCTATCTATCTATCTATCTATCTATCTATCATCTATCTAATTTTTCAGTTTTTAAGTTTTAAGACAGAAAACCAATGGCACACAAAGATCACATATACACAACATTGTATTATTTTTATAAACCACTGCAAAGTTGTTGCTTTCTTCATAATCAGTTAAGGATAGAGATGGAATCTGTTCTAAATAGATTTAAATAGATTTGATGATTCTGACCTGATCAAACTTTGCCTGCATCAAACTATTCCTGCACCAGGCACCTTTTATGCTCGTGCATGTTTTCTTTTTTTAAAAAAAAAATCAACAAATTATATGCAAAAATGTGCATATATTATACATATAATACATATAAAAGAGTGAAGCCCCATGTAGCACTATATTTTTGTAGCTTAATTGTACAGTGGTACCTCAGGTTACATACGCTTCAGGTTACATACGCTTCAAGTTACAGACTCTGCTAACCCAGAAATAGTACCCCGGGTTAAGAACTTTGCTTCAGGATGAGAACAGAAATCGAGCAGCGGCAGCGGGAGGCCCCATTATCTAAAGTGGTGCTTCAGGTTAAGAATAGTTTCAGGTTAAGAACGGACCTCCGGAATGAATTAAGTACTTGACCCGAGGTACCACTGTATAAGTATTAATACCTAAGTATTTTTATGCAGTTATATTCAATGTTGTCTGGTTAACTTCAGGAAACCTGGAGTTCATATGTGTATAACATGCAAGTAACAATGTGTAGAATAATGCTGCATATAATATTCTATTATTGTTCACATTTCATACTTCTTATTGAGATCAGGAAGCAAGGTGGCAATTAGATAAAATAGATGAGGATAAGCTTATCACTGAGATTTTCAGAAAATCCCATCCACACATTCAGTCACCTTCCTAAACTATTATTTTGTTGGCATACTACAGGATGTTTTGAATAACTTGGGCTCCTGTGACCTGGATGAGGATGACCTCATGCTCGACTTGGAATTCCTGGAAGAACAGCATCACAGGCGTTCTGGTAAGCCAGGCTGATGGGCCACATTTACAACCTGACTATTCCTTTTGAATGAGATTTTGCTGAGTGCACTTTTTAGGAAGTGAGTAGTAAAATAATATTTTTTAAAAAAGAAGGGAGAGTGGATTATATATTTAGCCATTTTATGGTCTGAATAACCTCTAGCAGTTGCTATACAGGATATCATTCTCTTCACTTGAGATGCTAATTTCTTGCTTAACCCTATTCATAATAATGCTATTACTGGAGATCAAGCTGTTTTTCTATGGATCACTTCCATAGGCCTGTTTTCAAATGGTGGACTTACTTACCTTGCAGAAGAAACCCAATTGCTTGGTAATTGGAGACCCATTAGTATTCCATATGCTTTTAATGCCCAATGTCTAAAGGTCAGACCTTGAAAAACCATGTTCTTCTTTTTTGGTCAACATTGTTATGTTGCTAAAACTTTTTTCTAGCTTTTCCACTAATATTTTTTAATTGGGGTCGTAATATTTGAATTTCTGTCTCCCATTTAATTCTTGTTTTGTAACATTCGTTAAATTTTACCTGCTGTGTGTTGCTTTGGCCATCTCCAGCTCCCAAAATAACATTCACACCCAAGCATGCAAGGAAGCATCTATTCTTATTTGAATGTTGCATTGAGCAGTAATCTCCGATAGAAATATTAGTTGTGTCTAATCTCTTCCCAGTGGACTGGTTAATGTAGAGCCACCAGCTACCCGTCAAATCCTCAGCAAAATTGCCTCAGGTGGTGTTTGCTGGGCATGCACAACCACACAGTTTGCCTCTGTTTTATTTCTTTAATGGGTTATAACTTTATTACACCCAGGGTCACATAAACATGTCCGGGAAAAGGTAACATTCCTTTGAGCTCGTAAGAGGGAGAACGGCAAACACAACCCTACCCATTAATTCTGTGCAACTCTCTTAGCATCCTTTTTGTCTGGAAGCAGTTGTACAGCGATAATACATGGAGCCTCTTCTGATAGCAGATAATTGTTCTTCATCTCAGCACCATAAGTGATTGAATGCTCCAATCACACACCTGTCACAGAGATGCAGGAGAGGGATCTACTTCAGCAGAGGCAGAACCAGAGTAACAATGCAGCTTGCATTCCATGTCTCTACAGGACCACCTGCTTCCACCTTTATTTATTTTTGAGATTGAATACCCCAGGGTGGTTTTTAGATGCAGGCACACACCATAAAAACAACGTAAAACACAACTAGGCTGCACAGAACACAAAGAAAAGCATAGCACAGACTCGACAAGGTCTAGGAAAGTAACAAGGTTTTAACTCGATGCTGAAAGGTTAAACTCGACTCCAGGTAAGGCCCCCTTGATGTTGTGTTTCCCCATCACTTTCCTTATTGCAAATAGGGTGATCTTTTGGCAAAGTGCATTGTGCAAAACCACCCAATCAACTTTATTTGTGCAACCTGAATTTGCCCGTATGTGATTGATGCCCACCTGAAACTAGTGACAATCTGGAAGCACCCTAACTTTTGAAGTGCACAGTAGAGATATAAATGTCAAAAAGTAGAATTCCTTATGCATTAAACTTAAATAGCTATCTCTCTTGCGTTACACCTCACTGAAACAACAGCAAAAACATTTGGCTTGCATTTCGACTGGGTGGAGACTTTGGGACTCCCTCCAACTCCAGTAATAGGGATATTTCGAGAGGGAATTAATTTAAAACTTTGGGGGTGGGGCATGCCACCTCCTAGGGCAGCAACATATCTTTTCCCCGCAGCTCTGCCTCCTGTGGTTGTGATGCTTCTCTTGGCACAGGTTACTTTTGAGACTTCCTGCAAACAGGGCATTGATTTGGTGGGAGGCGAGGATTTGTCTTCAATGATAGGCTGGTCTTGTCCTAACCCCGCCCAACAACTTTTAAATGAACAGCCTGCATTTTATGGTCACCTACCTTGCAGGACTACTGTGGAAAATTAACAGTCTATTCTTTGTAAAGTTCTCTGCATGTGGCGTGGGGGAAATGCTGCTGTGTAGAAGTGCTAAATATTTACTTGGAATCCTTTGGTGCTTCCCACATTCTGTCAATACTGAAATGCTTAAAATTGAGCCTAATATAACAGATATTATCCGCTTTAGGGAGTGCCTGTTTATTACACCACATAAATTAGAAGATTACATGTTTCAAATGCACGAAAGGAATTGTCGTGACAGCATCGTACGGAAGGTTACTGTTTTTATGGGGTAGAAACCCATCAAGTGCTTATGCATAGAATCCTAGCATTAGTTTAACCTTGTTTCTTCTAGTCCCCCTTTCCTATTTAAGTCTGTCTTGTATAATGCAGGACATTGATTTCTGAACTGTGCCTATGTAAATGAAGAGCTGCTCATAGCTCAGTGAGGAAAGGAAGGGAGCATTCAAAGAAGTGTGTAAGGGTGGATATCAATTGTACATAGCCAGAACTCAATTACTATGCCACCCGAGGCATTTTTGTTTGGGTTTGTAGGGAAAGACCTGCCAAAAAAGTTGAAAAACATCTTCATGTATGCGACAACGGCAGTGAGGGTTCTGGTAGCACAAGGATGGAAGACTGAAAAAACCCCAACTAAAGAATCATGGCAAGAAAAATTGATGGACTATGCAGAACTGGCAAAACTGACATATAAGCTACGAGACAAGGATAACTGTGACTTTAAGGATTAATGGGAACCCTTTACAAAGTATCTGAGGACGCAACAAAGTGAACTGGACTCCTTTTTTTAAAAAATAAAATAATATTTATTAAAAATTTCAAGAATTACAAAAAGCAAAAGTAAAAACAATAACAATGACACCAAGCAAAAACAGAACAACACATCACAACAAAAGAAAAAAAGAACAAAAACACAACTGATCTTCCCAACTTATTTTTCATTCGCTTATTTCCTTGACCTCCTCTCACCTCCCTTTTTTGTATTCTAATTCAATTATCTATTTCAGCAAATCCTTTCCATCTTTTCTTATTATTATTCTGTAATTTATCTCAATATAATATAATTTTACTTTCCCTCCTTTCACCAATTTTATCTTCTTCTTTTTTTCCCCTAACCTTATTTTAACATTAAAAGTAAAATACTTGTATGTGTTTAATTCCTTATAACATTTCTGCTAAATCCATAAAATATCAATCCATCATTTTTCTATCACTCATTAATTTTGCGATATTTCTATATATAAACTTTAAATTTTCCAATCTTCTTCCATCAACTCCTCTCCCTGGTTTCGGATTCTGCCAGTCCTTTCCGTCAATTCCATTCCATAAACGTGGGGATCTTATGTCCGAGGCTCTTAACTCTTTTCCATGTCCCTTCTGCAGATCTTCTTCATATCCTTTAATGCTTGGGAGCAAGTCTTGAGAGACTTCCATCCTAACATTACTTTTATTCCTTCCGGACAGTTCAACCAAATTTCCATAGTTGAAGCTAGGGTCTGTACAGTGTTTCAGGACATATTTCAAAATTCCTCCAGATCCAAAGGCCCCCAAAACTTCAATTTCCTTCAAATCCAAGTCCATATCCCAAAAGTCAATTAATCCCTGGATAAAGAGATCCTTCCAACTTTCCTTCTTCAGTCCAAACCGGGATCCAATCCTCAAAAACTGGCTTTTTCTAAATTCAATCATAGAAGGCCTCGATTTATAGTCCTCAATTTGCTTCTGTAGAACTAAGGACCCTGCTTGTGTTATTTTAGGTTCAAAAACAACAACTTTCTCCTTTTCCTCCACCATTTGTTCTGCCAGGGTAGGTTCCTGTGCCAGGTCCTGAATTATTTCTGTGTTAGTACTCACTTGTCCCGTATTAGTCACTTTCTGTTCCAAATTATCCATTTTAAAAGTCAGATCATCCATCTTTCCATGAATCTCTTCCAGCAAATAGTTCGTCTTGCATAATGCAGTCAAAATAACTTCTCCTATCAACATTTTGAATGGTCCAAGGTCAATCTCTGGTTCTCAGAATCTTTATCTTGCAGCTGGAGACCTCCCAGTTACACTCCTGTAACAATTCCAAAGGCTCCCTCTAGAAGGAAACAGTCTCCACTTCAGTTATTTCAAACACAGCTCATGCAATAATCATAGTTTCAATTTTCAGTTACTTTTTCTCCATTTTAAATGCAGAAGAGGACAATGGAAACAGTATCTTGCTCTTATTTTAGCTAGCTGTCAAATCCGTTCTGTCAGTAAACTTTCCCAAGCATCATCTGGCAGCCGTTCCCAGGTTCAGAGCTGAGGTAATTTGATCTTCCCCTCACTCCTGCAGGCTTACTAGGTTCAAAATTCCCCCCTCTTCACCTGCTTCCAAGGGTTTTTTTGTATTTTTATCTGATGGAATTTTAATCCTTTATCAAAAGCTTTCAAAGACTTTAGCTTGTAACGTCTTTGCTTCAGACTATTTACAAAAGCAGAAGGTGGACTTCCTGTTTATGACCTTCCCGCTTCGGCGCCGAATTAAAATACTTTGAAATCCAATTTTCCATTCTACTCACGGGTAGTTGTTTAAAATCCAATTGTCCACAGGAAAAAGTCAGCGCTCTCCAGCAACAGCAATGCGGCTTCACTCCGTGAAAGAAGCGGTCGATTCAAGGCACCGCACCACTCACCCCACGTCGCTCCGGATCCCCTAAACAGGGTTTCCCCGCGAGCAGGGGAGGCACAAAAGGTGCCAGCCGAATCCCAGGTTCACAGGTTTCTTCCACCTGTGATTTCAGTGGGTCTCCGCCTTCGCCGTGGCGGTCAGACCCTGTTTTTCACGGAGTAAGTTCCTCCCGATCGGAGGAGCTCCGCCATTGCCGGAGGCACCAACCCGGAAGTCTCCAAAGCGAACTGGACTCCTTGGCAGGTTTTGAATAAACATTCACAAACTTTTTATTGATAATAATCAGCTAAATAGTTTGAGGATCTATACAACTTTGTAACATGCAAAAAACAGCATTCTTAGAGAAACCAAAGACTGGAACTGAGGGAAGTCGGGGGGTGGGGGGGGGGCTGGGTGGGTTTTGTGTGGGAGGGGGGAGGGAGGAAAAATGGGGGGGGGGACAAGGATGATATGTTTTTGGATAATATGTCTTGTTATAATTTTGAATAAAAATAAAAGAACTCAATTACTATGCCCTCAAGTTTCAAAGCAAAAAGCTCTGGGTTCTCCTAATATGGATTAAAGTAAAATAAAGTTAGCTGCAGTTCAGGTCCAACCTAGTTTGTTCTATGTGCCAGGAAAGGTAGGGATAAAAAAAGAATAAAAGACTAGGGTTCTGGAATATGTGGCCTCAGGTATTGTTGGACTAGACCTCCCATCATCCTTGACTATTGGCCATGCTAGATGGGGCTGATGGGAACTGGAGTTACTTGGAGAGCCATGGATTCCTCACTCCTGAAACAGATCTACGTGAGGCCTGATCACGGTAGATATTGCCTCTTAATGCACTTAACAAAAAGTAAAAAGAAGTCATTGAACAAATCTGCCCAGCTCATTGTTTTGTTTTCCAAAATGGCGGTTAGTTCAAAATTAAAGCAAAAGCTTTTGATCTCCAAAAAGGCATGAGGAAGGGGGAGAGGGGAAGGATAGTTTGCTAGCTGAGGCTCACCACAGTTCTTCTCAGCAGAAAATAATTATTTCCAACTGTAGCTCAACCTGGCCAGAACCTCTTAAGATGAAAGGGATATGTTCAAAAGGGAAGCTTCTGGGATTCTAAAAATCCCAGAGGGACTCTAAAAATCTCTACTGAATTGCCCAAGGGTTAAATTAAGCTTTAAGTAAAGGGGAATCATTCTTTTTATAGTGCAGTAGATTAGATTGTGTATCCAGTTAAATAAACCCAATTATCTTCTGATCCAGCTCTACCTTTATGCTATCAGATAGCAGGGAGGGGGGAATAAAATGAAGCTGTGCATGCAGTCTAATTGATTAAATGCATGTTTTCTAGTCCTGAACAGCACAACTGAACCCAGTGCAACTACCATAACTACCAAGTACATGAACACAGAATTGCAGGGCATGCTCACAAGCACTGGAATTGCAGCCAGCTTTGCCTGTGGAACTTGTATATAAACTTTTTAGCACTCTTTGTGGCAATTTTAGAAATGACAATAAATAAATAAATAAACATTAAATGAATCTGGGGGTTTCTTGCTTTAAAGTTTAGTGTTGTGCCACTGTGTCCATTTAATAACACAGTATAATGAGCTGGCAGTGTAAAATGCCAGTGAAATAATTAAGGTCTCTGGGTTATTCTTCTGCCAGGTGTTCATATAATAGGCTTCTCCCACTCCTTTAGGCACATGGTAGGACAGAAATGCTGCTTTTTTTTTTAAAAAAAAAAAGGTTTGTGTTGTCCAGCCCAACGAATTCCTGCAATTCCTTATTAACAGATCACTGAGAGATTCATCAAATAAAGGATGCCCTAAACTGGCCTGCTTGGTGGCTTTGAGGACATTATGAAGCACTAAAATTGCATTGCAATTAACTGTTCCTTTCACCTTTCTTTGAACCATATTATTCTGCTCCTGTTGAGGACCAGCTCTTGTTTTGATGGGCTCTTAGTCATCCCAACAGCTCCTCACTGTGACCAGCTTTCCTTTTGAGAGAGCCAATGACTATCAGGGGCAGCTGATCATTCTCCTCAGCTGTGGCTGCTTTATTTCCTGCAAGAGCAGGTGGATGAACAAGTAAAGAGGCCACTGGGCCTAATCTTCATTGCCACCAGTAAGGGAAACTGAGTGGTTGTGGACTCTGTTGCTGTTTTCTTCAATGCTGCTCGCTCTCTTCCTGCAGGCCATAGAATGTGTATCATCAGGCAACTGCTGGGTCCCAGTATTCCAGCAGGGTCCACTGCTAATATCTACTCTGGACCCACCCTTAAAGCAACATTTTTTCAGTGGGCAACTAAGTCTGGGATCCCTTCTTAAAATTTACCAGAATGCCGCAGAATGATTCTTCATTGGAGTCACTGCGAGAAATTATAATGGCGGCTACATTGGAGGGCTGCTATTGGCACCTGCTGTTTCCATCTCCAGGTAAGCCTGTTGGAGTTGCCAGCTGATGAAGGAGGGTCTCACCAGAGAACACTTTGCTGAGGGTCCCCTCCACTTTGAACTGGCTCTGTCTGCACTCATCAGAGAGCTGAGCCTGTCTACAGCCCTACAAGGAGTGCCCAAACAAGGAGTGTATGAAATAGTCGGATGTTGTTGGGAACATGTAAAAAAATAAATGGTTGAGTGATTAAACAGTAAAATAACTCTCCCATAAACTGCAACTATAGTTTGCACTGCGGCAGAGAGCCACATTAATCACCAGGCAATAACTATGTTTGGCCTATTAGAAGTGGGTGAGATATTTTAAATGTAACACCCCCCCCCCCGTTTTTAATGCATCAATGTGGGGTTGCTTTGTAAGTTGCTTTGGAAGAGCACACCTATATGTTTCAGCCCAGTGGCACAAATAGCAGCTGCAGTGAGATGATTTTGTGTTACAGTGTTATGTTAAACATAATCTGATCCCGCATTTAAAAATGAAACAGTGGGAGGTCCAGTTATGAACCCCCCCTAATTCCCCTTTTTCGACCAATGGGGATTTTTAAAAGTAAATTTGTTTAGGATTCAGATGTTATCCAGTTTAATAACTGGCAGCAACAATAGCAATAAAATTTACTTTTGAAAGGAAAAGTTTTATTGGACATCCTGGGAGAAATCTTATAAGCCAAATATCCCCTAGGCCGCTGTCTGTTGGTATACAGCCAAATGAAAGCGTTGGCGTAATGACCCAAGGATGTCAATTAGGAATTAATTAAGGAGTTGCTAAATTATTTTTGAGTCTGATGAACAAGGCTGGGTGGAGAATGCTGCAGTGATTTAGGGGTTCCTTCTGCATCTATAAATTAAACCTGGCAGTATTTGTTAATGTTTCTAGTGAGGAAGAGCGCAACTGAACTGCAACGGAACCCCAGTGGCTTTGACTGTGAAATGTGTCTCCAGAAGAAAACATTCCAGAACTTAATAGATTGCTTAAAAAGACAATTGAGTTATGTTGTTGAATAAACAGCAGAATGGGAATGTGGAGAGAGAGTAGAGTAGAATGAACACAGTTGCACAAGATTTCATCAAACTAGCGTGAGAAAAGACAAATTTGGAATGCATTTAATAGGTTATGGGACAGGACCATATAGACAGAAGGAGGCTTTGGTAAGCCCCATTATCCCTTGGCCTAAACAACCTTCTCTCATGTGCAGCTTGGGGAATAATATGAATAGGGTTGGCTGGCAGTGTATATTATGGACTTTTAAAGTGGTAGGGACCATTAAGACACTTTGTATGCCGGACTTTGGGAAGGTTTGCTGTATGGAGCTGCTCAGATAATTTTTATTGTCTGCTTTTACATCTTCCTGAGGTTCTGTTTTATTATTGCAAAATTTCACAGTGCTTTAAAAAAAATGATTTTTATGTAATATATTTCTGCTCTGGGACCATATGGTGAAGGGCAGACTGTAAATAATGTAATGCCTGAATGAATTGATCTCATTTATGTCAAGCATTTCTATTTGTCATGGCAAGCCAAAATAGCCACCCTTGGGCTAGAGGGTATCCTGTGGCCATCTAGATGTTGGACTACAGATCATATCACCCCTGCTCTGTATCCCAACATGTCTTGACTGTGACTATGCAACACAAGCAAGAACATTTAGTTAGGGCCACTCAGATTTAACCCATTTTTAGTAATCAGGGTTGTACTGCCTCTGAATCTGGAAGATCTATTCTAGCAATAAAAGCTAATTGCTATTGACAAGATTTGGCATAGAAGTAGATGTGATTGTAGCTTCTTTTCACAGTTTAAAACAATATTTATAAATACCAGTTTTCAGCGATATTCCAGGTGGAGACAGTTACTTGCCTGATGATGAGTCTAGTTGCATTCCAATGCTAGATACATGAGCCTCAGTCTATGACATCACTTTCCCAGTCATTTTTGAATTACAGGGTTGCCATATTTCAAAAAGTAAAAACCAGGCCACCTCCAAAATTGTTGAGCTAAGATCCAGGACAAAGCGGACATTTTCCTTTTGGATATTCCAGATGTATGGCAGCCCTGGGATACAAGGTCCAGCAAAATTGACCAAAGTAATAAATTCATGCATAATTCATCTGGATGTTCTTCTAAGTGAGCAGCATTTGTAGTGCAGCCATTAACATTGCAGGGAATAGTGATATAATAATTCCACTATTCACACAGAAGTACTTTAAGCAAGCTATAAGGATAGAAGGGGTATAGCCATATCACAGGTCAGAAAATAATACAGCAGGAGGAAATAATCTGCCCTGGTTACTGTGGTGCAATTAGATATGAAATACGCATCTCAATATAAAAGTTTCATGGGCTTTTACGATTATAATTTGACTTTGCGATGCAGTATCTTGATTAACACCAGTATCATCACCTGTCAATTACTAAAAAGCAATGCAGTAATTAAGTCAAGCAAATGCTCTTGCATCCTTCTGGAGGTATAGTATGCCTGGGTATTTAAGGAATTCAGCAAAAACAAAGACCCATTGAGATGAAAAATATAATCTTCACAGGTGCCCTGGGGCAGAGAAGAGAGACACTGTAATGAGCATCTCCCTCATTACGACAAATTAAGATACAACCACATTTGCTTAAAACAATTGCAAAGAGTTTTCAATT
Source organism: Podarcis erhardii (assembly GCF_964252035.2). NCBI lineage: Eukaryota > Metazoa > Chordata > Lepidosauria > Squamata > Lacertidae > Podarcis > Podarcis erhardii. The sequence goes on along the minus strand of NC_138512.1, from coordinate 63,976,670 downwards.
TTTTGGACAATAAACTTTTAAGAGCGTACCAGGTGCTAATACTCTTTGTATCTTTCCCAGCTTGGGGATTTATAAAGAGCTAAGACAGCCTTTCTCATCTAAATGGAAATGCCCAGAAGCTGATTTGGTACTAAAAAGTCAGCTATCGGTTCTCAATAGTATGTATAACTAGAGAAGTTAAAATATGAACTTCATAGTTGCTAGAATTAATTTGCTTTTTACTTTCCAACACAGTCATTCTTAATTTATGGCAAAACATTCTGTTATCCCCTTTCTGCTTTATACTGTTCTGTTCGGTTGGGAATATCCAAAACTCTGCTGTGCTCGGGAAAACATTTTGTGATAATGGATTAATACTGAATTATTATTCTTAATGTTCCTGTTTCATCCTGAAGACACCTTGCAATATATATTACATATTCTGAAGAAGGTCCCCCCCCCCCCTTTCAAGTTCTAGTAAGAAAATCCTGGGGTAAGAAGCCATGGTCTGTCTGGATACAAAGCAGCTTCCTGTGCTCATACATTCAGCATTAAAATAAAGAAACTACTATTTTTCTCTGAATGGGCTTTCCCAGATGTCACTGGGCTACAGTTACTATCATGTCTGCCCATTGACCATGCTGGATGGGATGATGGGAATTGTAGTCCAACAATATCTACTGATCATAGGTTCGAGAAGGCTGCTCAAAATGCTCAAGCTCATGACTGATATTAGGAAGTACTTTTTGCACAACTCACTTCATTACAAAATGCTGATTTTTTTTTTTTAAGGGAGTAGACCAGGCTTCCTCAACTTTGGCCCTCCAGATGTTTTGAGGCTACAATTCCCATCATCCCTAACTACTGGTCCTGCTAGCTAGGGATAATGGAAGTTGTAGGCCAAAAACATCTGGAGGGCCGAGTTTGAGGAAGCCTGGAGCAGACAAATTCATAGATGATAGATCTTTTTCAGAGCAATCTTACCCATGTGTTCACAGAAGTGAGGTCCATTGTAAGTGTGTAGGAATGCAGCCTTAATTATTTTTAGCTGTAAGCTCTAGACACCAGCAACAGGTAAAGGAGATGGCTGTCCCTGTCACAAGCCACTTGTGAGCTTTCCAGGGGCATTCATCACCACCAAACCTTATAAGACTTAAAGAGGAAAGGGATAAAAGCTAATAGTTAAAGGTGATTATAACTCACATAAAACAGATAGAAACAAAAGGCAAGCCGTTAAAAGTGACTATAAGGGAGGGGCATTTCATTGGCCCCCTGCTTTAAGGCAGGTGTTGGGTAACTTTTGGTCCTCCAGATTTTGCTGAACTACAACTCCCATCAGTCCTAGCAAGAAGGGGCAACGCCCAGGGAAGACGGGAGTTGCAGTGCAGCAACATCTGGTGGGCCAAAGCCTTCCGAAACACACCTATTTAAAAGGCTTATGTTACTTTATGAATTTATGCATTTTTATCTATTTGCCTGTTGTAAACCACCTATGACATTTGCAAAGTTATGTACCACATATAAATGAAGTAAACAAATAAATCTGTCTTAGATTTTAGAGGTTCTGTCTAAAATAATTGGTCTTAATTAGGCTTGATCCATTAACTGTTTTGCTGAATTATTTAGATGGCAGTTACTCATTTGTTACTTATTAACTCACTTAGCTATCAAGATCATAGTGTCTTTGTGCAGTTATTCCTACAATCACAAAGTGTCTGACAGAAGTCTTAGGGTTGCATCCAACATATTCATATTCACAGTATGAATTAGTCAAATACTATCCTTATAGTCTGATGAAATGTGCAAACTTATGGATTAGTTTTTTTCAAGGAATGAATTTCATTCCCTTGCCTTATAATGACAGGTGTGTTTTTCCCCTAAAACATTTCTTTTTCAAAAGAAGAAACCTGATTTAATAGGCAGTAGAATGCCTGCTGTCTGCACCTTAACTACCCACATATTCAGCCATGAATGCAGTACTTCTGGCAAATAATAATTTTCTACATCGAAAGTCAACTCATTCTCATCCAGTAAATATTTGAGGGGGAGAAATATATTCAAGCCACCCGCTTCACATAGACTAGGCAATGGCTCATTAAATATCAACATGGTACAGAGTTTGTTTCAGGAAAGAGAAAGGGAAATATTCTTGTCTCCATTAAAAAGAACATAATGGAAATCTGTATAAAGACATGTTAAAGCACCGTAACTGAACACCGCCAACACCGTCAAAGTGAAATAAGCTGAAAAGAAATCTTAGTAGTAAAGATTTAATATTTTATTTACACAGATGCCCACACAATTGCTGACTGATTTGCAATAGATTGGTTCCTCCGTCTCTCGCCATGCCACTGACACTCTGCATCTAGTTGGCTCTCTTGTGTATGTATATACCTAATCTATGTGTGCAGAGGTGTCTGTGTAAATAGAATATTAATCGCAGAAGCATGCTGGAGGTAACATCTAGTACTACAGGTAGTGCTTTTTCCCTAGAAAAATAGGTGCCAGTACTCACCATGAAGTTGTTACAATAAGTGCCACACTTTTAACAACAAAAAAGAGAGGTGCCGGTACTGCGTACCCTTGAGCACCCCCTAAAAAAAAGGACTGACTACAGGTATGATTTTTTATGATACAATGAGTAGTTTTTTGCCTATTGTATCATAACAAATTATTTTTTGGTTATGATTTTGTTATGGTTTCTTCCCTTATATTTATGTTAGATAAATGATGCTTCAATGATTTATTGTGTGGGGTCAGACTTAAATGCATGAACTTCTATCCCTAAATTTAACTATGAAAATACAAGGTGCAGATTGTGCATGAAGGTAAAGCCTAGAAAGGTGACTCTCCTCAATTTGTTTGAGGAAGAACCAGGGGCAAGCAGATTCCCTTTGCCATTTCCAACAAGTTAAACATCATCTGCTCCCTGGGTGGTTTCCTCTGCTCTTGGAAGCCAGCGTGGTGTAGTGGTTAAGAGCGGTAGTCTTGTAATCTGGGGAACCGGGTTCGCTTCCCCGCTCCTCCACATGCAGCTGCTGGGTGACCTTGGGCTAGTCACACTTCTCTGAAGTCTCTCAGCCCCACTCACCTCACAGAGTGTTTGTTGTGAGGGAGGAAGGGAAAGGAGAATGTTAGCTGCTTTGGTAGACTCCTTCAGGTAGTGATAAAGCTGGATATCAAATCCAAACTCCTCCTCCTCCTCCTCCTCCTCCTCCTCCTCCTCCTCCTCCTCCTCCTCCTCTTCTTCTTCTTCTTCTTCTTCTTCTTCTTCTTCTTCTTCTTCTTCTTGCTTATACTAGGATAACCCCAGTGGTTTGCCTGGGTACATTGGGTCACAGCTAGTGGAATTATGGTTTGTAGGAGTACACTGGGTGACATCTGATGGAAATTGTCTACCAGATCAAAAACAGGTAGTATGTACATATATGCATGGCCTAGATTTTGAACTTTTCCCATGGAGATGTTTTCAACAGTAACAAGAGCATCCTATGTAATGAAATTATATTTATGTTGAAATAAAGAAAGACATGCAGCTTTTATGTAGAAAAATGGCATTATTTTAGATCCATAAAAGAGCGTACCTTGTAATTTTAGAGGGGATATTGAACATATAAACCCCAAACACTAATATTCAAGTCCTTTCTTATATATCATCTCCTAGTAGGTTGATATTATATTAGAACTATAATAATGCTTGCAAGCTATTGCAGTTTATATTTGGATTATGTTTGCTTTGACTGTAAAGGGTTTGGTATAGACCGCTTGTAATACTGGTGGGTTATGGACCAGACACAATAATAATTCATTTTCTGGGATTCCTGCTTTTGAAACTTCACTGCTTATCTTATACTCTAAGTCTCAAAGTGTAATATTCACTTTTATCCAAGGGTTGGCAAATACCTGGAATAGATAGGCAAGGAAAGTCAGCAACGGATTAGAGTCTGGTTAGCTAATCTGACAGTGAAGGAAAAGGGGGGGCGCAGAGGGAGTGAGTTCCTCACATTGAGAGCGCATGTGTGCACAAGCACATAACTGATCTAGAAGCTCTGTAGCAGACACTAGCATAGAATTGGTTGTCAGCTATTACCTAATTATTTTTTGGTTAGACACCTTCCCACTTTGAATTGCCGCAATTTCTTCATCTGAAGCTCCACATGGATAACATAGACATCAGGAAAGCAGTTCTCGGCCTTCAGGGCTCCTAGTCTCCCACATAACACATAACACCAAGTACTTGAGATGAATAAGACAACACCTCCACTATTGCTAGCCCATCACCTAGCTTTTCTTGACTTGAGTAACTTGATGTTAAGAGTAGCACATTTTCAGGCTTGTCTTCATGTGTGTGCTGCTTCAAGCCAATTGATCCTACTTGGAATGGAATTCCATTCAGTTTTTCTGGTAAGATTCTAGAAGTCATTGGCCCTTCTCCGTGTTCTAAGTCTTCCACCACCTACTTCTACAGTTGTGGATGTGTTCAATAAAGCCTGCTGTTTCCCATGTGATTGTGATTCTTTATTCTCCATTGGGAACCTCAACCTCGTAAGTAGCCATTTGGTGATAAGTACTGGCTGTACTTTTAGACTCCATGTTGATGATGTAGTTCTGTGCATACAAACTGAACTGGCAAAGAAAGACCTCCTGTACTAGGGAAACAACATCTGTTTGATGGTGGAAATCTGTGAGTACTTGGACTGGAGGTATTCACAATCTTGGATTTGGTCTGCTGACACCAGCAAATGATAGTCATTCATTACCTGCACACTTGCTACCTCAGTCATCATAATTGTACAAGTGTGTAGTTCAGGTGTAGGCAAACGTGGCCCACCAGATGTTTTGGGACCACAACTCCTATCTTCCCTAGCTAACAGGACCAGTGGTCAGGGGTGATGGGAATTGTAGTCTCAAAACATCTGGAGAGCCGAGTTTGCCCGTGCCTGGTGTAGTTACTAACTGGTGAACTGCCCTTTGCTGATATCAATTACTCACATCTGTCTGCTTGCACAGTGCTGCCTCAATAATTGTTTTCTGTTGGTTTCTGGTTTGGACAGGAATTCCATTCCCTTTATGACTTTTCTGTAGCAAAAGTAAATAGTTTAATGGCTGCTGTTTGAGAAATTTGCCTTTCCCCAATTGCCAAGTCTTATATGTGTCTCAATTGTGTGTGTGTAAATATTGCCCATAGTTGAAAGCATTAAAAAAAAATTCCTGCCTTTTGAAGTCGTGGGAAATCACTATAGCAGATGAAATGTCTCTGTGTAGCTATGAAATGAATGAAATGTAAGTGGGAGGCTCATATCTACATTGAGGAAATGTTGTGAGCAAGTAAGCATAAATGATGAAGCAAATGCTTCTATTTTTGTACAGTACATTTATCCTCTGGTAGTGATGGTGAAACTGTCTTGCTTTGAATGGCTGATGACTTGGCATTTGTGGACATAATCTGTGAATGTTCAAAAAATAGTTGTTGTTTTAAATTGGCTCTCTTGTACTTTTGGAAGGACAATGTATTTTGTCATGTTGTTGGAAACAGATACCTCCCAGCCCTAATAAGGAACGATTGAGGGAGTTGAGTATGTTTAGCCTGGAGAAGTGGAGACTGAGAGGAGATATGATAGCCATCTTCAAATATCTAAAGGGCTGTCACATGGACGATGGAGCAAGCTTCTTTTCTCTTGCTCTGGAGGGCAGGACCTAAACCAATGGATTCAAGTTACAAGAAAGGAGATTCTGACTAAACATCAGGAAGAACTTTCTGACAGTAAGCTGTTTGACAGTGGAACGGACTCCCTCAAAAGGTGGTGGACTCTCTTTCATTTGCAGTTTTAATGCAGAGGTTGGGTGGCCATCTTTTAGGGATGCCTGAGTTGAGATTCCTGCATTGCAGGGGGTTGGACTAGATGACCCAGGGAGTCTCTTCCAACTCTACAATTCTCTGATTTTTTAAGTTACAGATAGGTAGCCGTGTTGGTCTGCCATGGTCAAAACAAAATAAAAAAATTCCTTCCAGTAGCACCTTAAAGACCAACTGAGTTAGTTCTAGGTATGAGCTTTCGTGTGCATGCACACTTCTTCAGATACACTGAAACAGAAGTCACCGGACCTTTCTAAAAAAGAAGTCCGGTGACTTCTGTTTCAGTGTATCTGAAGAAGTGTGCATGCACACGAAAGCTCATACCTAGAACTAACTCAGTTGGTCTTTAAGGTGCTACTGGAAGGGATTTTTTTATTCTGATTTTTTAATACACTCCACCAATCACTCCTCATAATACTTGGGAGCTGCTATAGATGGTGTTCCAATGCAATCAAGGCTTATTCACTGCAGTTGGATCTTGACAGGTGGGGTGAGGGGCAGAGATCACATGCAGGGTCTGAGAGATGAATAGACCACAGCATTCAAAGAGAAGAAGAAGAAGAAGAAGAAGAAGAAGAAGAAGAAGAAGAATAGTAGTAGTAGTAGTAGTAGTAGTAGTAGTAGTAGTAGTTTGGATTTGCTATCCCGCTTTATCACTACCCGAGGGAGTCTCAAAGCGGCTCACATTCTCCTTTCCCTTCCTCCCCCACAACAAACACTCTGTGAGGTGAGTGGGGCTGAGAGACTTCAAAGAAGTGTGACTAGCCCAAAGTCACCCAGCAGCTGCATGTGGAGGAGCGGAGACGCGAATCCGGTTCACCAGATTACGAGTCTACCACTCTTAACCACTACACCACATTGGCTCTCAGCACATTTCTTTCATATTTTGAATTACCTGCAAAAGTCTGTTCATAATCCTGAAGTCTCAGAGTGATGGTTCAACAGCATTCTATGCACATCTGGTTTTCTAAATATACAACTTCTATAGACATTTGGCTTCTTAAATGATGGGATACTTGCATTAATGCTGGAAGATGCCAACACACTGCCTGATATAGGTTTGTTGTTGTTTAGTCGTTTAGTCGTGTCCGACTCTTCGTCACCCCATGGACCAGAGCACGCCAGGCACTTCTGTCTTCCACTGCCTCCCACAGTTTGGTCAAACTCATGCTGGTAGCTTCGAGAACACTGTCCAACCATCTCGTCCTCTGTCGTCCCCTTCTCCTTGTGCCCTCCATCTTTCCCAACATCAGGGTCTTTTCCAGGGAGTCTTCTCTTCTCATGAGGTGGCCAAAGTATTGGAGCCTCGGCTTCAGGATCTGTCCTTCCAGTGAGCACTCAGGGCTGATTTCCTTCAGAATGGATAGGTTTGATCTTCTTGCAGTCCATGGGACTCTCAAGAGTCTCCTCCAGCACCATAATTCAAAACCTGATATAAGCATGTTAGTACAATTGTCTATGTGGTGGTTTCAAACTCAGGCTGGTTGTTATTCAGGTTGCTGTTCCTGTTGCCTGCCATGCTAGCTCCTTTGGCAGTGCACTGTTAAGTCTTACACACATGAACTAGTGCTTGTCAGATAATGAGCTAAATGTTAAAAGACCAAGAGTCCTCCTCTCTGTCCAGTCCCTCAAGAGGAAGATGACTCTATTATCAAACCCTTGTAGTGACCTTATCATGATTTTCTCATACATATTTATTGGTGTTCTAGTGGTATTCTGAAAGGATTATCTCCTGTCACATTTTTAATGCTGTCTGCTGGTGAACACCTTTTAATTGCAGATATTAATTTGCATTCAAATGGGAGGCATCTGGTTCAGCTTTGAAGTAAAAGACAATTTACAAGCCTTCCAAATGGATAATCTGGCACAATTTCATGAAACTTATTTATTATTTCAGATAGGTGGAGGCAAGATGAATACAATTGTCAGATTATATCCTCCTTGATTTCTAATTAACAAAGTTATGTTTTCGTTTATTATTATTATTAGGGTTGCACTGAATGTTCACCTTGAGCCTGAACTTGTGAGTTTTGGAGGGAATGCTCCCCACTCCCAGGTTTAATCCTTCTGTTGGCAAGTGTTTGTGGCCAAATGGTTTTTCATTCTGCTGCTGATTTTCAGCCAATTTCTTCCTGTTTGATTTCTCTGTTGACTGGGATTGCTAGTTAGGAATCATGTACTAAATGTGATGATGTTACTGCGCAACTTATCACATCTGACTGTGTTCTGATGGCAGTATGGGCAAATGAAACCCATGAAGCCTGAGGGCTGCTGTTTTTGAAGGCTACATCAGGGATCACACACTTTCACAGCCCCGTACTGATCACTTGGTTGAATTTTCTGCACAAGTAGATTTTCACAAAATAGGTCCTCCTTTGGACTCAGTCCCATAATCTCCAACATGGTGCAGTGGGAAACTGGGACACCCATCTTTTGGAGCACACTCCTGTGCAAGAGTATGCCCCGCCCCAAACCCCCAAGATGTTCCAATTGAATTTAATTAGTTGAGGGGTATGCAGTCCTGACCCATTATGCTGTGAAATTACAATATATCCATTCTCTGTTCTTTAGAAGCTTCATGGCTTGTAATCTTGAGTAATTGATTCATTTAATGCAGCTGCAAAGTTTGACATGCATGTAATTTTACATGCATGTATAATTGTATGGGGGGGGAGATAACTCATGGTATCAGCTCATGAGATTTTCCTTCTTACACTTCAGGCTAAGTGCATCTATATTATCGCAACCTACCATATGCATCGTCCCCCCCCCCCCCCCCGCGTAACAGCCACAGATAACATTTGTAAGTAGAAGTAGGCAGCAACTATCAAATGTACAAATACATGCTTTGCCAAGTAGCATGCAGATGCTTATGGTAATTTAGTTGCTTAATATGCATTGCGGGGATTTCAAAGAAAATATAGCCAGTGACAAATTTTGCAACTTTAACTAAGGCTAGCAGGACACAGAGTTATCACGAAAAATCAAACCACTTTGCAAAGGATGAATTTACCATTATCAACTTATACCTAACAGATCACCTACACTGAGGCCTTAACAAATTGTTCATATACGTACCCATCATGTATATTCTAAACCTATCACAGTACTTTTCCAAACCAATGACAAAATGCAGACATAACACTAAATCAGGCATAGGCAAACTCGGCCCTCCAGATGTTTTGGGACTACAACTCCATCATCCCTAGCTAACAGGACCAGTGGTCAGGGATGATAGGAATTGTAGTCCCAAAACATCTGGAGGGCCGAGTTTGCCTAGGCCTGCACTAAATCATGGTTTATTGTTACAGGAACAAGTCTGCTGAAGCCTCAACCTCACATGCTTTCCCTTCCCCTCTGTGTACTTGATAAGGAGTCAGCGAGTTTCCATACCAATCAAAGTTCCCTGTGATATCCAAATTTAGATAACTGAGGTTTGTTCTAACTATGATTACTGTACTTCAGTTCCCAGAATCTCCAGACAGGGCTAGGAAAAACCCTTCCTGAAACTCTGGAAAGCCACTTCCACAGTGTAGACAATATCCAGCTAGGTAGATTAATGGATAACTCACTGTAAGGCGGTTTGCAATGCTTCTGTTCTATGCTGTTTTAGTATTTCTCTGTTGACCATGGTTTTTGTCATGAAAATAATTGTGGTTTTATTTTTGTTTGTAACATGCTTTTGGAAATGTTGATTAAGGAGCATGAAAAACATTTTGAAAATGCATCAGTCGATATAAATGGATGACTTTGCTGCATGCTGCGGTTTGAAAAACGAGACGTCTGAAGATATGTGAAGGGTTTCAGCTAAACTTCAGGAACAGTTGTTGAGCCAGCTGTAGATAGCAAGTTTGATCCAGTGTGAGAGATATGTGTGTGTATGTGTGTGTGTGTGTGTGTGTGTGTGTTTATTTTTAACATATGCTACATTCTTGTGTCAGGGATTGTATAATAAAAATGTGAAATGCAGAAAACGTATGCCTAATTGGGCTTTTTTTTTTTTTTAGATCAGACCACACTTTCATAACAATGGCTGTCAGGAAGCATGAAAAAGTATTCCTCTGTTGCTTAATTAAGCCTTGAGCTTTAGTAAGAAAAGTAGCCAAACAATTAATTAATGATTAAAAATTAACTGTGTGCTCTCTCTATTGATTTATGTGGATAATTAATATAGCAGTATTATAAGGTGTACACTTGTCCTTCGCATAACTGTTGTAATAGATGAATGTTTTGCATGAAATTAGTTAAAATCGTTAATATAAATAAAATAATAATAAAATTAGTTAATATTTCTGGTACAGAATCATGGAAATGACAGCATGTAAGTACAAGGTGCCATATTCTTCATTTTATGTCTCTGTGTGCATCAAATATGCCTTAATAATGTGTGTTGAAGAATTTGAAAAAGGAAGCTGCTTTTATTTCTTTAAAGACCTGTCATACTTTTTCATGAGGATAAATTATTCGGGTTTGAAATGCTACTTAAAATTCCCCAGATGATGAGAATATTTCTAAGAGACTTGGGTCAGGTGTAAGCTACGTTCCACCAGTTAACATCAACCAGAGGTTACAGTTCTGTGGAGGTGAAGACTATGTAAGTTGATGGTAGATAATACTGTTTAAAATGAGGTGTAGAAAGCTCAGGAGAAGTTATTGCAAAGGGGGGGCGGGATCAATAGACAGGGAGATTGGTTTGAAAATCTCTTCCATTTTAAACTTCTCTGATTTTCCAGATTTGAACTAATACACCACAGAGTATCTAATAACAGCAAAAATTGTCACAATGGTATTGCTCAGCACCTGAAATGTAATTGCACTGCAACGTTCAGCTATGTGGGCACAGAAAAACACCACACACACACACACACACACACACACACACACACGGACACAGCTCTACTTAGGGCAGAGCTTCCTCAACTTTTCATGTTGGTGACACACTTTTTAGACATGCATCATTTTGTGACACAGTAATTCAGTTTTACTAGCAAGACGGAGGTTAAACTAACCCAGGCTTCCTCAAACTCTGCCCTTCAGATGTTTTTGGCCTACAACTCCCATGATCCCTAGCTAGCAGGACCAGTGATCAGGGATGATGGGAATTGTAGTCTCAAAACATCTGGAGGGCTGAGTTAGAGGAAGCCTGATATCCTCTTTCCAGCCGCGGAAGGTGCACGGGGAGTGTTCATGCAACACACATACACACTGCAGCCATCATACTAATGTGTCACGACACACAGTTTGGAAAGCTCTGGCTTAGGGCCTAATTAAGGAAATTTATTTTCTCTTAAGCAGGTGCTTAAATTTGATATTTTCAAGGCAGGATGAGACCGTGAGTGGCCTGTCTTTGAGTACTTTGACTGCTTTTTCACATTAGCACTAAGTCATTGTTTAAGTATGGTTTCTTCAACAAACTATGCGCCATCTCATAGATGGAGCAAGCAAGCTACAACTTGTTTCTCCAAAGGTTGTTATCCCACCATTTTCCTTTCTTTGTGCCTTTGCAGATTGCCTTTGGGATTGGGTGGTCAAGCAAACAGCAGTGAAGCAGTGCTCTCATACATAATGCCAAACCATAGTTAAAACAAACCATGGTTCAGTTGTGAACATGGCTCATTAGGCTGTGGCATGATCGGACCATATGTTTTAATGAATTTCCTTTGTTTAAACCACATATGAGTTGGTAATGAAATCATTACCGAATGTGTATCTTTATTTATTGATGCTTTTTCTTTTTTCAAGTTGTATTTCATATGAATAAGATTATGGGACAAACGTTCCTTCACTTCAGTCTGTTTACCCCACAATACACATTGCATAGAATGTATCTAATGGGAAGCTTCGCTTTTTCTTGGATGGTCTTTGCCCTACATTATGAATGACAGTACTCTGTTGGAAGTTGTCTTCTGTTTGAAGGGCTGTCTAGTCTTTCCTTTTTTGTATCAGTTCTACAGGTGCTCCATCATAGCTCTCCTGTAATTGATTTTTTTTTAAAATAAATGCATGAACAATTTGCAATTAGATTGAACGCCTTGTGTACACATTCTTCCCCTAAAATACACCTTTCATATGGTTTTCCATGCATTTCCTCTTAAATGCACACTTTTGTCTGCATACTGTATTAAAATACCAAAACTGCATCACAGAATTCAGAGAACTTCATAAGCCTATTAATGGTTGGGTTCCTATCTGCATATAAGTCTGGGACAAGCAGATTAGGACTGTTTTATTTACAATGTAAACTGAACAAATTTATCTTCTATCCGCAGCCCAACCCAACTCCATAAGGGGTTGGCCCCTTATTTCTGAATATTCCAGCCTAATATAAATGAGCCCCCAAATTCTTTCAGAAAAAATCAACTCCATAGAACCTGGCAGATTGCTGCTTAGGATCAGTTAGAGTACACAATGACAGTTAATTATTATTATTATTATTATTATTATTATTATTATTATTTACTTATACCCTGCCCATCTGACTGGGTTGCCCCAGCCACTTTGTGAAAGTGAATGTTCACACGATTAATGGGTTTGTCACTAAACATTTCCGAGCCTGCCCATCCAAAAGCGCTGTTTCCACCCAAGAAATTGGGAAATATTGAGTGCAACTCTAGGTGTAATAAGATGTGTAACATTTCTAGAATTTGGAACATTTTGCAATCACTTTTAAATATTTTCTGTTAAACTGCTGTTCCTTGGACAAATGTCAAGTATCAGTTTTAGACATGTTTCTAAATTCCAATCATCTAAGATGGTAATTGCACACTAGAGATTAAATCATGTTCTTATAAGTAGAGGTTTAGTGAACTAATTAGTAGTACGTTCCTAAATAAGTTCTAATAATGTGTGTGATCATGCGCTCCAAAATACAGCTAAATGTGTTTCAATGAGGTCCAGTTTAATCTGGGCAATTAAATTGTTCGTAAATTCAGCTTGTGCATTATAAGCAAAGTATGTTTCTGGTTGCCCATTGGAAATCTTGAGACTGGGGAAGTATGTGAAGTCACATGTATTTGTGGCTTGGCTCGTTTTCGGATTCACAAAGACTTAGATGGCTTGAAAAGTGGTACAACATATAAAAAATAATGTGTCTGTCATTCAATAAAAAAGAATGATTTCTAGCAACCATTAGGCACAGTTGCAGGAAAGTCCTGAGAAAAAGGCCAAAATGGGGCAGGGGGAGACGTTTGCCAAGGGTAAAAATACATGGTTGCACCACAGAATCATGCTGTCCACAGTAATTTGGCAGAATTCCTTCTTATTTGGGCTCAGAGCTTTAATATACCACAGACACATATAGCTCACTGGCAGGGATTATGTCCCCCCCCCCCTTTCATAATGAGCAGGCCACAAAACATCTCACAGAAAACGATGCTGGAAACATTAAACTGTGACATCTTCCTGCATAATAATAGCTTGATGAAACGTAATCAGGGTTGTCTTTTTCCTATGCTGCCAAACCAGAAGCGCCAGCATCACATTATCTCAGGACCTACCAACCCTTTAATGATATATCTGCTCTAAGCTCCATTACATAATGATGTGACATTTTGATAGTTTAATGCTAAGTTGTTCTTCTGTACAAGCTGAGTATTGAAGAGGAAAAAGCCCTGCTGGTTGTGTGCAATGTATGGGAGCTCTCAATGTGCATAATGTGGGTGTGCTCTCCTGTTCTTTGGCTCACACCATAGAAATGTTTTTAATGAATTCTTGTTCAATTGTGTATTACCACTGGTAAACCTGCTGGCAAAGAGCTGAGCTGCACTGAACAGGGGCAGTTCCTAGTGCTATCCGTCATGGCTGCAGTGTGGCCAGGTGTGAAGCAATTGCTTCACCTCACTGTATAGTTGAGGTACTGAACTGTGTGTGTGTGTGTGTGAGAGAGAGAGAGAGAGAGGGGGGGGGGTACTACTATTTCAGTAAGTAGAAAACGACTGCATCCTTGCACCCACTTCTTTCCTTCATATCAAATTTCCTTCGCAAATCAGTGTTGGGAATCTGAGATTAGATACCCATGCAGTGGAATTCGCCCCCAGTTCCAGTCACCACACCAAGGCAGCTTTAGGTCCAAAATAGCAGAATCTTTTTGCAGAATATAAGGTTTCAGTAATACAGTTCTGGACATTGATCTATACATACAGCTTGTAGGCTTTGCAGATATATGCATACAAGTATAAAATATTTCTGTTGCTCCAGCAAATCAAGATGTTGCACAGACAGACTCACTTCACAAACAAGACTGACTCCGACACTCAGACAGACTCACTGACCGATGAGCTGACATGCCCCAATCACTTATATAGTTGGCAGTAGGCCAGTACCATAGCAACTGGCTTGGTTGACCATGCACCTGTTGGCTTATCTCCTGCATGGTGTGCTCATGAAGGAAATTAACCTCTGTATTTAGTTCCTTCATCAATTAGCACATCATGTTGAAATGGTGGGGGGAGGGGTAAAAGAGGAAGTTATTGTTTTTATATTGGAAAAAGTTGAATAAAAATAAAATCTAAAACCCACTAAACAAACAAAAAACAGACATCCACAGCTATAGGGAACTGTACTGTATACACAGTGTGTTTGTTTTCTTTAGTACAGTAGAATTTCTTAACATCCCCAGAGGTAATTGGATTCTTTTGGTCCTTGTAGTTTTCAAAAGGGTCTGACCAAAACAGTAGCTTTATGAATTTTAACATTACTCTGGATGCTTGCATTGCTCAGTTGTGACAGAAATGTCAGCAAAACGTAAGTTTCAATGTTAAAGTAAATAATTTGCATGTATACTTAAGCTTTCCAGGATAAAGGTCATAGAAACATGCAGCGCAGTATAGGATGGAATATTAAAAATTTCATTACTTACACATTCAGGGGCAAGTAATTTTCTATAACAAGTATAGCATTGAGCAGCTTGATTTCTTTATGGATTTCACCATGATGACGGCAGCACAAATCAATTGTCTTTGGTATCAATAAATCCAACTATTAGGATGATGTAAGTCAGCATTTTCTCCACTGGGATCCTTTCTTGACAATACGAAGTAGATATAACTGTATTCTTTCGTGACTATTGTGAAAGAAGGCGGGAAAACAGATAAAGCTTCATAGGATGTAATTCATTTGGTAGTAATGGTCCTATTACAGTAATTACAATTTTGTCATTGTGACTGCAGTGTTTAAAGAACCTGGCCTGTGGCTTAATTGCAGATTTATAGCAACTAACCCTTTGGGGATCATTGTCGTCTGTAATCGCATTCTCGTAACTAATGATTTAAAAAACAGAAGTTCTGTAGCAATTCCACTGCTGCTAACCACCATCAGTTTCATTTGCTTCTATAATGTTGAAATGTAAGATAAAATATGGGCCTGTTAAGGGTACTATGTATGTTTGTATGTATTAAATTTTTACCTTGCAATGCTCAGCCCACATAGGGTCTGGCCTCCACCTGCTTAAAGCAGAAGAAGAAAAATAATCTCTCTCTCTCTCTCTCTCTCTCTCTCTCTCTCTCTCTCACACACACACACACAGAGAGAGAGAGAGAGAGAGAGAGAGAGAGAGAGAGAGACAAATAACAACGCTGAAATATCAATGTTTTTAATTAAAGTGCTTTGGTACCCATTAATTGGAAAACCAAAGGTCCTCCTCAAGGGCCATTTCCCCTTACCATCCCAAATGCTGCCTCCGTCAGCATCCATTCCCCTGTCTGTCTCTGAGGGGGAGATGGGTCAGCAAGGCTCCCTCCATCAGTTCAGCTGGGGTGGCTATCATTTGACATATTTGCTTTCCCTTTTCCCTTTCAAATAATGTATTTTAGATTGTAAACTGTGATTTTAAACTAGGAACTGCTTTGAGTGCTTTGGCTGCAAGACAGCACATAAATGTAGGAACTCAATAAATTGCAGCTCTTTACTAGTCTGGATAAATTCTTTCATTTGGCACGGGTGCCTGAGAAAGCGCCTCAGAGGATGACCTAAGAACCCAGGCAGATGTACAGCAGACAAGACCCTCCTTCATATGTGGACTAAGGCTGGCATACAAAACTGAATGGTGAGGGTGACCTCACTGAATGAGGTGAGGCAGGTGGCTCCTAAAGAGGGAGTCAAATCACAAGTGGGGTTTGATATGCTGGGAATCAGAAGTGGGGAGGGGCCTGCCACATTCACATCCTGCTTAAGGGCATCTGAAAGGCATTTGGTTGGCCAACATGATATAGGAGGCTGAACTAGATGGGCCTGGTCTAGCAGCCAGGCACTTTGTAAGTTTTAATTATTTTATAACTTTTTCAGTGGTGCAGTGCCCTCTCCATAGAGGCTCCCCTGGCACCCACACTGTGGTCCATTCAGTGCCAGTTGAAAATCTCATCTTCCGAAGCCATTAATTTTTATATATGGGCGTTTTATTCCCTAGCCTTCATCATACGATCCCATTCTGTGCTATAATACAATAAAAAGCAATATTGTTTTAAACAATAAAGCAACAAACCAATAGAGGACATTCTTTTTGACAGCCTCTAAACTATCCTCCTTTTCACAGAGGTCTGTCTGACACTTTTATTATATAGCTTTCACCTTTTGCTGATAGCACACCACATTACCCTGACCTTTGACTCTATCCAGCTATCCATTCTGATTGAAAATAGTTTTAGCTGATTTTAATCTTGAATTTTTATATGACTCTTCCATGCAACTCTTTCATCTCTGCTTCTTGTTATATATTACATTCATATCTCACCTTTCCTCTAATGAGGAAGCAGTTTTTATTTTCAACCCCCCGAGAAGTAGATTAGGCTGGGAGTCAGTGACTGGCCCAAGATCACCAAGTGAGCTTAATGGCTGAGTGGGGATTTAAAACCTGGTCTTCCATGTCCTAATTCAAAACACACCTGCACCTCACGGTTGTGAGGGTAAACATCTGCAGCAGGGAGCCTTTTGTATCAGTGGAGGCTGTATATGCAGTTGAGAACTACAGTGACTGGCAGAGGCTTCCCAACCCTACTTAGAAATTCCAGGGATTGAGCTTGGAACTTTCTGGGCTGTATTCAACTCTCTGCTTGTTGTTCTACTCTTGAGTAGAACTACTGCTGAATACCAACATCTATATGCAAGGCAGATGCTCTCCTGCTGAGTTATGGCCTTTACTCACCAGTGTAATATTGGTGTATTAGTGGTGTCAGTATTTGGTATATAAACTGTGGAACCATGAATTTTGGTTGAACTTCAGGATGAAGAAACGCTGGCTGAGTTGCTATTTGCGATTGAACCTGGTGCTGGAGAACAGTGATAGCTAGAACATAAAGGTCAAGGTTTCCTGTATGTTTGCAGGGAGATCATGTTTAACAAATAGCAGAACACTGTGAATGTTGCTCTTATACCATCTTTGTCCCAGGGAGGTGACTCAGTGGGCAAAAGCTATAGTTAAGTACATGATAAGTAAGCAATGATGCAGTTATCTCAACAGGGTTGCTAATTAGTGTAGGTTGCATTGGTTTTTATTATGCTATGTACCTGACCACTGGGAACTGTGTGGAATCTCCCATCTACTTTCAGATACATCTAACAGCTGTCAGGTAGTTATGATTCCCAGATGTCTTTAAAAGAAAGAAAGAAAGAAAGAAAGAAAGAAAGAAAGAAAGAAAGAAAGAAAGAAATGGTGCTAATAATGCTAACCCTTTCAATCACAAGTTCACCTTAGGGGAAATTTTCATGATTTGTGCTTCATGATAGGTTTTCCTTGCTCACAGTTGCTTATCCAAGATGCTTTCATAGTTTGGGCCTTACTGGAAATGACTGAAAAGAAGGCTATATACTTCATAAATGAAAACAAAATTAAGCATGGCATTAGTGCTGAGCTGGAGAGCCTTTGACCCTGTTGTTGCCATACAGTTCCCAGCAGAGCAAGTCAACATAGCCAGTGATTGGGGATGATGGGAGTTGTAGTCCAACAACATCTGCAGAACCACATGTTAGCCACTCCTGCTTTAGTGTCTTATATATACTTTCACACACAAGATGTATGAATACACAAGTTCCTTATAACTGCAAGTATAACAGCCTTTTAAAACCCAATGTCTTCCATGATTTTTGGTATCTTGCATGCTGAAATGGCATCTGAGCTCTGAAATGTACCATTCTAGCGTAGCTGAGGCCTTAACGGGGACATCAGGCACTAAGGAACTACATATGTCAGGACTGCTTAAACTTCCCATTCTCTCATTAATTCAGAACTGAAGCATGCAACCAGCAGACTTGTGCAGTGAACCTGTTGCTGGACTATACCGCTTCAGACAGTTAGTGGAGAAGCCCATATTTAAAATAATGTCGGGAAGGAAAAGCCAGAAATACATTGGTGGTAACCAAATTACTGTTATTTTGCAGTTTGCCGGGAAGATTCACACCAGTCTATAGTCTCGTGTGCTGCTGTGCTGCTTACTCCCATTGAACCAACTGCTGAAGGAAAGAAGAAGGAACAGCCAAAAATGACTGAAGTGACCAAACAGTGAGTGAGACGTTACAATATACTTGGTTTGCTTAGCAAAAAGTGAGAATAAGTTCTGCCTGTCAGGATTCACATGCTTCATCTACCTCCACTTACTTCTCAGATAACTGACTTAACGAGCGCTTCTGACTGTTGCTACATATACCAGAAAATTTAGGTTGCACAATTAAAGTTGATTTGGTGCTGTTGCACAATAACAGAGTGTCTTATGCAGCCACCTTAATCTCTGGATGCTTGCCTTTTCCGGTTTATAATACTATGTGCCAGAAGAAGCTTGACAGAAGATGGCAATAAACGCCCTGATTTCTTGAAGGGATGTTTCAACAAAGAAGGGGGTGGCTTTCCACAGCTGGTGGTCCAGCTTTGAAACAGCCTCCACACCAAGATTTGGCAGAGCATATAAACTGTGGCGTTTGCTTCCCCCTGGCAAGCTAATTTTGTTTCCTTTAGACATTGCTATAAAGTTGTTTTATGGGTGCATTGTTGTCAAAATTTTCTGCAGAAGAAATAGTTTTATATGCCTATGGTATATTTAGTTGTGAGCTGTGATAGCAAAAGTAGGGCATAAATTAATAAAGATAATAAAATATTATTATTCCCTGCACGCGCGCAAACACACACACACACACACACACACACACACACACACACACACACTACAAAAGCACACTGAACTGACAGTTTCAATGAACACCTACCTATAACCCACAAGATCCCTTTTCTAAATAAATACAGTCGGGTTGGATTCTACCAGTAGAATCATAGAATCATAGAATCATAGAGTTGGAAGAGACCACAAGGGCCATCGAGTCCAACCCCCTGCCAAGCAGGAAACACCATCAGAGCACTCCTGACATATGGTTGTCAAGCCTCTGCTTAAAGACCTCCAAAGAAGGAGACTCCACCACACTCCTTGGCAGCAAATTCCACTGTCGAACAGCTCTTACTGTCAGGAAGTTCTTCCTAATGTTTAGGTGGAATCTTCTTTCTTGTAGTTTGGAACCATTGCTCCGTGTCCGCTTCTCTGGAGCAGCAGAAAACAACCTTTCTCCCTCCTCTATGTGACATCCTTTAATATATTTATAAAAGTTCAGTACATCCATAGAGATAGGAATTTGGTTCTTGGCCAGTTAGAGCTCCCTTTGGACTGGCGTAATAGTCAAAATGTGTAACCCCTAGTCGAAATGTGTAGCCACCTGATCTTGTATTCATGCAACAGATTGAACTACTGGGTGGATAATCTGGGAATAAGCACAATTAACCACTGGAAGACGAAAGCCCAGTGAATGATGTGAGGACCATGAATATCATGTTTTGTGTAGGATCAAGTACTTTGGCAATGCAGAACAAGTCATACTTGTCTCCCTGATCTCCCATAGCACTTACTTCCCCCAGTGCAAATTTGTATTATATTTCTCCAACAGCATTTACAGGTGAGTTCAGAGGAAGATGAAGCGGAAAGCTAATAAGCTAGAGACTTTGAACACTTCAAGCCTAGATTATATTTTTTTCACACATACTACCCTGCTGTATGACATTTGTTCAGAGTTGATTTGTTGTTTGAATTCATAGAAATAAAACAATTTTTAAAAGCGCACTGACATTTGGGGCAAACATTCCAAGTCTCCTTGGTGTTGCTATGGTGACTGTTCAGCAAGCCTCTGTTTGAAGGAATGCGGATGCTAAAACTTCTTGTGAACTTTATTTTAGCTTGGTAGGAAGCGCCAAACATATTCATAAAACACACACACAGACAAAAGCCCAGAGACATGTTGAGATGGCTACATAATGGAAGGGATGTGTCCTAGCTGAGAACACCAAAAAAGGAAGCTAGTTTGTGTTCTGGAAAATAAAGCACTTCTAAGTGTGGCTGATCACAGGCTGCCAGATGAAAGCTCATGCTGCCTTGCAAGGAACAATCTAAGGAATCTGGAAATACGTAATAAAGGTCTCTTGTATGCTGAGGATTTCAGTGAGACTATGCTTTGTTGCTTGATGCTAGCAGCATTGACAAACCACAATAATAAAATGTCAGTGTAACAGAGTGCAACTCCACTGAGAACTGATTCACACAATCTATTTTTGTCTCCGCCATTTCCATGTTTATTTTGAGTGAGCTGTTGCTGTTATGCTGCTTCTTTTCCCTGTACCAGCCTGCCCCTCTCAATATCTCTGAGAGAGGGGCAGTGCATGGGGATAATAAGTAATAATAATAATATTTTTTATTTATACCTTGGCCTCCCCGGCCAAAACTGGGCTCAGAGCAGCTAACATCAAATATATGACAAATCACCATAAAATCAAGCAATCAATTAAAATACATCCTACATGCTAAAATCAAGTCAGAATCAAAGCAAAATCCAATCAGGATGCAGGAAAGGGCCTTCTCTTTGGTAGCGTCTTGCTTTTGGAATGCCCTTCTATCCCAGATACAGCCGACACCTACTTTACTTTCTATTTGGTGCCAATTTAAAATGTATTCATTTGCCCAAGCAGATTTGTAATGGAGCTAGGCATTTTGTTTAGACTCAGGATAGAACAGCCTATAGTATTAAAGGAAATACAGTAATTGAAAACTTTCCAGTGTTCACATATGAAGGGATGAGGTAACAAATCATAGTTCTGCTGCTGTAGGAAATTTGGGGTAAGAGACTGGATTCCTGGACATTAATCAGGAAAGCTCTTTTTTAATTTGAAACTTTATGTCTTGGCACTCCCGTGGCACCACAGCACTACTTTTGGTAAGTTACAGTAACTTTCATTTGCAGTACTGCAAATAACAGTGACCAAGCATATATGATGCAATGGTACACGGTGCAGAGGTTTAAAAAGACTGGCAAAATTAAATATCCTGGGAGGAATTAAATGGCATATAATATTCACTATAAAACTGGTGACGAGGCTGAAAAGCAATTCTAGAGACTTTAGATTTTGTTTCACTTAATTGGTGCAAATAACATGACTTAACTAGTTGAATAAAGCCCCTTCAGTTCTTCAGATGCCCAGTTTGGGAGGATCATGTAGAGGGCCCTAATGTTGTACATTGCAAAACCATGGAGCCATCAAAATGGAGTTATATCCAATTCAGCTTATCATCCTGCTATTATTATTATTATTATGGCAATGAAGTTTTTGTCATTTTGGTTGTCACTGGTGAGGAATCACAAACCATAATGATGTCAGGACATAGGGCAAGTTGGGGAGAGGGTGGGGCTTGATACAGAGCTGCCATTTTTTAAATAGAAAACTTGAGAGTTTTGCTCCTCCTGGAAAACTTTATCCCCATTCTCCAGGGGATATGGTGCATGCTGTTTCTGTTTGTAATCTAAATTGGTTGTATTAAGTCTTCAAGTGTGTGATTGATAGGTCCCGGGTTGCAAGGTGAGATGGAAGGAAGTAGATAATTAAGCTGCTTGTGCATTATCTGGGCAGATACATCGAAAGAGCTGCTTTACTGAACAGGAGAGCACCTTATCAGATTTGTTATTGTAATGAACTGGTGATGCTTTTTATTATGCTGTGTGGCAGCTGTTAACACTCTCATAAAACATATTGCCAACCAGAATAATGCTAAATTGCTGTTCAAACACAGCTATCTGGGAAGCCAAGGTTACCTTGATGGCACAACAGAAATAGTCCACTGATTTACTCAGGTAGCACATTTCCTTCTGTATGGTATTGACTTGGCTACATCTAATCTAGCTCTATACCTAAGAACTTTAGGGCATTTTCACAGCCTTCTGGGTTTTGTGTGTGTGATTGCCCAGTGCCAGATGCACAGCTGATTGCAATTTTACCTGCCACATCCTGAGAGTCCTGTATTAATTTCCAGCATGCACTTGACCCCTACCCCTTGGTATGGTGAACAGCAAGTCTTGGTAATGCTAAGCCAGTTTTACGCGGATCTTTTTACACAACGGTTTTTGACAAAATGCAATGGGAGACCACACTGAGGAATTTTGTGGACAAAATAAATTTCATTTCCCCTGTTAGTGTTCAGAGTTGTGTGTGACCGCAAGTGTGCATATCCGACACAGTATATGGCACCTTGGAAAGCTATGCTTTCATTTTTGATAAAATGAATTACTAGGCTTAATTAATGCAGGTAAAAACTTGTAAGCAAATGAGCAAGCCTGGAAAGTTTTTGGAAAGTATACTGAGATTAAGTGATGTTTCTAAGGCTCTGGGCCAATGGTCACTAAAGCCTAATCTCCTTGGAAATTAACCTGCATCTGAATGTGCATGATTTATTATTAAACACAGAATTTGGGTTAAGAGAATACATGCAGTTTTGTTCTTTTTTGGCAAAGGCAATCCTTTGATGAAAACAAGAACCATTAATTGTATATTTTAATTTGCTGAGTATCAGACTCTACTTACTAAGGATGCTCATAAAGTTGGTTTGGCTGAGGTCCTGGTATGAGTTTTGAGGGCTCATAAAGCTGACCTCATAGAAGAGGTGAACATTACAGGGCTCCTGAATTATTTTCCAGCTTGGATTAAAAAAAGCTGCCTTACAGAAGAAAGATGTGGAATGCTATGGTTTACGACTCCATATCAGATTTTCTGGAAAATTGACCAGTGGACTTGGCATTTATGGATATTTTGACAATTTGTCATCAAGTTGATTTAATAACATTTCCCCTCTGTCTCTCTTTCAAAATACAGAATACCTAGGTTATGCCCACTGGCCCACCCACTCTATTCATCCAGCCAATCTACCCAATTCCCTTTAAGCAAAACTCACCTGACTGGGATGCATGATGATTATCTAGTCCAACAGTGAAGTAAGACAGTGAGGAAGGTGTCTCTCTTATTTCTCCTCTAGTGCACTTGGATTGAAGGTTTGACAGGGGCCTGGCAAATTCATTTGGAAAAATAGACCAAACTATTTCTGTTTTTTTCATTAGTTCCTTCTGAGCCAATCTAGTGGAAGTCTGTGTATAAGTTTCTAATGCTTGTCTGTCTTGCTAACAGAAAAAAGTGAATTGCTGGAAGATTTTTTATTTTTGTATGTATTACAACATAGGTATAGAACGCAATATTCATTTAATAATAAAGTACCTAATCTTGCAATAAAGACTACATTATTACAAATTAGGAGGGAAATCTCAATAGTTAGTGTATCAGTTCCGATGATTAATGAATAACACACAAAAGTATGGATATGTAACACTTTTGCTATATTTATGTTTCAATCTTTGCACCATAAGGCTACAGTCCTCATGCACACCTGCCTAGAATTAAGTCCAATTGAACTCAGCAGGGCTTACTTTAAGTAGATAAGTAAAGGATTGCTCTGTATATTTTTGTTTGTTTGTTTTGGAATTCACAGTTATTGGTATTAATGCTTTTGATCATATGCTCATAATTATTCATAAATTTATTGCTAAATTTCTTAAGAGAACAAGGGAATCTCAACACAAAGACCTAATGATTTCCCCGCAAAATGTAAAGCCTTTGAGAAGCCAACTAAAAAAATGATGTTCAATACAAATTGTCACTGAGCCCACCCTTTGTAAACCACATAGGAATATCTGGAGAAATTTAATGGACTACAGGAAAGAGCAGAAACACTTAAGCATTAATGCTATCTGTGAAAGTAGACAAAATTAATTTAGTAATTTGGAACGTTGCAGCATTTGAATTAAAGTTCCCTCTCAATAATTACAAATTAGGTTGCAGAAACAGATTTGCAACTCAGCTGTGAGGATTAATCAAGTACATTATTACAAGATGCTGTTTGAGAGTAATAAAACATCATAAAATTGAAATAAATGCAATATGTGCACGTGCGCACAAAGAAAACTAAGACAGCTCTTTTATGAGACGGATGTGTAGTGGATTAACAACCCAAACTTGTGCATGTCTAAATAGAAGTAAGCCCCATTGAGTTCAACTGGACCTACTTTGTCAAGTAAGGAGGCATGTACCATGAGGTTAATTATCTTGCCGTGTTGTATAATAGGTAAGTTCCCCAGGCAGCCACAGCAGCACTGGAGCTGCTTGTAGTTTTACATTTTATTTATTTGTAAATGAAAAGATTTCTATACCGCTTCTCACCAATCTGATTTCCTATATAATAGAACAAAATCGAATAAAAAACAATAATTTTCATTAAAAGCAATAAGATCACTTCCAGTTCTTGACTGGACAAAGTTCAGTGTGTTAGTTCTGGTATATAAAGCCCAGTACGACTTGGGACTTGGATACCTAAAATATCATCTCTCCCCTTGTATACCTGACCAATCACACTGCACAGTGCAGAAGAGGGTCTTCTGCAGATACCAACTCATCAAAAGGTCTGCTCCCCCCAGACAGGAATTGGGTCTTTAGTGTTATGGCACCTATCCTTTGCAATTCCTCCCCTTAAATATTAGGCTGTTGACATTTTTGTACCTACTGAAGACCTCCCCCCTTCAGCAAGCCTTTTAAACTAGAGATCTTTCCCAGTCTGCATCTGTATTGGAATTGTTTTTAGGAGGTTTTATTATCGCTTGTGTGTTTGCCACCTTAGCTCCTTTGGGACGAAGGGCAGGAGATATCAATTTAATAATAATAATAATAGTAGTAGTAGTAGTAGTAGTAGTAAATCTTCACTTGATCTATATCCAGCTTCCTTTTCCTCTCAAAGGAGTCTGTCACAATGACCAGCGGCTTCCTGTGAGCAGGGCCAGTTGGATGGGACTTTGTTTTATTGATTATAGTTTAATTTTTATATGCTGCTATTTAATATTATTCTACACTATTCTATTGGATTGTTGAATATTACTTTGTTTGATATGTTGCTTATTTTAAAGTTATGTTTTATTATCACATTTTTGTATTGGATTAGATTGTTATAAGGTGTACATTCTTTGTTTCTTCAGCTTGTAAACCACCTTGGGTATTATAAAGTGGAAAGACAGTATACAAATTAAAAGTGATGCTGCTGCTGCTGATAACCATACCTCCTTCTCAGCTGGTTGATAACTGAGATATGAGGGCAGTTGGCCGGCCCCATGTTTCCAGTGCTCAGAGGCTTACAGCCACCACTTTTGATTGCACCAGAAGGAAGCAGCTCCAACCATGTAGTGGGTACATGTGAAAAACTGACATGTGGCCTATAGAAACAGTATTTTTATTTTTACCATACCATTATGGGAAGAGTATTGTTTATAGAAGTCAAAGTAAATTTGTGATTTGCTTGTCAGGCATCATTTTAAAAATGAGAACATTTTTGGAAAGTCTAAATTTCTTTTTCATTGTGGAAACCTTCACAAAGGCATTGCAATAATCACTGTTTCTGCAATATACTGCTGGTGGTATTAAAAAAAGGAAAGATAACACCTGAAAGTGAAAGTAAGATAACAGGCATTATATAGAAATTGAATATAACCGCTGAAGATATTTTCCAGAGATAAAAATGAAGCATACAAAATGACAGTGTGGAGTCAAATTCCTAATAGATGATTGCACCATTTAAGTGTTTTTTCCAATTTCCCCAGTTAAGTAGAACATTGAAGTGGATGAGCAATTCTGCCCTGTGTGAGCTCTTTAAATCCATGCTTAAAGCTGAATAGCCTTACAACAGGAACTGAGATCACTTGGTCCAGTTATCAGGATCTTACGATTTGGCTTTGATGAATGCCACATGTAACTACTAATCCACAGCCCCAGGCAGAGGGTATATTCACAGTATTCCAAGAGTCTTGCCCCATAACAGTCTATCTTTCTTGACATGGTTTACACTGAACTTTATGATGACCACTTACAGGGCCAGTACTGGGATCAGCATCCTTTACAACTTGCAAAGGCCCCAAACCTAGCAAGGGGCCTACTGTTTTTGTTTTTGTTTTTTTTTAAATAATTTTTATTAATTTTCCAATTTTAACAACGAAACAACACCAAACAATACAAACAACAACAAACATAGACACATACATACATTTTTGCTTTCTTAACCTCATTTTCATAAGCCTCTTTTCTCGGACTTCCCCGTACCTTCCCCTTTTTGCATCCTAATTTCAAAATTTTTCAGCAACCCTTTTAGCCAATTATAGTTTAACTTATTCTCCTTTCAATTACACTTTGAATCAAAAGATATATATAGCTGTAATTATACATCTTCCTTTCCCTTAACACTTTAACACTCCTCAATTTTATAGCAATTTTTAAGATATGCTTTAAACTTCTTCCAGTCTTCCTCCACAGTCTCTTTCTCTTGGTCACGGATTCTGCCGGTCATTTCTGCCAATCCCATAAAGTCGATCACTTTCGCCTGCCACTCTTCCAGCGTTGGTAACTCTTGTGTCTTCCAATACTTTGCTAGAAGGATCCTTGCTGCCGTTGTGGCGTACATAAAAAAGATCTTATCCCTCCTTGACACCAATTGGCCGACCATACCCAAAAGAAATGCCTCTGGTTTCTTATGAAAAGTACATTTAAGTACTTTCTTAATTTCATTATAAATCAGTTCCCAGAAGGCCTTAATCTTTGGGCAGGTCCACCAAAGGTGAAAAAAGGTACCTTCGGTCTCATTACATTTCCAACATTTATTATTGGGCAAATGATAAATCTTCGCAAGCTTGGCTGGGGTCATGTACCACCTGTAAATCATTTTCATAATGTTTTCTCTTAAGGCATTACAAGCCGTGAATTTAATACCTGTGGTCCACAACTGTTCCCAGTCAGCAAACATAATATCATGACCTAAGTCCTGTGCCCATCTAATTATGGCTGATTTAACTGTCTCATCAATTGTATTCCACTTCAACAGCAAGTTATACATCCTTGATAAATTCTTCGTATTGGGTTCTAACAATTCAGTTTCTAATTTCGATTTTTCCACCTGGAATCCAATTTTCCTGTCTTGTTTAAAGGCCTCCATTATTTGAAAATAATGGAGCCAATCTCGTACCTTGGACTTTATCTTCTCAAAGCTCTGTAATTTAAATTCACCACTTTCTAGTTCCAAAATCTCAGAATATTTTGGCCAATTAGTTCTCATATTAAGTTTCTTCACCTCTTTAGCCTCCATTGGTGATAGCCACCTGGGAGTTTTGTTTTCCAACAAATCCTTATACCGAATCCAAACATTATATAGTGCTTTCCTGACAATATGGTTTTTGAAACCCTTGTGCACTTTAACCTTGTCATACCAGATATATGCATGCCAACCAAACATATTGTTAAAACCTTCCAAATCCAGAATGTCTGCATTTTCAAGTAGTAGCCAGTCTTTCAACCAGCAAAATGCTGCCACTTCATAATATAGTCTTAAGTCCGGCAGGGCAAAAACCCCTCTTTCTTTTGCGTCAGTAAGTATCTTAAACTTTATTCTGGGCTTTTTGCCCAAGGGGCCTACTGATTTTGGAGATTCTGCTCTTCTTACTTGCTGGCATGGTCTGTTCACTTATTTTTTCTAAGCAAGTGACCATGATGGATGGAAGAAGAAGGAAGAGCTCATGATGGATGGAAGAAGAAGGAGCAGCAGCAGCCCTGTTTCACTCTGGATAATAATATGCGTATGGTGACCATAGAGAGAGGACAAGTCACTGGGCAACAACCCCAGTAAAGGCATGGACCTTGTCAGTGATGGGCCCAACAAGGTCAACCTGCCCAAGGGCCTCCTAAAAGATGGAACTGGCTGGAACTGGCCCTGATAATTGTGCATTCTCCGGTGGTTTCTTTCTTGCAGCCTGTGTCCATCAGCTTCTGTGCACCATGTTTATGTTTATTGAATACTCATGTTTTCTCTCCCTAATGCTGTGCCACTTCAATTTTTACTTTTTCTGTAAACCACTTTGAGGTTTGCTTTTTACAAAAAAAGTGGTGTATGAATTTTAAAAAATAAAAATAAATAGATAATTTGGGGGAAATGGGGAGAGTAATGGAGGGTGGGTGGCAAAGCTGGATGGGGAGAGATTCAGGAAGGAGAAAAAGGACATTCTTTATGTAACACATAGTTAAACTTATGCTAGTGATAGTCATCTGCCTAGATCGCTTAAAATCAGAAAAAAATCATGAAGATTAAAGGAATCAATGGCTCCTAGTTATGAGTGATATTATGCCACTGCCAGGATCAGGGGCAACATGCCTCTGAACAATAGTATGGGAAGCCAGATGGTGGGTTACTCAACAGTCCTTTGGTCGGATCCAACATTGAAATTGTTAAGTTCTTAAATGAAATCCAGAGGCAGTGCAGCTCTGAATTCCAGCTTTGGGGAGATAACTACTGGGATGATGGCTTGTGGGCTTTCCAGAAGCAGGTGAACATTAGAAGAACTCTGTTAGTTCAGACCAAAGGCCTAGTTCATCAGTGTCCTGTTTCCTACACTCACCAATCAGCTATACCTATGGGGAACCCAAAAGCAGGGCATGAGGTACATCTGTCTGCCTGGTTGTTGGAAATTGAATTTTGGGAGAGATGGCCTCAAGGTCTGAACCAAGAGGGCTCTTCTTTTTTTTTATGGTGCTGACTAGCTCAGCTTCTTTGTTCTCCCAGACCATACACGTTCTCTGCTGACTTCTGGTCGCACAACACATTTCCAAATTGTCTGTGAAAGTAACAAGATGCTGAGTTTAAGGATGTTTAGAAAATATATTTTTGTTACTGAACGTTTAAAAGACTATGCAAATGATATGAGATACCATTCAAATAAGAAACAATTAGCAAAGGACACAAAAGGTCAGCATCTGTTATTAAGATAATATGTTATGCCAAATGGTTTACATTCCATGGAGATATTCTAGCTAATCAAATTCTGCTGTGTTAGTTCAGCTTTTGATCCCTTGAAAATAACAAATAATAATCAGCATTGTAATATTAGGACTAATCTCAACTAATCATTCTTTCAGAAAGTTTCTCTTTTAAGTGATTCCAATTGCTGCAAATTGGCCAAGATTCTTTTGTTTCACATTACTGGTTAATTGTTTGGACTTTTCATATCAAGTATTCTGTAAAAGTCTGCTGTGAACATTCATATATTCGCAAAGTGAAAAAAAAATAATTTTCCTATAATTTACAGTCATGGGAAAAATAAAGTATGCTCTTCGAATTCTGTGGTTTCGCATATGAGGATATAATAACAATCATCAGCAGATCTTAAAATAGGTGTATACACCCTCCGATGAACATATTGCACTGTGTCATTTATTTAACAGCCATGTGTTGTTATCCTTTAATACAGCTTAAGGTTTGGCCTTTTTACTAATACTACATACTGACTAACCATTTTTTAAGGAATTGGGTACTGTATATGGTGCAGAAATGGCTGCACCATTATAAAATGCCAACATTACAATCTTGACACTCCATCTTGCTTCACTGTGGTTTAAAATATTCTCTTCCGATAATGTAGCCTATTGCCAGGTGCCACAGCAAATGGACGAAGGGTCCACTTTAATTCTGTACGTAAGTGAGGACTGGATTGGCACACTATTGTACTGCAAATCCCCTAATTAGTGACAGCAAGCAAGGGTTTTACTTATATTTTGACAGCCTCTTCAAAAATGAAATGCCCAAAAGTACTAAATGGAAATAGTTTTGCTTTATGTGCATATTATCCAGTAAGAGACAGTGACAATGAAAATGTACTCCTAACTTCTTCCTTTCACTTTCATAAATGAAAAGCAACATGCTCTGCTGTCATTAACTACCATTAAACCAATCACTTCCATGCCTGTAACACTAAGCAATTTAATAGTAGGATGTAGGTGTTTCTTTTAAGGTACTTAAAGTGTTTGGCATCTAGTTACTTTTTGCTTCCTTAAATCAATCCTGTTAAACATATTATGTTAATAGTAGATGTATTTCTGTATGGCAGGTGGAGGACCCAAGACTATAAAAATAGTATCTTGCATAAGGCCATTTAGCGAGTGAGGTAGGATTTGAACCAGGGACTCCTGATTTCTAGCTCAGCCTCTTTGCCACATGTGGTCCACTTGTTTACCTCTATATCTGTGCACTAATTTCTAAGCTAAAAAGGTAAAGGACCACTGGATGGTTAAGTCCACTCAAAGGTGACTATGGGGCGCAGTGCTTATCTTGCTTCAGGCTGAGGGAGCTGGCCTTTGTCCACAGACAGCTTTCCGGGTCATGTGGCCAGTATGACTAAACAGCTTCTGGGCTACAATACCTGCTGGGTGGGGATGCCACAGAAAGGCAAAGAAGTGTTTGTCAGGAGTCCAGGGGGCTGGCCCTTTAAGAGTCACAATCTTTATATAAAGGGGCAGAGTTTGGGAAAGATGGACTTGAGGCCGACACTCATCAGACCTCAGTCCTCATACAGCTTCTGCTTGCTGGAAGATATCCATGGATAT
Organism: Podarcis erhardii; assembly: GCF_964252035.2. NCBI lineage: Eukaryota > Metazoa > Chordata > Lepidosauria > Squamata > Lacertidae > Podarcis > Podarcis erhardii. The sequence continues at coordinate 63,946,041 of NC_138512.1, read as the reverse complement.
TGCCTTGTACTTGTGGGTACCTGGTACAAGTGGGTCAAAGCAAACGTAACTGTCAATAGAAAAGTATTCATTAATATATTAAAATACTGTGGATTGAATACCTGGTGAAGCTTGATTGATGCTGGATCGAAGCCACAAAAGGATAGGTTGGAGGAACCCATTTTGCGTTATGATTTCATGCAGATACTATCAAAATGCACAAAGGTCTGAAGAGAAGACAATGTCACCAGGGACACTTTGGTCAGGGCTTTTGTGCTTTCCCCCATCCCCATTTTACCATCTTGCCTGAACACTACTATATTCTTTTCCACTTTTGTATTTAAAACATAAAGAAAGCAAAAGTCACAAAGTGTTTGGTTCAAGTGCTCACGACTATTTCAGAAGCAGCATTTACCTCTTCACGTTGGATTAAGCCACTGATCATTTCACTTTTAAACAAAATAGTTGATCAATGGGAGCTGAAATCAATTGAGGTTGCTCAGGCATGTCTGAAGGCAGAATATGATCTATCTATATTTAATTAATTAAGTAAATTGGAATGAAACCAAAGTAGATTGTTGGTTGTACTGTCCAGGCAAGAGCAATAGTACTTCAGAAGTCATTTAGCTACAGCACTGTGGAAATCTAAGATAATAGAGCTATTGTTGGGGTTTCAACATTTATACTGCTCATTGAAGTTCAAATTGAAAACCAGTTTTTCATGGGCAAGTTGAATGGAGACAGAAGCATGGACATTGATTCCAGTCAAAAACTATTGCAGAGGCACTGCCTTTAAATACAAACCATTTACTTTTGTGGCACATCATCTCTTTGATTAAAATTTCATTATGTTTGAAAGATAATTATCCTGCACTCAGTAAAGAGGAGAGTTAATTTGCATTTTATAGGGAGTTCATTTGTATTTTTTGCCATTAAGCATATCATCCTGACACTTAAAAAAATGTAGGGCTAAAATTAATACACCTTAAAAGTTTTTGATTAGTAACAACAACAGAAAGTACTGAGTTGTGCACACAGATTTTCCACGTGGGAATTCTGAACTTTGTCTCCAGTCTATGTAGCTGAATAAGAGCTATTTGAAGATATTCCAGCAACGTAACACTAGAGATGTTGCTGGAAGTCCATCTTCCTTGACTTGGAATAGAAATTTTGGTAAATTGTAATGGTCAGCACCTAACAGTTTATAGCAAGTAGTGTATTCCATGTGTAAGGATTAGGGTCAGCAGAATGCATTCTGCAAGGCTGGGAGCATCCTGTCCCCTTGCTATAAGAGAAGATTTCAGGAGGATGGGGAGAAGGGACATCACACACACACACACACACACACACACACACGCACACTCCTCATGCTCCAGAAATGTTTCTTAGCTGTACTTTATAGCTGTAAGGGCTGAGATTAAGGGCCGCCTGCCTTTGTGGGGAGCATTCTTAATGTGAGCTCCTAAAATCACTACAAGGCTAGCTGCCTGGAACACTCCTCTTAGTGACTGGGGATGCACAGCAACAATCTGTTGTGTTTCAACTTACATAGAGTGATATTCAAATAGTGCCAGGCACTAGAGTTCATTAAAGAAAAAAACACCACATTACAGTGTGGTGAAGTGGTTAAGGGTGTTGGACTTGGGCCAAGAAGATATAGGTTCAAATTCCTACTTGGTCATGAGGCTCACTAGCTAACTTTGGCCTATGACTCTCTCTCTCAGCCTTGTTGTTTTGAGGATAAAATGGAGGGGAAGGAACCCCGTATACTGCCTTGAGCTCTTTGGTGGGAAGGAGAGACATAAATGTGTCCCTATTCCCTTCCCCCATGTTTACGTAACTGTAAAAGTAACATCTGAAAAGTGCTTATGTTAGTTAGCTGTTAGAGAGAATGACAAATGTGATATGGATCTATTAGATCAAATCAAGTAATGTTTACATCCTTTTTTGTAATTTGTACAATTTCAGTTCATATTTTTTCCCCTGTGAAGAATTCGGCTGCATAAATCGGAGTTTTGTTTTTGCCTTTGGGCTTGCATTAAAAAGTATCCCTGGTAACAATGTTGCTGCCATTGTTATTATAACAAGAATCTATAATTAAATTTATCTAAATGTTCTGTGCCCATGACAGTAAGCGAAGGACGAGAATAACAATTATTTTCTACAATATCTCTTGAGATTCAGTCAGCAAACGTATGCTTCAATTTTGCCTGCATTTGTCTTTGTAAAGCTGAACAGAACATGGCAGGACAGCATTTTATTGGGGGACGAGGGGGGAGAATTCCCTTGATGAGTTTTCTGGATGATAGGCCTATCATTATACACTATTTTCTCCTTTGTTTTGTTCCATTATGACAAGTAATCAACAGTCCTCCATTTGGCATCTTATGTGCTTAGGGATGACTTGCACAATAGAAATACCTTAAAATGTCACTTACATAAAGGAGCACAAGAGTATAATTCCAGTTAAGGAAGTGAAATGGAATTTGTAGCAGAAAAGATGCTGAATCAAATTGCATGGTATCTAATTTCCAAAGATAGCTGTTGCAGCATACTGAGTAACTGCACTGTGTTAGCTGAAGCAGAATCTGGACAAGTCCATCTTCTTCCTCCTCTTCCATTTTCTTTTGGTAATTGCAGCTGACTGTACTTAAAACCATAGTCCTTGTCACAGTTTGCAAAAGGGCAACATGGAGATAAAGGAACTGTGGGGTTTTGTGCTTAGCCCTGCTTTTGATGCTTCCTCAAATGCTGGATTCTTATATATTAAACAGAATCCTTCTCTAAGTGCCTCATCTGAAGGAGGCTTTGAGGGTGATAGCAAGGAAGAGGGCCTTCTTAGTTGTGGCTCCCCATCTGTGAAATGCTCTCTCCGTTGAGGTCTGCCTTCATTCACACTGGCCAAGTAAAGACTTACTTTCCCCCAGGCTTTTGATGGACAAAACTGATACTGTTTTATTGCTAGTTTGCTGCCAAAGTTTCCTTGGGTTCTTACAAGGGAGGGAGCCCATTTTGTGTGTGTGTGTTGTATGAAAAAGTGTTAGTGTTAATTTCTTTGTTCCTATGGTATAATGTATTGCTGTTTATATTTTTATATATAAGATGCTTAATAGGTTTAATAAATGGTTAGTAATAATAATAAATTTGGGCTCAGGGCTACATATGTGACACTGCAGGCCGTTTGTACCCATGTTCCTATTTTTCCTTCTTTAGAATTCATAGCTACTGTTCTTGTAGCAGGGTTGTAGGAGACAAATGAACAATGTTATACAGCAAAAATGCCAACTCCCCTTCAGTTTTGCATTTGTCTCCTTACATGTGTACAGCACCTATAAAAGTATTGTTAGACAGTTTCACAGCTGTAATTGTGGTGGAAATGTAGGTGTAGGATGTGTTAGCATTCAGTTTCCGAGGAATAGTTTTCAGTGTGGGAGGTGAGCCATCTTGTAAAGAGTGAATGGGGATAAAATGCTCTTCATTGAGAAAAAGGCTGGCTTTGAATTCCAGGTGCTTATTGGTCAGGTTCCCTCAGTTGGGTTTCTCAATGGTGGTGAGCTTCCCACTATGCAGCAGTGGAACATTGCTTCAGAATGCTGTGGTGCTGAGGCCAAGGAAGCTCAAGAGGCAGCTGATGGAAAGCAGGAGGACAATATGGAATAGGAGCTGCATGGCACTTTGGGGAAAGATATTTGTTGTTGTTTAGTCGTTTAGTCATGTCTGACTCTTCGTGACCCCATGGACCAGAGCATACCAGGCACTCCTGTCTTCCACTGACTCCCCCAGTTTGGTCAAACTCATGCTGGTAGCTTCAAGAACACTGTCCAACCATCTCGTCCTCTGTCGTCCCCTTCTCCTTGTTCCCTCCATCTTTCCCAGCATCAGGGTCTTTGCCAGGGAGTCTTCTCTTCTCATGAGGTGGCCAAAGTATTGGAGCCTCAGCTTCAGGATCTGTCCTTCCAGTGAGCACTTAGGGCTGATTTCCTTAAGAATGGAGAGGTTTGATCTTCTTGCAGTCCATGGGACTCTCAAGAGTCTCCTTCAGTACCATAATTCAAAAGCATCAATTCTTCAGCCATCAGCCTTCTTTATGGTCCAGCTCTCATTTCCATACATCACTACTGGGAAAACCATAGCTTTAACTATACGGACCTTTGTCGGCAAGGTGATGTCTCTGCTTTTTAAGATGCTGTCTAGTTTTGTCATTGCTTTTCTCCCAAGAAGCAGGCGTCTTTTAATTTCGTGACTGCTGTCACTATCTGCAGTGATCATGGAACCCAAGAAAGCAAAAAAAAAACCAAAACCTACTGCCTCCATTTCTTCCCCTTCTATTTGCCAGGAGGTGATGGGACCAGTGGCCAAAACCCCTTTTGTCTCAGGTCTGTGGAGTGATACCAGGGTCACCTCAGGATTCTGTGTTCTGCTCAGTGAATGCACAGATGGCTGAAAGTGCCCTCAGTGAAGGGCTGATAACTGTGCCAGCTCCAGCTTGGAAGAGCAGTTTGCTTCTCCCTTGCCTTCTGCCTTGGCTGGCATGAATGGCAATACAGTTGATGTTGTAGTAGCCCTGCCACTTCATGAAACCCCACTGCTCCACAGCCCAGCCCACTGGACTTTTAGCCTTAGATTTTAGCCTTAACGTGATACTGCTTTCTTGTGCTGTGATTATGCCTTGCATATTTAGTCACAGACAGTGCTATGGGCAGCCCAGGACCTCCACACACACTGCCCAGGCTTGCACCCCAAAGAAGTCACTTTAGTGCTGCTGATGCATCAAAAACAATGTGAGAGGCAGCAGGTACAAGTTCCTGGTCTCTGCAGCCACATTGTGCACTGTGATTCTCCAGCGGTTTGACTTTGCTCCTAGAGGCACACTCCATTGTCTCTTGAGGCAGATGGATATTAACGACAACTGGAAAAATTAAATAAACAAAACTGATTATGACAGTCATCATAAAACAAAGATAAATCTAGATGCCCTTCCAGCATATGTTCTGTTCTGTTGACTGTGTAATAATAATAATAATAATAATCCAGTAACTAACTAGTGTCTTTTATTCATTATTTACTTCAGCTTTATCTTCTTTGAAATTACACCACTAGCTGTTTTATGCAGAATGAAAGCTTTCAGGTTTTACTGTAAATTTTACAAGCATGTCCCCTATTCACAGACATACCTAGGGGGTCTGTTAAAAATAATAATTATGTTCCAGTTATTCTCCAGCTACTAAAAGATTGCTGTAATTATGCTTCTTTATATAAAGTTGCAATATCTAATTGTACATGAATAAGTCATACAAAAATATTATTGTTGTTCTTATCTTCATCGTTATCATTATTATTATTGCACAATACATCCATTGTAATGTCATTTCGTGGACGTTTTCATTGTTGGACCTAAACTGCAGAACTTAAAACATAAAATACGCAAGTGGGGAACATTCCGAAAGGAAGATAATAAAAGCACAAGCGAGGTTTCCTTAACCAGGTGCCCTCCAGATGTTTTAGCCTACAACTCACATCGGTGCCTGCCGGCACAGTCTGAACAGCATTAGTTCTTTATATGTTTTGATTGGGGGGGGGGGTGAGGAAGAGAGGGGAGGTTAATAGGTGGGGATATATCCCAAACTGTTGGAATTGATAATAATATACAGGCTCTAAGTTATTTTATCTATCAGGGCTGAATTCTTTAATATTGTGGTCTTAAGTAATGGTAGAATTAATACATTTCTACCCAGCAATCATAAAAGAAAACCACATTTGCTTCATAATAGAACCTTAAACTTACCGCAGCATAATGCTATTTTAGAAGTACGAAGTTTTCATTTACCATATATACTGATGTATAAGCCAAACCGAATATAAGCTGAGGCACCTAATTTTAGCAAAAAACAACAACTGGGGAAACTTATTGACTCGAGTATAAGCCAGTTCACCACACCACAAACCTCCTGGTGGCGACAAAGGCGAAGGAGGAGGAAGGAGCAGCCCGAAAGGACCCTCACTCAAGTATAAGCTGAGGGGGACTTTTTCAGCATTAAAAAATGTGCTGAAAATGTCGGCTTATACTCGAGTATATGCAGTACTTTGATATCTGCCTATGTAGCTGTTTATATTTGATTCTGGTGTTTCGGGGTGGGGGGCGGGGGATGAAGAGAACATAGCAATATTGTCTGATGAGCCAGCAATGGTGTGCTTAGTTTGATCTCTAGAATATATTTATTGATTCCTATAGAAAAAGAATTAATCAGCGTTATGCCTGAAAGGCATAAATGTACGATTTTAAATAGCTGTTAGGAAAACAGCAAAGGCTACAGGAGAGATACCTACACATCAATTTACAATGCCTGAGCGAATCATATACTATAATAAGTTATATATGGGGCCAATTTTTTGAAGATCATTCAGAATAAAGCAGCTAGGTTAGTAGCTGGTTTCACTGACTTTCAAAGAGCTTCAGGGGCTTCCATTTTGCTTACATGTGCAATCAGCACTGGAAACAGCTTTTTTGGATCCAATGCTCTATTTGTAGATTGGGGCCTCTGCCCTATAAATCTGAGTTGATACAAATTTGCATATAATTATGTAATATGCAAATATATGTCCTCCTTTGCAGGTGGAGTGAAAGGTCAAAAATAAACCAAGGGGCCACACAACTGATAAGATTTTTGACAGGTGTCAACAGATGTTTTTCCCATAATTGTATTTCCACACTAGAAAAAGCTTAGCCTATTAAATTTCTGCCTGTCACACAGCTGTTAAAGGCCCAAGAGCCCTGCTTCCCAGCAATGGAATTCCTGTACCAGACAAAGAATTCACATTTTGTGAGTTGTAAACCAGTTATGTTGTTGCTGGTGCTTCCTCACTTGATCTTAGGATGGCAGTGATACACTAAGAACCAGACCAGGAGTGGTATTTCAAATGCGGAGGGGTGTGTGTGTGTGTGCAGTGATAGATGGGAGGGTCAATAGAGATTTAAGCTGTGTCGCTGCCAGGTTTCAGATGCTCATGTATGGATACATAAAGATTAAACTGTTAAAAGGGAATAAGTGTATTCTAAGCATATCTACAGTATTGTGATTATTTACAGTATGTATACCTCATAATGGGACATGGGTGGATCTGTGGGTTAAATCACAGAGCCTAGGGCTTGCCGATCAGAAGGTTGGCGGTTCGAATCCCCATGACGGGGTGAGCTTCTGTTGCTTGGTCCCAGCTCCTGCCAACCTAGCAGTTTGAAAGCACGGCAGTTCGAAGGTAAACAGTGTTTCCATGCGCAGCTCTGGTTCACCAGAAGTATTCATGCTGGCCACATGACCCAGAAGCTGTACACCAGCTCCCTCGGCCAATAAAGCAAGATGAGCGCCTCAACCCCAGAGTCCTCCGCGACTGGACCTAATGATCAGGGGTCCCTTTACCTCTTTATACCTCATAATAGATCCATTTCAATTGGGGTTTAGGCCCGATTGTGGCACAGAAACTGCTTTGGCCACCTCTGTCAGGAGAGAGACAGGGGAAATGTGTCCTTGTAAATTCTTTTTGACCCATCAGTGGCTTTTGTTACCATCAGCCATGGTATCCTTCAGGAGTGCCTGTCCCGAGTTGGTAGTGGGTAGCATTGCTTTGTGTGGTTCCGGTCCTTCTTGGATGGTTGTTTCAAAAGGGTGATGCTTGGGGAGTGTTCTTTGGCCCTGTGAAGAATTCAATGTGGGGTCCTTCAGGATACAGTTTTATCCCCCATGCTGTTTAACATCTACATGAAGCAGCTGAGTGGGGTCTTCTGTTGTCTTAATTGCTCACTTCCCCCAGGCAGTTACCTCACAAGGAAATTGGTTATGACTTAATTAACAATTAAGTAATGTTAATTTCCTAGGATTTAGAGATGTCTAATACACATTTTATGATGTCTGCCTGACTTAATTACTCTCACATATGCTAACTCTAGGTGCTTTGAAGTGGCTTTCACACACAATCTAATACATACACGGGTCTAGCAACCAGTTTTAGCACACCAGCCTTAATTAAGTTCTGGCACTAACTTGATCGAGAATTTAGGATGTCTTGCACCCCAAAATTCCTAATAATATCTTTGAAGAGTAAGCTTCCATATGTGTTGTCGGGAGGATTTTGAACATCACATGGCAGGATAAGGTAAAAGTACCCCTGACCATTAGGTCCAGTCGTGGCTGACTCTGGGGTTGCGGCGCTCATCTTGCTTTATTGGCTGAGGGAGCCAGCGCACAGCTTCCGGGTCATGTGGCCAGCATGACTAAGCCGCTTCTGGCGAACCAGAGCAGAGCACGGAAACGCCGTTTACCTTCCCGCCGGAGCAGTACCTATTGATCTGCTTGCACTTTGACGTGCTTTCGAACTGCTAGGTTGGCAGGAGCAGGGACTGAGCAACGGGAGCTCACCCCGTCACAGGGATTCGAACCGCCGACCTTCTGATTGGCAAGTCCTAGGCTCTGTGGTTTAACCCACAGCGCCACCCATAGCACCAAACAAATATGTGCTGCTCTCCCAAGCCCACATTCCTATCATGTTTGCACTTCTGTCTCAGCAATATCTGTACTGATTTGGTCATGTACACAAAATGCAAGATGGCAGGATTCTGAAGGATGTGCTGTATGCAGAGCCAGCTTCAGGCATCAGGCTTGTTGGCAGCCCAACTCTGCATTATAATGATGTCTGCAAACGTAACACGAAGACTGGCAATATCCACAGTGCCTGGAGACAGGTAGTCAGGCATGTATCCACAGCAGTGACCAGAGGAGAAATGACCACTGGGACAAGTGCAAAGAGAAGAAACTCTATGATGCACCTGTAGCAGCAAAACCAGGCACCTGCATCTGCCCTACCTGCAGTGAAACATGTCTCTCCCGTATTGATATCTGTAGCCACCTCAGGCTCTGTAACTCTCCAATGGTTTGACTTTACTCCCAAAGGCACACTCCTCCATTGTCTCCCAAGACAGATGGATGCCAACAGCAGTAGGCTTCATGTCAGCCATGTAAACAGTTCTGTGGCCACATATACACCTCTCCATCTGCAATGCAGACAAGCAAAGAGGCATTGTTAGAGTCCAAGGACACATTCCAGCTCAACAAAAGCACTTGGGGAGAGTACAGATTAGGGCAAAGGAGGGTTTTATTCTTGCAGAGTGGACATGGCATTGGAGAATCCTAAAGGATGGGTAGAGAACCAAAGAGGGCTACATTTGGCCCCTGGATCTTTGGTGCATCCACCCAGCCTTACAATTTACAAAATCCTGATGCCATATACCATCCTGGATTGTACCAAATGCTGCTTAGAAAGTTACCTGTACTAGCAGTAAGTCTACTTGTTACATTTTTGAGAATAGCACTGCTGGGTTTTGCATTATATCCTGTCATAACAGTGCATCCGATTCACATAATAATTGATGCCACTTAAATGTTTCCACACAAAAGTTGTTAGATAATAATAAATAATATTAATAATAAACAAACACACAAATAAATAAATTATTATTTTTATTTATACCCCACCCATCTGGCTGGGTTTCCCCAGTCACTCTGGGTGGCTCACAGCATATATCGAAAAATACTAAAATATCAAACATTTAAAACATCCCAATACAGGGCTCCCTTCAGATTTCTTCTAAAAGTCAGCTAGTTGTTTATTTCATTGACATCTGAATGGAGGGTGTTCCACAGGGCGGGTGCCACTACTGAGAAGGCCCTCTGCCTGGTTCCCTGTAGATTCACTTCTCACAGTGAGGGAACCGACAGAAGGCCCTCAGAGCTGGACCTCAGTGTCCGGGCTGAATGATGGGGGTGGAGATGCTCCTTCAGGTATACTGGGCCGAAGCTGTTTGGGGCTTTAAAGGACAGCACCAACACTTTGAATTGTGCTTGGAAACACACTGGGAGCCAATGAATATCCTTTAGGACCGATATTACAGTCTCTCTCTCTCTCTCTCTCTCTCTCTCTCTCTCTGTCTGTCTGTCTGTCTGTCTGTCAATTCTTGAACTATAAGCAGATATATTTTGCAGAGCTTTTCAACAATAGAATTTCATGCCTAGCATTATGGAATAAAGTTCATAGTTCCCCAGACATAACTGTGAAGGGAATACTGTATGTATAAAAGAGTCAGATAGGCAGCAGTGGAGAAAATAAAGAGAGAAAAGGATTCTCTGTACATCTTTTATTTTGATCAGGAACTGGGCCAGAAGGATTGAGTTTTTCACCTTTTACATTCATTTCATTGCTCATGTAGGCAAACCTACAATAACACATAGACTATGGATACCCATAATCCATCGGGGGGGGGGGCGCTTGCTTTTCCAGCATCTTGTTACTTGGGTCGCTCTTACACATTTCAGCACACTGTTTTCTTTGGAACATTTCAACCATATGTATAATTCTACATCCATTGCGACAGCATTGTTATTCTCTTTATCATTTTGTTATGCTGATGATGTTGCCTTTTAATATTGGCATCATCCAAGAACTCCCATGAATGTCACTGAGAGTTCTGCAGAAAGTGGTATGGAGTCAAAGTTGTCATCCATTTTAGTTCATCTTGGCTGCTCTACATTAGGCTTTGATGTACACCAGAGCACAGTTTGTTGTAGTTGATGGTTCTGCAAACCTAGCAGGGTCTAGTTAAACAGAGAGATTTCCTCAAATCAACCCCCCCACCCCACTCCACCCCTCACGGTTTTCACCATAAGCACCATCTATATTGTGGTCTTGGCTTCAGCAGTGGTGAGCAGCATCTCCCCCTCCCCCCACCAAAGTAAGGGCAGAAAGCTGTCCCTCTAAATTGACTTATGATACCATGTGCTTTCGTTCACTTATGCTTTCTTCCTCACATTAGAGTCTTGTGGGGGCAAATGGTATTCACTAGCAACTGGGAGCATAGTTGCCGTTGCTGGTAAGTTTGATCAATACTTTCCATCTGTTCATAACCCTGCCCTCCAGTTTGCCAAAATGCCCCCTTCTAACTTTGCATCCTGTGAACAGTTGGATAAGTTTGGGGACATTTTGGCTCAGAAGTACCTATTCCTGCTTTTATAAAGCAGAAAGTAATTAAATGAACATCCAGAAATACAAGTGTCTAAAATGATTCTGAATATATAAGACTACATTTATCAAATGCAGAAAGCTAAGCACTTGTAAAATTCCCACTTGGCAAAATGTGATTTTACACATAATGAACTGTTGCGTTTATTGTACTTTTTATTCATGTACAATAAATGAAAGCTGTTGCTTCCATTTGCCATGATTTCCTTTGGAAGCAACAACTCCCAAGACAGCAGAACACCAAAGAAACTGACGTTTATAATTGATTTTGACACTGTCTCTTTTACAATATTGTAATGTTTTCAATTTCTGTCTATGTAAATTTGAAATGCATGAATGTGTTTAGCATATTGATTATGAAATTCTTTGTAATCTTTTCCCCCATAGCCTGAAAATTAGGCAGCAGGATAATAAATTGATATTTGTGTTTTTAGGATGATTGTGTATTATCTCCAAATAATCTTTGCACAGCAAAGCCTGGAAAGGTGGTGTCTACTTCTATTCCAGTTTTAAGTATTACTATTTGGCAGAAAGCCAGCGATAGCCCCACTGATTTTACTTCAACAGAAGTTGCAGTTATTTTTGCCCACACATTGACAAGTGGTAGCTACTAGGTTGATGATTTTTCACTTGTAGTATAGTTACACAAAAGAAGTTCTATTTGTTTTCATTGGGACTCACATTATAAAAGCAGCAGTGTTGAACTATTCATAAATTCCTATAGTCGCATTTACCTTCACGCAAATGCTTGCCGGAAGAAATGTGTCTTCACTTGTTTCTTAAAATAAAATAATAAAAGGTGGCAGCTAGGTGCACCTCTGTGGGGAGAACACTCCACAGGTTTGGGGACACCACAGAGAAGGCGCTTCCAGTTGCACCAGGGCTGCACATTTTATCCTGTGCTGAGACCACTGGTTGGGCCTTCTCCACCAACCTTAAGGTGCAGCAGGTTGGTTCCAAATATTGGGAGGCTTCCAAAATTTTCAGGCAGCAATACTTCCAAAGACCAGTTGCTGGAAACCACAGAAGGGGCGAGTGTTCTTGTGCTCATGTGGTTTCCCATATGCATCTGGTTGGCCACTGTGAGAATAAGATGCTGGACTAAAATGGGCCATTGGCCTGATCCAGTAGCTATTCTTATGTTCTTACCTGGAATATCCTTATGGTGTGTATAGTGATGTGAAGTGAGAATATTCTCAAGAAAGAGAATATTCTTGAGAATATTCTCTGCTAGAAAATTCTCCTGAGAATATTCTCCATGAACTGTTACAACCCACATTTAAAAAATCTAGTAAATAATAAGTCAAGCTGTGATATTGCCAGTGTAAGTAATGAATAATGATTTTTTTGATCCAGTTACATTACTGGGCATTGTGTCATTCACCATTGGCAGTTCTGAAATGTGAGCTACAGAAAACATTTTTTTTTAGCTTTAAAAATGCTATTCATTTAATTTGATGAACATTTGAATTTGTATGTATTTCAACTCTATGCAATAGCTTTTTTCTATTCCGGTGTGACCTTATTCTTAGCAATTCTATACCCTTGGCCATACAGTGTGACACCTCCCCCCCCCCCCCAGAAAGTAGCTTTAATACTTTATACATTTACCTAGTACCTAGGCCTGCCTATACAGTTATGTGTAACAGCATGTGAGGTGGCCTTGATTTAAACAGCTGACATTTCTATATTTTTATTTAGTGCCAGTAACTGGTTTTTGCAGTGCCATTCAATGGTACAAGGTGCCATTTACCAGAGATTGACATACTGAAATATATTATCATATAATGATAATATATTTAATGTTAATGGCTTCTTTTTTTATATGTATGCATATAGTTGTGTTTATCAAGCTGTGTTTTAGTCACCAAAACAGTTATTAAGTGTTAGAGCTATTAGAAGCACAAAATAGCCTATGCATTAAAATTATATCATTTTCAATGCATTAAAATGAATATTCTCCGATTTTAAATGAAAATTCTCTAATATTCTCATTAATCGAGAATATTCTCTAAAAGATTATTCTCGAGAATTTAACATCACTAGGTGTGTATGTATCTGTTTCTGAACTTCAAAAATGTGCTTCGTTAAACAATAATGAAGTTTGAATCTTTGATTTCTTTTTAAATAGCATACACCTAGTGTCACATTTCAGATACTACAAACTGTGTTTCATAGTCCCCTCAGTCTGAGAAGCGGTTTGGTATGTGCCACAGGAGTGGGGTAGAATCACAGAGTTGTAGAGTTGGAAAGAAACCCACGGGTTATTTAGTCCAACCCCTGCAATGCCAGAAGAGATATTGATTGAGAACTTCAAGCCCTAAGGCCCCTAGGGCATATTGAATTGATTGCACAGTTCTTTGGACCTGGTCAAATTGTGAATTTCTGAGGGGGATGTAAAAGCAACATAATCAGAATTGCATCAAAATAAGTTCCTGACTTTTATAAAGGATCATTGAAAGTCCTTCACACATCAAATATGTGGTGGGTATTTTTCTTTCCTTTTTTGGTCAAATCCTTTCCTTTCCTAACTGTGTCTGTGACCTTTAACCTGTGATTTAAAGAAAAAACAATTATGGGCCTTCTGAAATCAGTTTTGCATAAATATCATTCTTTCCATTCTGCTTTGCCAAATCTGGATCTTGAGACATAGCTGAAGGTGCTGACTGAAGTGTTTTTGTCAAACAGCAGCAGCTGTTCAGCAGTTCCTATTGCTTGGCTAATGCTTCGGGACCAGCAGATTATTTAGATTTCATTAACATTTAATTAGCCCACAGCACCTATGTCTTACCAAGTGACAGATGGAGGAAGAGAACAGTATGGCCATCTTACCGTTGTTTGGTTTTTTAATTTACTATTTACAAACTGTTCTCCTGAGTGTTGCCCCTTATCATAATTTGGCATGAAGCTATTTTATACCTTAATTTAATTGGCTAATGGACAGCAAAGCTTATGCTAAAAAGTAACACATCTTTGTAACACCTTTTTTTTTTAGAAAAATGTTTGATAATGAACCAGTTGGGTGTCCTTCAACATGTCAGTTCCTTGCTAGGAAGTTATAAATGATAACCAACCCCTCCCCAGTCCTTCAAATTACATCTAAACATACAAATTATTGTAAGCTTCCAAACTCAGTGTGTAGATTGAAATGATATTGGTTACCTGTGTGATGTGATCAGCTGCATAGTTAATATAGATTAGAGTAATGAGTTTGGGGTTTCAGAGAGAAATGCTTACTGGTGTAAATATGAAAATTGCTATCAATACTTTGGAGTAGTTAATTTCCAAAGCAACACATAATTGGTCTGTTATGTAGAACAGCAGGAAATTAATTCCCATGAACAATTCTACCGACCCTGTAGTAATTAGAGGGTGGTGGAAGAATGTAATTGTATTCCTACTTGGGTTACCTGAATTCCAGGCTTCCTAGCTTCTAGTTCTAGGGATAATAATCTCCAGTTCCTTTTTTTTTTTAGACTGAACATTGGTGGGGTAGAAATATTTACTGGAAAACACATTGTGCAGGTAGTCATCAGGTTTTGTTGTTGTTTCCTCAAGACTCACTGAAGCTTCCAGAAATCTCCACTGCTGTCCTAGAGGAAAGGGGGAACTCTGGGGTATCTGTTGTTAACTGGCACTGTCCCTTGATCTGCTTGTCATCTCCCTAACAATAGCAATCAACCAGTCAATCATATCTGGAAACAAAGAGTGCATAATCATTCTGATAGGTTTGGAAATAAGACATTTCTAGAAGCTTGCGGAAATTGCTGGAAGTAGCCTTCCCGAACTTGATTTTATCAGTTAATTGGAGTCATTCTGCTGTAAGTTACACTCATTTCCATCCCATTATTTTTGGCAATTAGTTGCAAGAGCAGGTAAAAGCTGGGGGGGGGGGGGAAGGATTTGTTTTATGAAATAGCTATTATTTTCTTTGTCTGAAAATGGGTGACATGAAGGTTCAGATCCCTGAAGGTAAACAGATAAAAGGTAACAAGACTCCAAACTCTGTCAGCACTTTTGGACATCTAACCATCTATTTTTATTTTTATTTTGTAAATGTGGCAGGCAGCTTGGGGGGTTGTGAAGGAGGGAGTCTGTTTAACCAAGCAAAGCTTTGAAAAGACAGGTGTTGCCGCTATCCAGCGAAGTCCAGTTGTAAGTGAATTCTCTCATAACACAAATGGCTACCTGAGAAATCAGTGACAGAAACAACAGCCTCCTTTCCACCTGAACTCAGATGAGCTTTACTGTAGTTAATTTACAAAGCCAACTTCACGCCATAGTTTATGAAGCTGATTTGTTTCAACTAAATTTAGTTAAAATTAAGTTCAAAAGCTTCAGAACGCAGTGGAAGAGGGGGAACAGGTGAGCCTGGGACTTGCTGAGGTTTAGTCCCATACAGAACTATGGTTTAGCAATTACATCCAAACACAGGCACACTCTGCAGTCTGAAAGACAAATGCTTGTAAGTATCAAACACAGGGGTCCACTAAATCAGTGATTGATTTATTCCATCTGCTGTTGTGCGGGACAGGAATCAATCCACCAGCCTTACATGATACTAAAATAGTAGCTTTGGCGCCTTCATGGCACTGTGACACTTTCTGGTAATGACATTGGGTCCCCTTCTTCCATTCAGTAACTTGGGAACAGGATAGCAGTCCATGCAAATTTAGGCCATTAAAAACAAAACAAAACCTGCTTCAGTTCCTTCCAAGGATTTTTGTGCATTTGAATGGTATATTCAGTGGGCCTGATT
This sequence comes from Podarcis erhardii, assembly GCF_964252035.2. NCBI lineage: Eukaryota > Metazoa > Chordata > Lepidosauria > Squamata > Lacertidae > Podarcis > Podarcis erhardii. Next base: position 63,930,239 of record NC_138512.1, on the reverse strand, counting down.
CCTTTTCAGGGCAAACAGTATGGCATTTCTATTTCCATAGTTTAAAATTCTTCGTTTTGTAGTTACACAGCAATCATATGCAGTATGCCAGGGTAACAACATGCCATTATCAGTTTTCCTACTTAGAAAAACAAAGCAAAAATAGGAATCACAGTAGTCCTTGTTTCAAGCAAGGGGTGGGGGTGAAAAAAACAGCAGCATAATGTGTGCATAGTGGTATGGAATTCCTTCCACCATGAAAGAAACAGAAGCCACTGATATTTCTGTATAAGAGAATGTGACCAGCCCAAAATTGCTGTCACTTCCCTAATATATGAGAAAATAGGATAACAGTATCCCAACTGAGTCCTCATCCTTTTTTATTATTTTACCTCTCCCAGTTATTTTCCTTCCTCCATTGCTAGGCTTGGTCTAAAGAGATTATTCTATCACTGAAAATATTATTATGACAACTCATAGCTGTGTCCCCTGGAGCATATTTGCACATAAAAATTCTCTGTTTTTCTGAAATTAATCTCTGTAAAATTGGATAGTAAACAGAAGCGGGAACGCTCCTGGAGAAAAAGCTGTTGACTCTAGCAATTACATGTGCCATTTTAGTACTGCCAAAAGGATGATCATGTCTCAAAGCTACAGTCTATAATATGTAATGTATTATTTCTCTTTCGAAAATCCTTAAACACAATAAAATTCTTTGCTTTTTCCTTTGTTCAGCAGCTGGATTTTTTTTTTTAATAGAAATGCTCATCCACTACTACTTTATGCTTTTATTTGACAAGCTGATTCGTAAAGCAGAAGTATTTCCGTTGGGCAGGAAATAAATGACTTTTGTTCTCAATGACTCCCATGAGGCTCACACAAGGGCAGAGGACTTGGGAATGCATGGGTGTAACCTAGTTGAATTTTTGGCATGAGATATTTAATAGATCTCTCTCTCTCTCTCTCTCTCTCTCACACACACACACACACACTCATAAAACTATGAAAAACAATCAAAGTTATAGTCACATGTTTTTGCTTAGCCATTTTCTAATTATTTTATTTAAATCTTCTCCTTACTTATATTAGAAACAGTCAGTGACAAATGACTGATAATTGGTTGTCCACATCCTCTTACTGGCCCTCCAGATTGTATCCAAATGGTTCTAAGTGATACAATATATAGTCACACAGATTACACCAACAACCCCCCAATGCCTCACCAAATAAGAACCCACCCACCTGCAGTCTTGCTTGACAAACTGTAAGGTTATGAAGAGCCTAGTAGGCTTTGTTACCTGCCTGTTGTAATGTACAACGCCCATAGTCTCTGTCAAAACAAAATAAAGAAATTCCTTCCAGTAGCACCTTAAAGACCAACTAAGTTAGTTCCAGGTATGAGCTTTCGTGTGCAAGCACACTTCTTCAGATACTTCATAGTCTCTGTGTTATACAGACCTATTAAAGCCAAACCATGACTAAGTGTGAATGCACGAACATGTGGACTCCTGGAGAGGAGATTGTGATCACTTTCTGACTTAGGCCAAGTGCCCATGTAAACAAGTGTGGCTTCTAATGCTGATGGAATACCAATATATTTAGGGACTCATATTTCTGCAGAGTGTATTCCCTGACACCAGTGAAACAGCAAGCCTCTGCATTACGACGAGCTGATAATCATTAGACCACGGCAGCACTTACCAAGTTCTTTTTGTTGATCTTAATGTCCTTAGTATTTCAGATGATCTGAACCAGAGTTATTTGTAAGTAAGACATTAAAACTGGCTCAGAGGCTAACAGGCAGCCGGGGCAGATCCCTTGTGCTTAAAATAAATTCATATATAATAAAATAAAATAAATTCATGTTTTGAGTTGGTTGGCATCCTTCTCTCTCAGGAGACAGTAGAGGAGTGCACCTTTGGGGGTGAAGTCAGACTGTTGAAAAGTTGTAGTGCCTGCTGTGACTGTAGAGACTGATAAGGGAGAGACAGGTTTCCTTGCAGCTGGGGCAAATGAAGGCATCCAGTTGTGCTGCTGCAGATGTACCACAGCATTTTTCTCTCTCTGCACTCCTCTCAGCGGTCATTCTTCTGTTCTGAGTACTATTGTAGGATCTTAAATGCTATAGAGATGTTCTGTTATTAGCCATAGTGACTTATGTTTAGCAACAAGCTACAAATAATTACTTGTTTGAAGTACTAATTAAAAAAACCCAAAATTGGCAGTACTGAGATACGTTTGCAGGTGTCGGACAACATGTTGATATTTTATTGTGTAAAGTTAAATTCCCCTGTCAAGACTGAAGAACAGAGCTTTCATTAAAATGTCACAAATGGCTATCATCTGTTTGACCAAATTAATGGCACTGTGCAAGTATAAACTTTTCAAACCCACTTTGGAATAAGTACATAAAATTATACAAGACTCTTAAAAAGCAAAACATACTATTTTTTCATCAATTTTCTTTATCACCATATTAAATCTCCCTCCTGACAGCTAAAAGGAAATTACAGTGATTTACAGAGTGAATCTTTATCAGTGGTCGACAGGCAGGAGGGAAAAAAACCTGATAAGACCATACAAACAGTTATTTATAATAGCATTTAGCTGGAAAGTGGCAGTCGCTCAGTATTTGATTTATGTAATTTTTCAAGGCAGTGGCAATACCTTCTGCAGTCCATCAGGCACCTTTTTATGAGTCTGTTACTGAACTCTTAAAAGTGCATTGGCTCACTGCAGAAAGAGCAAACATGGAGTACTTGGGTTGTTGTTAACTGATACTGCAGTCTTACATCTGATGTATAGTAGACACTCTAAGCCAGCAAGAGTGATCAACATGTGGGAAAGGGTTTCCTTGAATGGATACATGGGGCTCAAAGGTTTATGGCACGGGGAGCAACTTCTGCCTTGCACAGTCTTCCAGCACCTGCTACTTTCTCCAGGTATGAACTGCTTGCCTTTTTGTCCCAACCCAGCAACTGCAGGAATACAAATCCATGAAGAAGCCTTCTCCAATTGGTGCTTTGGCTCCCGGCCATTCCTGTTGCTGGGTTAACACCATAATTTGCCACTTCCAACTTTTGCTGCATTTCAAAGCCAGACCAAGATTTTGCTACCTGAAGCAAAGGGCAAGATGGTGTCCCTTTTGTTCCACATGCGGAAGTTAACTGGGCTGGTGGTTGAATCTTACTAAAATACTGTTAATAGAATAACACACGCCACATGCATCCAGGGGCAGCAGGCCAGCTTAGAGGTCAAAATCCATTTGTAAACATACTAGATCTTCCTGTCATTCCCTTCATCTTTTGGGGGTTTACCTACCTAGAATGGGACCATCAACTGTGGTTTGAAGGACATGTCGTTTGGGAAAATTGACTCAATGCCACCAATAAGCTGCAAAGAAGACTACAGGTTGCCACCCAACCCTGAAAGAAGTTTTTAAAAATACATAGGCTAGAGCAGAAGGCTGTGTGACCATGCCTGACCACCATAGACTGAACAAGTGGTTTCATTTAACTACCAAGGAGATTTTGATTTCTGTTCTTCCATGGCAGTGCCCCATCCTTGCCCTTGACTAACCTTGCCTGATGCACATCCCAAACCTCTTTCCTGCCAACATGGCTGAGGCATTTTAAGGTAGTGTTCTGTTTTGTGATAAATATTTATTGTTTAATTGTCCAATTTTCAATTTACTTAGAAATGTGACTAATTAAGCATTATAGAAATGTTTTAAATCTCTGGTTCTGCATTATCTTCTCCACACTACACACCAGGGATACTTCCAGACCATCACCATTTTCAGGTGGGATTCAATCACATACTGGAAAATTCAGATTGCACAATTAAAGTTGATTTGGTGATCAGCAAAATAAGCTTGCCCCCCCACCAATTAGGATGGTTGAGATAAGGAAAGCCATGGGAAAATGCACTGGAAAGTTCTAGGTAACACTTGCTTTACGCAACACTGGATAACCTCTCCACAATGCTCAGAATGAGTGCTCAGTAAATAGTTGAAAGTGTCTAACTTACTTGCAAACTTTGTGCAAACAAATCAGGATAAGTGCTTAATAAGGAGGTCATCTAGCATCAACTTGGGTCTTTCTTACCTGCCTGTAAGGCAGTGGTGCCCAAACTTTTTTCAAAGAGGGCCAGATTTGATGAAGTGAAGGGCCGTGGGGGCCAACCAAAGGGCCAACCAAAGTGGTTGACCTTTCTTCAGGATTGAAGTTGTTGAGGTTTTTTTTTAGGATTTTACCCCAAGAAATAAACTGCCACAGGGGCTGGTTTAAACCGACCGGCGGGCCAGATTAGGCCCCCAAAACAGACTTTGGACAAACCTGCTGTGAGGTGTTATGCTGCTTTAAACAAACCTATTAGTTTGCATTTCTTTCAACACCTCAAAAAGGACATACTGCATATCCTTTGTGTATATTCATGTACCAGGTCAAGTAAACAATAATAATAGTTTGATCCGAAGTTTATTGAAGTATTATTGTTGTTTTTAGAGAAAGAAGGTTTAAATGTTGGTGGATTTATAGCTAGAATATTTTAGCATTCTGATCATGACATGACTTTCTTACAATGTCAGTTCATGCAGATTTCTTTTCAGATGTATCTCCTTGTCTTTCCCTGGGAGGCCAAATTAAAAAGAACCTGATCAAATTCAGAATAACACCCTTAGTAACATGGCTTCTTTCAGACACAATTTGAAAGGTGGAGGTAGCAAATATTGGCCGTCAAGGAGTATAGAGGGATTAAAGGAAGAAAGAAATACTGTTGTTTCTTTCTCATTTTCTTCTGCTCACTTGGGACCATTTAAGCTGGATGAATGCAAATTGCTTGGTGGTGTTTTCTGTTTCTTGAACTTAGACCAGCAGAATACATTAAGGGATAAAGAAGCAGATGGGCTAAAATAACTTTGATGTATTTGTACCTTCGATTTCCCGAGGGAAGTAGGAATTGTAAGCATTGAACAGGCAATCATATACACTAACTTCTTTTGTGATTGCTTCTTATGCTGGATCACTGTATTGAATTAATTTGGTTGTTGATGATTAGGTTACAGTAGGATTAAACAGAATTAAATTTCTTGCCTAATGCCAGTAACGACCAGTGCTTCATAACCAGTCAGTAAAGTGTAACTTGTAGTCCACAAGCCTCTCTAATGAAGTTCAAAGTGATTGATCTGTACAGTTCTTGCGGAAAACCTGCCAAATAGTTAACAGGTTATTTTGGTGGATTATATTTTCAGATCATGGAATCATAGGTGCCACAACCTTCAACAGGAAGGAGTGATGAAAAGACTACCTTGCCCCAAGTCTCTTCAGCTCCTTTGCTATGTGTGGCAGTATTATTTGTACCCACATGAATCAGAAAGACTTCAGAACTTCTCTGTCATATCATGAATCTTTGCACCCGGAGGTCAGCACATCTCTCGTGACTTCCTGTTTCCTCCATACACTACTGCCTCCTTTCCCCTCAGTAGGGAGTCACCTGTCACCACCACTCGCCTCCTCCTCCTCCTTTGGGGAGTAACAGGAATCATTCTATGGGCTGTGCCTTCTAAAGGATTCTTGGAGTGTTCTGAGGTCTGCTTCTCTTGTTCTCGAGTCTTCCCCTCTTGTTTATTGGAGCTTCTTTTGATATTGTTGGGATAAGTTGCAAAGCCCAATATATAAAACATATGGGAATTTGCTTCTGCCTGGAGACATAGGAGAATGTATCTGAAATTTTAGAGGTTTAGGCCTCTTACAGATGTACATACCAGGAGGGGTGAGCACATTGTGAGTACCCACAGCCACCCCTTTCAGACAGATGCTTAAATTGGAGGTGAGCCAAAATGTCTCCCATAACATGTTTTTTTCTGAGAAATAGATTGAGATTTTTCTAGTGCAGGATCTGCAAATTTGCTATGGGGGGCAGTAGTCTACAATGCTGCACCCCTCCCCCCAATGGTAAACTACAAGCAATGCTTTTTACACACTACACCACTCTCTTATTTTAAAAAATACACCATACACTCCAAGGCATGCTCTCACATTGCAAAACACACATTACTGTCACAAATGCACATTACGCATGCATTCCCTCCACCATAGACCATGGCACATAATCCTCTTCAGCTGAGAAACTAGCCACCCCACTGTAGACATGATTATAGTGCAGCACATAGACCCAGTTAAACATTACTTCCATCTTGAGAAACACTAACACTCCCATTGCAGCTATACCCCAGGAGACAAACATGGGTGACATACAGTTGGATCTGATACAATCTATGCAGAAACAAATCCCACTGTGATCAATGGGGCTTACTTTTGAGTACAGTACAGTATGTGACTGCAACCTCTCTTGCATACTTTCCTGCATGAGTTCCAGAGGGACTGCCTACTTGCTTTTTTGTTTGTGTATTATGTGATTTAAGAACATAAGAGGAGCTCTGAGGGACCAGACCTTTCATTAGGCATGGCTAAGAACAGTGTTCATTTACTCCATATTAGGTTCAGAAGCAGGGTGCATTAGTAAACTGAATATAAGTGAAACATCAGTAATATCCTAAGAATGTTTAATTGGATGGATGCTTGGAGATGATGGTGAGCTAAAAGTTCTCTTTGGAGAATGCTTGTGTCAAAATGTGGTGACAAAGGTGCAAAGCTACTATTGGTTCCACCATCTCCTTTGGGCCAGGCTGTAAAAGGTTTCATAGTACCAATAATAATAATAATAATAATAATAATAATAATAATAATAATAATAATTTATTTATACCCCGCCCAGCTGGCTGGGCCTCCCCAGCCACTCTGGGCAGCTTCCATAGAAACCAAAAATACAGTAAAATATCACACGTTAAAAACTTCCCTGAACAGGGCTGCCTTAAGATGTCTTCTGAATGTCAGGTAGTTGTTTATCGCTTTGACATCTGCTGGAAGGGCGTTCCACAGGGCGGGCGCCACTACCGAGAAGGCCCTCTGCCTGGTTCCCTGTAGCTTTGCTTCTCGCAATGAGGGAACCGCCTAGAAAAGCTCTGCTGGGTGGCACAATGCAGATGCAATGGAGACAGTAAAGCAGGTCTTCTTTGTCACCTACCTTCACTGTCAGGCTTGATAATGAGCAGTGTCCAATCACATTCATCTGGATTCTTCCTCCACTTGCCTTCAAGCTGTCTCCCAGCTTGTTTCATTGCTCTAAGCTCTGGTGTATGCTGAGGAAGGAAGCAGGCTCCTTGGAGTGGGAGGCCAGTCATGCTCCAGGCCATTCACATGTTCCACAAATTCACCAGGGATTTGATATGAGCACCAGTTATATCAACCCAGAAAGCACTACAGAGCCTATTGGGAGCCAACTGGATCCATCATCCTCTGAGGCCAAGGGCAGGTCATTCTCAGAGGTCCTTTGCCTCTGCATAGGGGTAAAGGTGCTGAAAGCCCTATTGTTCTCCATTGTCTGATTTAGCCTCATGATCCCAGAGTGGGCAGGTACTGCCTGATAACTAGTTTGCTCCCTTCATTTCCTGATTGTTGGGGTTAATTGAAGGTAATTTTCACATCCAAGTTATAATCACAAAATGAAAGCTACAATCCTAAATATGTTTCTTTTAGAGTTATTTCAGCGAAAACCCATAGCACTTCCTCCAGAGGAAACATGTTTAGGAGGGTTGTGTTAATGTGAAATATACTCTTATTTCTTTTTGGTATGAAGCTTGTCCCCCCTCCCCTTGCCACTTTCCTCTTCTATTCTTTCCCCTGCATTTCAATAATATTTTCACACAACTTTCTTATTTAGCTTTCCTAATAAGGAACTAATGCATTATATAAAGTCGTCACATTGTTTCTATATATCTTACATTAGCTTACATTATCACCGTCCATTTCTTATCTGGCGCTGCCATTTGTTTGGCCTCTAGACACCAAGTTATATTGACTCTGAACAAATATGGAAAAATTACAGGCACAAGTCAGCTCCGTAAACAACAGTTGTAATTTAACTGCAAAATTGAGCACAACCTTGTACTTAAAAGCACCAGGCTCCTTTCCTCCCCCTCCACCCGCCCCAGTTTTCGTAATAACACTATTTAAGATTGTCTGTCAGATCGCATTAACATCACTGGAATATTATCCTGTACAGACGAGAAATGGACAGTGGGAAGAAAGTGAGAAATTCATTCATTCCAGTTAAGCGGAGGACTGCTTATTCTTTTTTCTTTGCCCCCACCCCCAGATAAATTATAACAATTGTATCAATAACTGGGAAGCCGTCAAGCTTCATGCTACATAATCAAGTTGTTTTGATGCAAGTAAGAGCGCTGCTTTTTTGGATGTTCAGTTGTTACCAACTCAGAGAGTGTTTCGGCATAGAGATCGACAGGGTGGTATGTGCACACACAACGAAAACCAAAAGCATCTTTTAAAAAAAATGAAATAAAATAACATCCGTAACAGCAAAGGCAATTAGAATTTGGATGGGTTTTATATTTATAATAAAATCAGAAATACTGGAAGATGGCAGTTGAGAACTTTTGTGGGAATGTTATAAACTAATTGTGGACATTAATACAAACCCAGAGTCCTTTACTGTGCCTGGTTTACGGTCTACATGTCGGCAGTGGGGGTCAGTTATTCCCCCCCCCCAAGAAATGCTCATGGGAACAATGCAACAAATGCGGCTGATTACAGAAATTGCTGTCCAAAGCAATGCACTAAACAAATAAAAAAGGCACATGAGCTTTGTTTGTAGCATCATTCCCGGAGCTGAGAGCAGCGGCAAGTATGTGTGGGTAGAGCATTTAAAATAAAAGTATCCTTGGCTATCTCATATCAAGGTTAAGACTGCTCACCCCCCAAATGCTAAAATAAAATAAAATATCTGTCCCCAAAGACTGGGGCTGGATCTGCACTCACTTTTTAAACGTTATTAGAACAATATTAAAAACATTGTTCTAAAATGTCAAGAGGGGAATAGTCCCATTTGGTTTCTCTTTCACTATATCACTTTCTTGTTATATCCAAATGCAGTCTTCCTAAGACATCCGTTGCACAGTGATAGCGATCATGTGAACAGTGCTTTGCACTTTCACACAACTAATTCAGTTTGCTTATTGAGCATATAAGTGGAATGTTCATCTGCTTTGGTGAGGGTAAAGGAGCATTGTAAAATTTGATAGTACAAATACTTTTGATGAATGGATAAATTAATGATAGAAAATTAAATATAAAAACAAAATAAAGTAATCCTTCTTAGTACCCTGCTGCTGTTTGTCATAGTGAAATTTTCATTAACATTGAAAATCATGCAACTGTAGCTATGTGTTTTTCTGCTTAAACTTCAACCCTTTTTATGAGTAAGCCGAATACCAGGCAACGGAAAAAAGAAAGGCAAAGGGTAGTGGTTAGCAAAAAAAAAATCTGTATATATTACTGTAGTGATGTTGAAACCCTTATTTGCTTTCTCTGGAATACAAATTTACCCAGTTTATGATGCTCACTATGATGAATCACTATCGTCTACAATTTTTTTCTAGAGCTTAGAATGAAAACCGGGAATCTACAAGTGAGCAGGGAATGACATTTGAATTAGTCTATTTTCAGTCCAAGTCCTAAACACCAATTGTTGCTTGCAAAGAACACAGCATCTTTCCTTGCTCAAGGCTGGAAGGTGTTACTGCACTGGCACCAAAGGGACCGAGCACCTGCACCATTGTGGATCTTTGCTTCGCTCTGCTTGTACTAAAATTGGTGCTCAGAACTTGAACAAAACCTAAAAGAGATTTTCAATCAATTTAGTATATATTTAGTATTGGGGGGGGGGAGCTCTTCTTTAAAAATACTAATAACTGGTGAAACATTTCTGAATTGATGAAGTTTTCTGGGCACATATAATAATTTGTAGTTGAAGGGTGTTTTGATTTGATATAGACCCACAGGTTTGGGAGAAATAAGAACATTACTAAAACTCAATTTACAATGATTAAAAATGGTGTGTGTGTGTGTGCAGCAGATTTGAACAAATGCCATATCCTGACCCAAAGTGGGGTGTTTAGAGAAATGATAAGTACTCTGAGGTATCCCAAACCAAAACAGTATGTTTGTGATGTCCTGATGATTTGGATGTTTTTTAAAACAAAACAAAACAAAACAAAAACTGCAGACAAGTGCCTTCTAAAGGGGGGGGGGCAACAACCTTACCATATAAGTAAAATACCAAGGTGGGGTGAAGGTTGGGAAGTTGTGGAGTGGAGGGAAACACTCTATTGTGACTGATAGGTCAAGTTTGTAATCCGAGAGATTGGTTTACCCAGACTATGCAGTCCCAATGCTTTGGAGGAGGGATATTTCAATTACAGTGGTACCTCGGGTTAAGAACTTAATTCGATCTGGAGGTCAGTTCTTAACCTGAAACTGTTCTTAACCTGAGACACCACTTTATCTAATGGGGCCTCCCACTGCTGCCGCGCTGCCTCTGTGCGATTTCTGTTCTCATCCTGAAGCAAAGTTCTTAACCCGAGGTACTATTTCTGGGTTAGCGGAGTCTATAACCTGAAGCGTCTGTAACCTGAAGCATCTGTAACCTCAGGTACCACTGTATTTAGCTTTGCTCTCCCGTGTTTCTTGTCCTTTTCCAAGTTTTGTCACAGGCACACCATTTAGAATAATAGGATTGCAGAGTCAGAAGGGTCCCCAGAGGTCCTCAAGACCAACTCCCTGCAGCTTGCAGGAAGCAGCTGGACCAGGAGAAGGTTCCAGGGCACTACAGTACTAGCGGCATTAGCATCATGCAGCTGCACAGACAGCCCCAGTCTCTCTTGGTGAGGGAAGGGACAAAGAGATCAGGCAGGAAGAGTAAAGGGCAGGTGTGGCAGAGTGAAAGCAAGAGGTTCCCCTCTCACTCTCAACCTTCCCCCTCTCCCCGAGCAGGAGCTGCTTTTAAGTAGGTGACTTTGGGGAGGGGAAAGCATGAGTCCACAGGATAGAAGTATTTTCTATGCCAGCCTTTTCCTCAAATTGAAACACTTTGTTCTGTGCTCAGTACCACCCATGAGTACAGCCAAGGGGAGGGGGGCAGGGGGGCAGCTGCCCCCCCCCCTAGATCAAGTAACACAATAGAAATACTTAACTGACAAATCATGTCGGATCTGCTCCCCCTCAATCCTGGCTACACCCATGGTACCACGTAATGCCACTGAATTGGTGCTTATGAACAAAACCACTGGAAGGAAAGATAAAAAGCTTTTCCCCTCACCCCTGAAACATCAACTTTCCAAGTGCTTAGCACGAGAATCCCTGGACTAACTTTTCTGAAATCTGTCAGGTTTCTTTTCTAGGGGCACTAATAGAGGCATATTGGTATTGCTTTTGTGAGTACTACCCACTCTGTTTTATCTCCTGCAAGATGTTTTATAGAACTATGGAAATGCATAAGGAACATTATTAACGTTTTCAGAAGTAACATTTGTTTCATTCCTAGAATAAAAGGTGATGACAGTAGACTGCTTTATAATTTCTAACATACCAGGTTTGTGTGGGCTGGTTTCTAGTTACTCATTAATGAGGCAAAAGCAAGCTGAATATGCAAGTGTATTTTAAAAATATTACTCCACAAGACCCAGGCTGAACCCTAGCACCGAAGGCAAGTATCCAAGATAATGAGCTGTGACTCCAATTAAGCCTTGAAAGTGGTTCTCTCTAAAACTACACTTTGGAGTATCTGTAGTTTTTACTTTCAACATCCAAATATTTAAGTGAAGATAATGGAGCAATTTTTAGGAAATATATCCAATAGTTGGATGATAAATTGAAAATAGTGTCAAGTTAAATTAATTTCCCATTGTGCCATGTTAACTTTAAAAGACACTATTATTTCATTCTAGTTTACATTGTAAACTATTTTTAAAAATGCAAATATATGGAGAATTTATAGTAAAGACTCTATTAAGATATAATTTTAGAATAATTTCCTCACTAGCTCATTGTCTTATCTGCATTAGTGCTCATTATTTGGTTTCATGTTGGCTAATTATAATATTTCCATCCCTTAAGACCCATTAAACGCATTCTTGTAGTCTCTCACATATACAAATGCATCCCCCAATCACTTGAATAAGTTTAATTTATACTAAACAAATCCCATGGCTGTGAACCAAATTTAATTTTTCTCATCCAAATTACAGCAAAAAAGACAATTGATCTATGAGATCTTGTCCCAAGTTCTTGTCGTGGTTGATGCAAATATACCATAGCAACCAATTTAAGACAAGTTGCCATATGCCTGTTGCCCGGGCAGATCTTCTAATATACTTTTTCATTTTCTTCAGTTCTATAAAATTTATCCTGACAATCACAAGGGTGGTGGTGCTGGAGGAAAGAAGGGTCAGTGAACATTTCAGTGTTCCAGTTGTAGAGTTTAATACAAATCTAAAACACCGCTTAACATATTAATGCATCACATTAACGCAAGCTGTAGAGGAGTATGGCCCACACCTTGCCTGCAGTAGTCTATGGGCATGCCTATAGTATAGAATTATTTCTGGGCTACACATGCAACAGAATAAGGAGGATTCTGCTGCCTCAGACTAAAGGGAAATATAACTTTATGAATGCTTAGAAACACACGGATACAAGCAGACCCAAAACTTCTGCAAATAAACATCTAGTGCTTCAGGAATGACAGTTTTGGCTAGTCCATTCCCTGCTAGTTTTCTTCTCACAGGGATAATTTTATCAGACAGTTTTAAATGTCTGATGTTTTGTTACACTTTTTATATTCTGTTGGAAGCTCCTCAGCCAGTCAGATGGGCGGGATATAAGAAACAAACAAATAAACAGACAAACAAACAAACAAACAAAATGATGATGGTGATGATTAATATGGCAGAACCTGGGGAAAATGTGATGCCTACCTGAAGTCTGATGTGAAGGGATTCAGTCATCTAATCCCTACTTAAACCCCTTCCCACATTCTTTCAGGCCTACACTCTTAGAATTATAGAATCATAGAATTGTAGAGCTGGAAGGGTCCCTGAAGGCCATCTAGTCCAACCCCCTGCAATGCCTGCGTCTCCAACAACACTATGCAATCTGCTCCGGGTTCAGAAGACTCAGAAGTCAAAACCTTTCAAGGCCGTTGCTTGTGTATATGTGCATATGCTCTGTGCAACACACTACAGTGTGACAATCCAAGCACATACCTGGAATTTGACTTGTGGCACACCTGCCTGAAAGGTTGGCCACTCCATTCAGTGCTTTGTCACACTGCATAACCAAATTCAGTAAATCCCCCTGCCCCCCGCTGGGAAGCTAGGATAGTGACTCTGTCTCAGCCTGCCAGCCACTTCTGCCCCCTTACAAGTGCTTAAAACATCCAGTTGAAGTAGACATACATGAACTCTTCTGCATGCAGCACTGGTAGGAAGCAGTACCTACATAAATCGTCCCGCTTGTAACATCAATAAAAATGGTTACTCCTGGGTTTGGAGCATTGTTGGAATGGTGGAAGTGAAGGAACTATGTATTGTTACTCCTTCAGGCCTTCAGTGTTTGTGAAAAGGAGAAGAAACATATATTTTGAAGTCTTGCATCAGCCTCTGTTGCTGGTTGGTTGTGAAATGTTGCTGCACCCCTTGTATAATCAGTAGCTAGAACACTAACTTTAGTTACATTAAATATGGTAAAGTTTTGCATCCTTTTAGATGAGTTCAATCCAGCAATCAACTTTATCTGGATTGACGAGACTACATGAATATTGTGTTTAACAATACTTTCTTTTACAGCAGTTTTGACAGTCTGCCACGCCGAGCTTTTTCTAGTGTGATTTTAAAGTTGGCATTTGTTTATACACTGTATAAAAATGACATTGTTTTATTACCCTTTCCTTTATAAATTTTATGTGACTTGCCAGTGACTTTTCCAGATGGGCTGAGAGCGTAGCTGACGTAAAATGACTGAGAACGTTTGTTAGACAGATGGAAGGTGCCAGGTCCTTGCAGATCCCAACTTGGTGCTCAGCAGGAGAGCTGATTCTTGTGAGTCGAGGCCCCATTTCCCACGTGTGATGAAATAAGACACATGGACACAAATATTTTAGGTTAATGGGCCAAAAAAGGCCACAACTTTATTGGTTACAGAATGTGAGAGGTATTGGCTTAGGCATTGGATCCGAACAGACTATACTTAACTCCTGCCCACTCTGCAGGGAGTCACACGAGTGTTAACAACCTGTAGGGGGAGCTTGTTGATGTGAATCAACTGAAAGCTTTCCCCTAGAGTCACCAGGGGTCATGACATGGCCCTAGCCACCACCTGGGCATTGGATAGGGACCATGACTGCTGGATTCCTTTAACAGAATACCCTTCAAGGGGAGGGGTAGGTGATGGCCACAACCTCCCCTCCAACACACAACGCCAATTCCAATGCCTAACCGCCACCCGAGCCAAAAGGCTCGCCGCCAAATACCCTCACAGCTGCAACCAACTCCTAATGCCCTGGACGATATCAGACAACCATACATCATTTCCACGATCGGAAAGATGAACGCCATCGTTGTGAAATTGCTGAACTTGATGTCAGTGTGTTCAATCACTTGGCCATCCATTGTGCCTACTTTACGGGCCACCATGCAATTCAAGAGTTTCCTGGATTTGTCAATGGCAACTGGGCAACGACTGCCACGCCAAACACGCCTCTTCAGAAGGGAGGACCATATCAAAGTCATATTGGGGTATATTGCTGCCAGTTCATCGAGGTCCTGTTGAATATAAAATAACTATTGAACTATAAGAATAACTATATAGAATGACTATATAGAATAACTATTGAATATGGTTATTCAATAGTTATTTTATATTCTATATAAAGGTCCTATTGAATATAAAATAACAAGTTCAAGCTCTTCCTGAAGACCAAATCATTCTCTCCCAGCTAAAAGATCAAGGCATTGGGAGGACCGGACAATGCTGCTTTCGCCTTCACTAGCGGTAACAACTCTTCCCAGTGCATACCGCATCTTGCAATCCAGGAAACTTGAACACTTGCTGGCAATCCAAGACTGATGCCCAAGCCACAGTCCCTGGCATGCACCCGGCCTAGTAGAACCCAGAAGTTGTATAGCTGCTATTACCTGTGGTGCCAAAAGGCCTTTCTGTCAGCAACCTAATGGTTTTTGCAAATTGCTTCTGATTTAATCATGTCTTGGATTTTAAGTCTGTTTCTTGCGAGGTTTTAAAAAACTATTTCTTTCCAAAGATTTCCTACAACAGAATCATTACTAAAAGAAAAAGAAAAAAAAAAAGAGCAGCAGTTCATTCATTGCAAGGGGTAGAAAAGTTAAGAAAGGCCCCAGTAGATTAAGGTAATAAAATTACTGTAAATGAGTTGATTTTTCTCCCAGTTCAGTAAATCTGACTCTCTTCCATTGAGAGCTAATTTACACAGAAATATTGGGTTTCCTGCCTGTATGTGGAAAACAAGCTCGGGATACTGAGCATCTTTAGATCATCTGTAATAGGTCATGTGTGTGAACTTTAATTATATGGAAAGATTTATTAAGAACATAAGCACACAAACACACGTGGGAATTGCATGTACAACCTGCATTGAGCAAATGATTTAGTTTCTATTGGTACTTTTTCAGACACAGTTCTTTTTAAATGGCTTATGTGTGTGCAGCAGCTTTGCCCAACACAAGGAAGACAAATGACAGAGGCAGAAAAGGCAACAAATGAGGACACAAGGGTTGCACTCCAGATTGTTAAATCAATAACAATATGGCCATTGCTTTCAAACCTGTTTAGCTGATGGTCATGTCTGTTACCTAATGGGGTCAGGTATCTAATGGAGCAAAAGGAAACACTTATCCTTTTCCTTTATTTGGCTTTTATCTGCTTCTTGCTTTATGAGCCTTTAAAAGTCACAGGTCCCTACTTATTTACCTTTATGACTGCCATTCTTAGGTTCCTATCCTTTAAATGGCTGCTTTACCTTGAATAGTTGTATGGCAGTCCAAAGTGGACTTGTACATGGATAGCCAATAAGAGACTCCAGGAGGACAGATTTTCCGAAGCCTATTGGCCTG
Organism: Podarcis erhardii; assembly: GCF_964252035.2. Classification (NCBI taxonomy): domain Eukaryota; kingdom Metazoa; phylum Chordata; class Lepidosauria; order Squamata; family Lacertidae; genus Podarcis; species Podarcis erhardii. Next base: position 63,914,197 of record NC_138512.1, on the reverse strand, counting down.
AGGTTGATCCAGCTTCCTCGCTACAGCATCATTTGCCATCATCGTCAGCACCTTGTAGGAAATACCTCACCATCCTCTCCAAGGCTCCAGGAACTGTCAGAAAGGGGTGCTTGCAAAGTCAAAAGTAGGAACAGAATACAGTCACACTGCTTCTTACCTTGCAAGCCTGGCTGCAATGCCTCAGTTTCATTGCAGAAGGTTCTGGAAGTGACCACCTATTTTCAACCTGCAGTCTAAGAGGGATCATGTGATTCTTCTAGACCCTGCCACCTTTCCTTGAATGGGATTGTACTCCATCACATGGTGGTTCTTCAGACTTACTTTGTTTGTGCTGTTCCCCACAAAAGGAAGGGTGCTTGCTAAATAAGAGGATGCCATGGGGACTTCATGCAGATTCCACTTCACCCCAGCCAAGTTTAGAATTCCTCCAGAGCCCACAAATTCAGGTTGGGATTTAGTATGAAGAAATAGTTTGTTGCATAAAAAATTAGTGTGCTATTATTATGGACATTGTACATCAGAAACAGGTTGCGTGGCTTCTTTTGTATTAAGAAAGGACCGGGCTGCTGGTAGTAACAGTTAATTAAATTATTGGCCAGTAATAATAATAATAATAATAATAATAATAATAATAATTATTTATTATTTATACCCTGCCCATCTGGCTGAGTTTCCCCAGCCACTCTGTGGGGCTTCCAATCGAGTGTTAAAAACAATACAGCATTAAAGCAGTCCAGTTTTTCAACATATCAATAAATAAAATATGAGCTTTTTGATATGCAGTCTTTAAAAATAATATGCAATCTCATAAGGAAACATAGGAAGTCAAACAAGTACTGAACATACTCTGGGGAGAGAATGGGTTGTTTTTATGTAGAAAGGAATTCGGATTTTTGCAGTTTACTCTACCGTGTATGAATCCCCCCCCCCGAAATATTAGCATAGCTCTCATATAGGATGAGAAAGTGTTCACAAAATGTAGTAGAAGCTAGTTTGTTAAGAAGCTTAAGGGTTTCTGCACAGCTAGTAAATCATTATTGTACACTAATTGTATAGGGCTGTATGCCCCATAAAACCATTTCCCTTCTTTGGGAGAAAAGTTATGCCCATTATTCGAGTACCACCATGCATAAGGAATTGAGATGGTGTTAGTGGCAATTACTCTGTGAAGAGCTTAATTATCCCTAAACCCACATTGTGCAGTTTGGCCGATTGCAAATTTTAACTGCCGTCAGTAAGAGTGGGAAATCTGTAACATTAACAAAAATAAGTGTTGCTCTTTGCTCCAAAGAAGTCCAGCTGAATGTTAAAAATCTAACAATACTTGCCACTAGTTTTCCTGGGGCAAATAATAAACTAACCAACCTGTCATTCCCCAGATCCCCTCCGGATTCCTTTTTAAAAATGTCTGCAAGTGTGGCTGGTAGAGACCCCTGCCTGAAACCCTGGAGAGCTGTTGCCAGAAAGTTTAGACAAAACTGAGCTAGATGGACCAATGGTCAAGTTTATTATAAGGCACCTTCCTGTATTCCCTGAAGTGGAAGTGAAGAGGAAGAATATTCTTGGATGTGCAGGCAAACTTGGAAAGTTGTGGTATTCTGTAAATCTAACCAACATGGATTACCCATATAATCCTTTGGTTCCAGTGTATAGAACATAACATAACTGCCCAGCTTGTGACTACCAGCGGTGGTGGAACTTGGGGTGTCAAATTTCAGCAGCAGCCTGTGTGACACTAAAATTCAGCACCCCCGCCTCTTGCCTTCCATTCTGCATCATAGTTGCAGCATCCCTGAGGCTCCGTGCCCAGTTCAACCAAACCAATTGTGTTCCCCTAAATTCGTCTCTGACACCAAGCCCAAACACAGCTAGTGAGCCATGGCAAACAATGGAGTCTACATACACCCTGTTTTTGCAGCCTGTTTTGGAACTTCTCAAGAACAGAGCTGGCTTGTGTTTTGTGTTCACCATTGTGAAGGTTTGTCAGTACGGTATGATACACCTTTGGTACAGACCATCTGTACAGCTCCGTAAATATGTGTATATGCCTAAAAATCGAGAATAATACCCTTACCTTGCCCCCTTAAAAAGTATAGAGTTACACCACCAATTGCTTGTCATCTAAGGAAAATGTATTGGCTTGCCAGTTACCATTGATTCTTTTCTCTCTCTCTTTTTTTGTGAATCATCAGGGTGCTTATGGAGAGTAGTGATGTGAGAAATGTCAAGGCACCAATCACTTGGTCTTGCTGAAAGGTTTTGCTCACAGTGGGAAATCATTTTCCTCTGTAAAGCATTTTTTATTGCATAGCCCTGTGCTGCTGTCAGCATGCCGGCTGCTGGATCTCCAGGTTTAAGGCTGATTTTGAGTTGCCTCTTGCTTTCAAACTGGAAGTTTAATTTCAACTTGCCTACATTATCCTGTAAAAATCATCGCCTTAACATAATTTTAAAGGTAGACACAATGGTTCTTTAACACTGCTCTAATGCATGAGTTGTACTTTGGAAGCAAGACACTGGTACATTCAGACATGGACATTCTTGCATTGGTTTTCCTGGTCATATTGCTAGTGCTTCTGTCCCAATTTCTTGTTGCATTATTAAACTCTGGCTTTTTGATAAATACACTGCCATGTCACACTAAATTTCATTCATACCAGTCGGTGTAACACAACAGCAAACAACATTAGACCTCTTGCCACAACCTAGCAGTTTGAAAGCACATCAAAGTGCAAGTAGATAAATAGGTACCGCTCCAGCGGGAAGGTAAACAGCGTTTCCATGCACTGCTCTGGTTCTCCAGAAGCGGCTTAGTCATGCTGGCCACATGACTTGGAAGCTGTATGCCAGTTCCCTCAGCCAATAAAGCGAGATGAGTGCCGCAACCCCAGAGTCAGTCACAACTGGACCTAATGGTCAGGGGTCCCCTTTACCCTTTTACCTATGATTCTGTTGCCCCATGATTCATCCATGAAAACAGTGGGGGAGGGGACTGTATGCTGGAATACTGCCCCATGGTGTGACCCAGGAAAATTGTGGGGAAATTACAGTGCAAAACTCCTGCGATTTTCCAGTTTAACGGGATTGCAAACAGGGTTTTTTCCCCCTGTAAGCAATTAACATTGAAAAATCCTTGCTAAACCTCTTCAAGATTCTGCTAGATTTCCAGAAGTGGCTTTTACAACATGTGAAAGATCACATAAAAGTTATCAAGATGGGAAATGGGAAACTAGAATAAAGTGCTGTCTGAAGGCAGCCCAGGTAATTCTGAGCTCTGAAATTCAGGGTGAAATTCTTAAGAGGATATTTTTGGAAGCATGCTAGCAATCGCTCATTGGCAACCCATCCATCAGGATGTACAGGAGAAGCAGAAATATTTTCCTCCATTCTTCCTCTTCAACCAATCTGGCTCTTGGGGAAAAGGTTCTTTAAACTAAAGTTAAAGACAGATTAGCTTTATGGACAACTGCCAGTTGCATGTGCCAGACTTATCTTTGGTAATTCTGATCTCAAAGAATTGGTGTTCAGCCATTTTCTCCTGGCTTCCTTACTAGCATTTTAAAGATACAATTAAGGGAGAAGTTATGCCTTCTGAATCAGTCTTGGCACAGCTACTTTCCTGGAATTTGCCTCTGTGGAAAGAAGCAAAGACCCATATATCCAAGTTGTTGCCCAGGGCACAATAGGGATGGATATGCTGCCACAGATCACGTTGCAAGTTAATTAAGTAGGCCCTCTGAGGCTGGGGTTGTTTAGCCAATTAATAAGTGTGAAGCATAGTGTGAGTCTGTCTAGAATCATTTTAATACAATACAGAGCCAGGAACCATCACCAGAACATGCTTCTTTGAATGAATACGTTATAGAATGCATTTTTTATTTAGGCTTAAACCTCCTGAGCCCTTCACTGTTCCTTGTCACCATTGGCCTAAAGCAGTGCCTGAGGATCTGTGAAAACTGTACAAAATTTAACACGAGTGTTTGAGATACTTGCAATATGCAGGGAATTTGTTTCCTGAGTGGCCTGTTGTGAGAGGCATATGGAGATAAAGATAATCAGACAAGTCCACTACAGGAATCCTCCCACTTATGTGGGGCTTACATTCTGGGGCCCCATGCACATAAGTGAAATTGTGTGAAGTGGAGAACACCCTCTAAAAAGCCTATTTCCCCCTGCTCTCCTCTCCTCTCCTCTCCTCTCCCCCCCCCCTCTCTCTCTCTCTCTCTCTATCTCATCCAGAGCTTACTGCAGAATTCAGGTCTTTGAACTGGAGCACGGATGTCCTACTTCTTGTGTTCCTCTCAGAACAGAATAGCATCATCTAGGCTGAGGAAATCAGGTTACACCAGCACGTCAATCTTATTTCACTATCTGCTATAAAGTTCCCAGATCTACCGCATCCTCTAATTCTGTGCAGTTTGTGTTGCCAGAATACTGGGTGCCTGCCACAATGTACATAAGACTCTGCAGTGTGCATAAGACTCAGACTATTTGTCTGTTTGGCCTAGTATTTTCTATATTAACTGGCCATGGCTCACCCATCTGCTAGAAAGAAGTCTTCTCTTTCACTTGCTGCCGCCTGATCCTTGCAACTAGAGATGCCAGAGTTCAAACCTGGAACGTTTTGCATGCAAAACTTATGTTCTTTCATTGAGCTATTGTACTTGCTTGTCCTTGGACCATCACAACTCATATTTGACTTCCAGGGGCAAGCTACTTTTCTCTTAGCCTCCCACCCTCCTCCCACCTGCAGTATTGGGCTAACCCAGCCCTCTCTTATGAAGTTATTGTTAATGATTGCTAATGTACATGGAGTGCTTTGAAGGTGCAATAAAGTGTTGCAGTAATAGTTGCTGTTTACTGAAATAAGGGAAAGGAGGAAGAGAAAAGCACACTGAAGACTGGTCATTAAGAGTTAGTTTGACTCCGCTTTGAGTAGGAAGGATTCAAGGACAATGCTTGATACCAGTCTTGCATGCTCCTTGCAATCATGTGGTATCTTCACATTTATATATAAGTTGCTTTTTGTGTGTAATCACTGGAATCAGTTACATGTGGTCTTGGGGCAGATAAGGAAGAGAGGAGGATGAGTTGTTGTAAACAAGCATGTAATGTCCTACTTTAGGTACAGCTGTTTAGAGAGTAGGCATGGACCATGCATACAGAAAGCACAGATCTCAGCTGTTCTTGTCAAGTAGGCAGTTCAGCTCTACTGGCCTTGGATTGATGAATATTTGGTAAGGCTCCTCTGTATGCACACTGTCTTTATTCTTCTTAGTAACATGAAATCCTTTATGTGAGAAAGACTGAGTGAATAAGCTATGGAGATTCAACATGGATAAACCTGTCCAACTATGTTGCTTACTGAGATAATGGTCTATCTCCACTGTCTACTTGTGGTGGCTTTTGTGTTTCAAGTATCAATAGTGAGGGCACATAGAAAGGCAGCTTTTGCGATTTCACTGTCTCCACTGGTTCTTCTAAACTGATATTGCTATTAATATAACATTTGAGAGAGAAGTGTAGACATCCATTGGGTAATATTTTCTTTATATTTTATTTCCCTCCCATAATTAGATTGGGAATTATTGTTAACTTTTTTCTCTTTTTCTTTTTCTTTTCTTTTTTCTCTTTTTCTTTTTCTTTTCTTTTTTCTCTTTTTCTTTTTCTTTTCTTTTTTCTCTTTTTCTTTTTCTTTTCTTTTTTCTTTTTCTTTTTCTTTTTTCTCTTTCTCTTTTTCTTTTCTTTTTTTTCTTTCTCTTTTTCTGTTTTTTCTTTATCATTTTGTCTTTTGTACGTTTGTGAAATATATTTATGTCAAAATTTAATTTTAAAAAAAGGGGAATTATTGTTAACTGTAGATTAAGAAGCTCAGTAGATCATAAATATATATATAAAGTGCAAAGAAAGAAGAAAATTGCATGGTAATATTCTGGGATGGATGTTACACTAAATTTGCAACACATTAAATGTGCAACACAGGAAACTGAATTCTGCAATAAGGTTAGTTCATGCAGATTATTTTACAATGGATTGCTTAGCATTCAGGGTAGAATCACTTCTTCCAGAAACTGCAGTATTTTGCCACAGAAATCAGGGGAGGAGGGAAGCCATGAATTTTGAGAGAGGTGGTAGGATACAGTTAGCAACTTTCTTCTTCAAAAGTAGTGTCTCCTGTAGATGGGGCTGGAGCCAGGTGGATCAAAGGCAGAATATGAAATGTCAAGGAGAGAGCAATGGCATACCATAATGGTCTCTGACACCACATGCTCTCCCCTTTTTCTGAGACGCTTTTGAGAAGACCTGGAAATACGGAGCCAATTACCAAGCAAGCTGGGAGGAGCTCTCATATCACTAAATATAAGCCACACTCTGCAGTGAGTGACACATACCATGCTGAAAATTTGGCTTCCATTTCACTTCATACTGTGAAAAGCTTCATCCTCACATACTGTGATTTCTGACCTCGGCCTCTAAGTAATTTCAGCGAGAAAAAGCTTATAGCTTTCTCAGATAGAGAGAAAAGAATATACATTTATGGGTCACTTGAAAAGCCCAAAATCTATTGAGAGTGCCACAAATCTCCCTGATGCCCCTTCATCCTAAATTTTACATTGGATTTCTGAATTGGCTGAAGGGTGTTGTTACATTCTATAGATTCCAACAGGCTTTCCTTGCCACACGCAGAAGTAGCTTGGGAACAGAAGTGGTTTCTGCTTGGGTCAATTGCAATTTATGCTTCTTGATTTTCTGTCACATCAGGCTCTTGCAGAATGTAGAGGATGAAGAATGTTGTTTATTGCTCGCTCCCTCCCCCTTCAAACTTTCTGAAGAAAATAATTTCACTACCTGAGTGGTGAAAGACGACCAATTTAAAAATAAAAATGACAGACTGGGCAGCCCTCATTTCTCTTGCTGCAGAAAACTTGCAGAGCAAAATGGGAATACACCTCAGGAATACACCTAGCATAAAGAAAAGTGGCTTGTTATTCATGAACACCTTTGGAAAATTGAGGACAGTTGCAAGGCATGGCTATTATTTTATTTATTTTTATAGCCGACAACAAAATTGATGCGCAGTTTGTAGCATAATATAACAAATGGGATGATTGTGAGTTTATACCTCTGTAAATGCCAGCATCTGGCATCAGCACTAGTCAGCAGAAAATGCTCCAAAGTCTCTGTGAAGAGACGTTACATAACTTATACCTAATGAATTTAAGATGTTTTCATCCTGGGCCAGAAAATCCAAATAGTGCCCTATAGAACTAAACATATACGTGGAAGCCTAGTTATTATGTTGGATTTGGATGGAAGCCTAGAAACAATGAGTATGATCGAGTCAAATTTAAGCACCTTTGGGTATCGTGAGCTGAAAATATACCCCTTCACCATGACGTCATGCGGAGGCTGCAGTGTTGGAAGGCAGTTGGGCGAATTTGGTTGAGCAATGAGCATGAATGGCGTGTGGGTGGCAATTATGCTGCTGGTTGTGGTTGATGCCATTCATTATGAGTTTAACCAAAAGCATGTATTCTGGAATCTTATCGACGGTTGAGAACACAAATACCCATGGAACCACAAAATGATGTTCTCTTCAAACCTAAATTTTTTTGAAAGCAACTTTCATCTCAGCTCTACTTTTACACCCTGTTAACTTTAATCAGAAGTTCGGTCTGTGCTTCAGTGTGTCCTTTTGAAATAATTGTTGGTAAAGTGTTTTCCTTTGGCTGGCTGTACACCACGTTTACTTACATAGCATTGATGTAATTCCAGTTTAATTTAATATGGATAGGCTGTACCTTAAGAATTTTTTTCGTAATGCTACTTGGTATTACCTTGCCAAGTTGCTGTTTGGAGAAATGTTTAAATTGGAAAGCACAAATATATCTACAAGTAACGGGAAAAGCTAAACAGGGGCTGGTGGCTTCCTGATAATAATAATTTGTCTGAAGCAAATATGTTATCCCCAAAGCGTCTGGAACTTAGGTAAGCTTTTTATCTAAGTTGTGGAGCAGTCTGAAGTCAGCAAAAGGCATAATTCCTTTTTAATTTCGTGTCAGACTTCTGATTCCCCCCCATTTGTGTACTGTATAGCACTGCATCAGTTCATCACTATTGTGACATCATAACCAAATAAGGCACATGCAGTGTCGTGCTCTTTATAGACTTTGAATTGGAACCAAACCTGGTTTACTAGAGCACTTCTTAGATATTTATATTTATATTTATATTTATATTTATATTTATATTTATATTTATATTTATATTTATATTTATATTTATATTTATATTTATATTTATATTTATATTCTGTTATTAAAATATTAGTATCCCACTAACTCACATATAATAATACCAGGGCACATTTATTATTAATATAGAACAATGTCCATAAAGCAACAATATCTTCCTGCGCTCTGATTTCTAACCCATCCAGTCAATCAACTATTATATTCTGCTTGCATACCAAGATTCCCCAAGTCTCCATTGCTCTCTCAGCCAAAGGAGACTTAAAGTGTTTTCCCCAACTTCTCACTGCTCAGGTAGAGATGGACAAATCGGACAATTGTAGTTTCTCTCAGCCTCACATTTCCCCAAAGTTTAGTTTACCACATTTCCTCAGACATTTTCAATTTTTAAAAAGTCAGCAGGTAAACTCACATGCATTTTTATGTTCACTTCTCCTAATGCATACACTTTTGGAAAGCATTTCCCTATAGCAGAATGCATTTTGAACACTATTTTTATACACATACACATTATCTTCCTACCTGCCTACCTATCATCCTATCATCTACCTGGTACAGTGGTACCTCAGGTTACAGACACTTCAGGTTACAGATGCTTCAGGTTACAGACTCTGCTAACCCAGAAATAGTACTTCGGGTTAAGAACTTTGCTTCAGGATGAGAACAGAAATCGCACGGCAGCGGCAGGCCCCATTAGCTAAAGTGGTACCTTAGGTTAAGAACAGTTTCACGTTAAGAACGGACCTCCAGAATGAATTAAGTTCTTAGCCTGAGGTACCACTGTATCTATCTATCATCTATTTATTTATTTACCTATCATCTTTTTCAGTGCACTTACAGTACATTGAAAAGATTGGAGAGGTACAAACTTAAATTTTCATTAAAATGCACACAGGGCAATTATATTCCCCAGCCCTACTTAGAAGTTGGAGTGCCCAACTGCAGAATTCAGCTGCTCAGCTCAGTAGCATCTTGTACTTGGTGGTTTGTGTCATGGAGTCCAATGCAAGCATTTTTGTTTGTTTAAAAAAGAAAACTTTGTTAACATGTGGCAGACTGAAACCCCTTAACCCAATTTCATGTAAAAGTCAATGAGGGAAATAAACCTTTGAATTTTTTTTTGATGCAATTATTTATAAAATCCTATGCACGTTTACTCAAAAGTCAGTCCCATTTAGGTTAGTGGGGTTTGCTCCCACTTAAATGTGCATAAGATTGCAGCTGTAGGTGTCAAATGGGAAAAAAAGCTGTAGGTGTCAAATCTCCTCCCAAATTTTTTGAAAAAGGAAACCCTATTTTGTCCATACATACTTGCCATTTTACTCCAAAATGTCAATGCTTTTTTAAATAAATATTCATAAGTTGTTTGCTCTGAGCACAGAACTTCACCATTTTCAGTTTTCAAAAGCTACCTGTCATTTTCAATGGGAGAAATCAAAATTTCACAAACACTTCCAAAATAACACATTTTACATATGAATATAAAATGTTTGGGAGGCACACTTCATAATGGATTTCTTTAGAGATATGTTACCTCAAGAAATGTTAGAACTTGCTTGTCTTAATATATAAGAATTGGGAAAGGAGAGTCTATCTTGCAAGAATAATTTGTTATTGATTTCCCTCTGCTTCTGACATTTTAGCCTGATGTAAAAGATAAGATGTTATGGTCAGATTAGCTTTTTCATGAACCAGACTTCATATCTAAAGAAACCACAGAAAGTTTGTCTGAATGTCATCAAAATTGTTCATCCAGGAGCTAGAACAAAAAAAATGTCTATTTGACTTCTCAATTTTCCTGTTGCTAAAAAAGCAATACACTAACAAAAAGCATGCTTTCCCCTCTAAACCAAGAAGCATGTTTAAATAATCGAAAAAGTAGCCTCTGCCTACCCATGTTTTAAACGGTTACCCTGTGGAGCCCCCATCCCATTATCCTCAGCAGGGATAGACAGAGGGAAGAACTGTCCTGTTCTATCTTCTTTAGGGATTTAAGATGGCTAAACCCATTTTAGTTATGCTTTCTAAACACTTCTGAAAAAGATGTGCAAATCTCAGGGTACCTGAGACTGATTGAAAGGCATGTGCCTATTGTGTCCTCCCCACGCCACGCCACCAGCACCCCCTCAAAAAATGTGCATGGGGCCATCACCCTGGCAGTCCCCCCCCCCAATGATATGCCCCTACACAGGGACTGCAAATGTGAGCAATGGATAAAACTAGTTACTGGTTGTCTTGGATCTTGGATCTTGGAAGTAGAGACTTGGCAAAGATGTCAATCATGCTCTGAACTGTTGGGACTTTGGGGTGCACAGATTCTTCCTTGTGATTGTTATTCTTCTGTTGTTCCAGCAGAACTCATTACATAAGTATTTTATTTAAAACTGCCTTAAATTTCTTAACACCCTTGGGAGAGGAAGCAAAACAGGGTTAGTGTTCTAGGTCAATGCAGCTCCTGAACCTTCACTGGATCTTACATGAAGGATAACCTTACTCTGTATTCAAGGAGATAATATGGAAATACTGTGCCTGTTGCTCTGTGGATATTTGAAACATTCTTGAGCTAAATCATAGGGATTTGGGCAGAAGTACTTACTCCTTCAGATCCAGTGCAAATATCCAAAGGAACCAACTCTACACCAGCCCACACTGGGCTCACCCACACTTCCACTTGTCTTGTGCCTAGAAAGCATGGGTCTGAGTGGGTTTTCTGCTTGTCCCATAGTTTCTAGGCATGGATCAAAGAGGTTTTACATTTGCACCAAAGCTTTCCCATGGAAAACATGCTCCTTACCACTGAATCAGGGACGCAGGTGGCACTGTGGGTTAAACCACAGAGCCTAGAACTTGCCGTTCAGAAGATCGGCGGTTCGAATCCCCGCGACGGGATGAGCTCCCGTTGCTCGGTCCCTGCTCCTGCCAACCTAGCAGTTTGAAAGCACGTCAAAGTGCAAGTAGATAAATAGGTACTGCTCTGGCGGGAAGGTAAACGGCGTTTCCGTGCGCTGCTCTGGTTCGCCAGAAGTGGCTTAGTCATGCTGGCCACATGACCTGGAAGCTCCACGCCGGCTCCCTCGGCTAGTAAAGCGAGATGAGCTCCGCAACCCCAGAGTCGTCCATGACTGGACCTAACGGTCAGGGGTCCCTTTACCTTACCACTGAATCAGAGCAAACAGCATTGTGTGGAATACCCAATTGCTGTTTGGTCTGATTCAGCAGTAAACCATGGGTTTTCCCAGGGAAGAGTGGTGGGGCAAATGGAGGTGTGGGCAAGCCCTATGTTCAACTGCTACAACTGTAAAATAGTGGAGAACATTCTCTTGGTCCATGCACCCTGTGAGCTAGACCTTTAGCTTTCTTTCATGGCTTTCCCTCTGCCTGCTTTTGTTAACATAGTCTCATTTTGTTTTGCACATTCTTTCCATGTGAAGCATTTCTGGACTCAAGGGCATCCTGATCAAATTTGCAGATGACACCAAACTGGGAGGGGTGGCTAACACCCCAGAGGACAGGATCACACTTCAAAACGACCTTGACAGATTAGAGAACTGGGCCAAAACAAACAAGATGAATTTTAACAGGGAGAAATGTAAAGTATTGCACTTGGGCAAAAAAAATGAGAGGCACAAATACAAGATGGGTGACACCTGGCTTGAGAGCAGTACATGTGAAAAGGATCTAGGAGTCTTGGTTGACCACAAACTTGACGCGGCAGCTAAAAAAGCCAATGCAATTCTGGGCTGCATCAATAGGAGTATAGCATCTAGATCAAGGGAAGTAATAGCGCCACTGTATTCTGCTCTGGTCAGACCTCACCTGGAGTACTGTGTCCAGTTCTGGGCACCACAGTTCAAGAAGGATACTGACAAACTGGAACGTGTCCAGAGGAGGGCAACCAAAATGGTCAAAGGCCTGGAAACTATGCCTTATGAGGAACGGCTAAGGGAGCTGGGCATGTTTAGCCTGGAGAAGAGGAGGTTAAGGGGTGATATGATAGCCATGTTCAAATATATAAAAGGATGTCACATAGAGGAGGGAGAAAGGTTGTTTTCTGCTGCTCCAGAGAAGCGGACACGGAGCAATGGATCCAACAAGAAATTACAAGAAAGAAGTGGAATTTGCTGCCAAGGAGTGTGGTGGAGTCTCCTTCTTTGGAGGTCTTTAAGCAGAGGCTTGACAACCATATGTCAGGAGTGCTCTGATGGTGTTTCCTGCTTGGCAGGGGGTTGGACTCGATGGCCCTTGTGGTCTCTTCCAACTCTATGATTCTATGATTCTATGTATTCCCCACACTGACACACCTCCACCATATAACCAGCCTCTGCTTATAGCAGTCCACTTTGACTCCCTGAACTGTTCCTCAAACTTCACATCACTAATGGCATAACTGAACTTGGTCCTTCCTTCCCTTTGTGTGCAGGTAATCCCGCCACTTCAGAGGGAATAGGCCAGAAGCACGTGCCATTAGAAATGGAGTGTTGGCTTCACCTGCCACCATACCACCTATCTCTCCCTTTGATTACATGGTTTGTAGAACATATTGCTGAAATGCAAGCTTAGTACATGCATGACGAAAGCACCCATTGGAAATCCTGGCGGACTTCCGTCTTCCAACTGTGTGGGCAAATCTGCTGTTAATTATTTGCTGCTATCCTGCATTTGTGTCACTTGATATTTTCTCAGTAGTTTTTTTCCGCTTTTGCTAGCTGGAGAGTTCCCACTGCCAGCCTGCTAGGAAACCTTTTTTTATTGCTAAATTGATGACTGCATTTTAAAAGAGTGGAGCATTTAAATATTTAAGCATGAAAGAAATGTACTCAAAAGTTTCCCGTGTCAAAGGAATCCTTTAAAGTAGATTACAGAGGGAGGCAGCCTAGCAGGGCTTTCTTTCTTAGAATCTCAGGAACAAAAAGAAATGAAAAATTGGGATTTTAAAAAATGGACTGAACTGTGGTTTATAGCCACCCGACAAACTCAGGCCCCTTTCTCTCTCTCATCTGGGTGACCCTGGAGAATGCCAGAGTGACATATCTGACACAAGCCTTAACATTTAGAAGAATAAATGCATTTAGAAGTGCTTCACAAAATGGCTTTAAGTGAAACAAACATCTCAATGTTTTATTTAGACTGTCTACCAAATCGTGAGCTGCATCCTATGCAAGGCTTTTTATTTTCTGTTTGCTTCCAAAATTATCTGTAATTGACAAGCGCTTTAGAAAAAGAGAGAAATTTTTTCTTGGTTCTATTTCTTAATAAGTTGCATCTAGTCACTTTATATTGTAACAGCTTCTGGCTGACTTCCTGTGGTTATAAATCTTATTCAAGAGTATTGTCTATTAATAGCACAAATTGGTTGGGCACTAGTGGTTTAGGAGATAGTTGGGCTTGTGTGGTTTTGAGTGGAAAACCATCTGAGCTTGAGAAGGGTGAGATACCACACCTCTTCCATCTAAAAATGAGGAGCTATTACTTCCTTTGATCTGGACACTAGACTCCTGTTGATGTCTAGAATAGCAGGTTTTGCCTAAGAAGTCAAAAGCAGCAGCAAAACAAACAATAAAAACAAACCATAAAGCTACTGCTAATTTAGCATTACATTTATGCCTAGCTAGTACATTTGCTTCTTGGCATCAGTCTAGAGGTGGTTTCCAATCTCACAGTGACATGTGTGAGTACACAGAGGAAACAAATGTCCACATTACCCTTATGGTACATACAAAAGAGAGGTGCATGATCAATCACTTCGCTGCCTCCTCTCACTGACCTTTGCAACATCACTAATTCCTTCTCTCTTGCTTGATAATCAACATTGTGGGTGTTTGGAGGAGGGGAAGAGAAATGAAACCCCTATGGATGTTATCCACAAGTATAATCCATTTTGTCTCTTTCTTTGCTTTCCACTCCACCAAATGCAGAAGGATTTTTTTAAAAAAACCCACTTGGATGAGCAAGTACTCCACTTTAGTTTTATGTATTAATGGGACAGATTTGTTAGATTCTAAAAAAAAAGTTTGTGGGACTTGAAGGTGACATTTATTAAATGATACCAGGTGTTCATAGGGTGAGCTCCTTTTTTTCCTAAGCCATTGGCTGGAAGCATGGGAGATGAATGACCTTGCCAAGGTTAGAGTTATTGATTCAGGCAGGTAATAAGGGTTTCAGCCACAGTCTCACTAACATTTGTTTCCATAGAAACAGGTCGGGCTTACTCTGCAAGTCAGATGAGATGATACTGACACTTTCAGGAAAGGAAAAGAGATAAAAGCCACACAAATCAGATTTTTTTGGGGGGGGAGGGGAGGGGAGGGGAGGGGTATAAATAAATCTTGGCATGGGAATGACTTTTGGAGTTTACATGGGACATGAAGGTCATGTAGGCAAACCTTGGCTTTTCATGCATTAACATCCACCCAGACGACAATTTAAGCACTGTAAGAGATGACTTCACACCACTGTAAGCAGCAGAGATTAGGAAATAACCTGATGTAGGCTAGAATTTCCTGTGCAGAGCAATAAGTAACTTAGTTGAGCAGAAGGAGGTCTGGAGGGTGGCAGCATGAGAGCAGGCCTTTTCTGTGGTGGATCCTCGTTTGTGGAATGCTCCGCCAGGGAGGCTCACCTGGTGCCTTCAATACATCTCTTTAGGTGCGAGGCAAAAACATTCCTCTCCTCCCAGGCCTTTGGCTAATTATATGGCCTTTTAAACTGTGTGTGATGATGGGCATTGTTTTTGTTTGTTACTATGTGCAAGTAGATAAATAGGTACCACTTCGGCGGGAAGGTAAACAACGTTTCTGTGCGCTGCTCTGGTTCGCCAGAAGTGGCTTAGTTATGCTGGTCATGACCTGGAATCTGTACGCCGGCTTCCTCAGCCAATAAAGCGAGATGAGCGCCGCAACCCCAGAGATGGTCACGACTGGACCTAATGGGCAGGGGTCCCTTTACCTTTACCTTATGTTATATATCTTTGTGTTTTTATATTGTAAACTGTTCTGTGATCTTCTGATGAAGGGTGTTATAGAAATTTAAAATAAATGAACGAATAAATAGCTAAAAAAATAAGAAGAGACGGCTGGATCAGGCCATTGATCCATCTAGTGTCTTGTTCTCACAGGACAGATTCTCAATATACATGTAAAGCACATTTGACGTACATGGCTCCTTCCAAACATTATTGGGAATCATAGTTTAAGGGTGTTCTTTGATGGCCAAACTGCAGTTCCTGAGAGTCTCTGGGAGAAATCATGTGCTTTAAATGTGCATTGAATGCTCTTTAAGTGAATGGTGTGGCTCTGCCCACAGTGGCCATCCAGATGCCTATTGGAAGCTCCAACGCGGTACCTGAGTAGAAGACAAACCAAATGCCTTAAGCAAGTGGTCCAAGCAATAGGCATTGGGCAAGTGGTGGCACAGAAAACAAGACTATGGGAAGGATATAGTGTAGAGTAAGAGAAAAGGAATTCTTTGGGCTTAGCATGTCAAAATTTACAAATATTGGCAGTAGCTATTTACAGGAGGTGGGCCGCTTATTATTACTTATAGGCAAATCAGAATTTTCTTGCCCTCATAAGTATTGCAGTTGATTTTGCAAACCATGACTTGACATGAACAAGCAAGCACACAGGTTCCTGGAGTGACAATTGTGGATGCAGCACTTTTCCTCTGGTTGTGTAACAGTTAACATAACACTATTTAAGTGTTATGTTAGACCCTCCAAGTGTCCCTATTTTCCAGAGACGTCCCTGGTTTAGAGAAGCTGTCCCGGTTTCTGATTGATACCTGAATGTCCCACTGTTCCTTAGGATGTCCCTATTTTCATTGGAGAAATGTTGGAGGGTATGAAGTTATTCGACTCCCGAGCTGTCTGAAGGCAATCCTATAGAGGGAAGATTTGTTAATGTTTAAGGTTTTATTATGTTTTTATATGTTGGAAGCTGCCCAGAGTGGCTGGGGCAACCCAGTAAGATGTGTGGTGTATAAATAGTGAAATTATCGTTATGGAATAGACGTCCATATTTTCATTGGAGAAATGTTGGAGGGTATGTTATGTTTGAAACTGGGTTTATGATTTGCCTTGCACCAGACAAACCATCAGCAGTAAACCAAGACCAAATCCTTGAATGTCTGGAGTGAGAAACTATAGGTCTAGGTTCAGATGTAATACCGAACCAGACCCTAGCTTAACTCTGGATAGAGCGGCAGCAGTAGAAAGGAGCACCGTGGCCACTATTTTCACTAAGCTGCAAAAACACATTCAGATTTCAAGGCCTGAGTTTGGGTTGATTCACGTTGAGTAATTCAGAATCTTCAAGTGCTGTAATAGCTTCACATAATAAGATGCCTCAGATTGCTGGCAAATGGCAAACTGGGAAGAATGGGCAAGAAGGATTGCATTTATCTGAAGAATTCCTTGGGGGTGATCTCAAACAGAACTCTGATTTTATTCGGCTTGATTGTTTCCCTGAATTTTCTTTTGCATCACATGGAGAGAGGATCTCTAAACAGACATTTCTTATGTGCTAATGAGTTTGCTTAAAGTGAACTGATCATAAGGCAATAGTTGGCTCATTTCAGCACAGCTTCTTGTGGGGAAGCAAAGTCCAAGAACAATTTTATTTTGCTCACATAGTTCTTGTTTTTCAAAGAGAGAAAAGTAGGTGGTAAGCTCTCGGCTGTAGTTATGCTATTAATTCTCCTCCTTTGTATTCAGCGATGCAGTAACCGCAAGGAAAGGCATTTCAGCCAAAGCATTAAAAGTTACAGGAAAACAGGTGTCTTCAGTGCACCAGTTATATCATCTGATCGTTATCACTTTCCTTTGCCATCTCATTTTCGGATTTAGTTGAACACTTGTGTAGCTCTAACTCAGTCAGTGATCTGGGACTTGAAACCACTGCTCTTTAATTTGCTCACATCATCCTATTCAGCCTTCTCCCTTGCAAACATTTAGGACTTCGTTGCTTTCCAGTGCTGTGTTGCCCAGAAAGCAACTGTGATATCTTTTGGTGAATGCTGACATTTTCAGAGGAGAATAGCAGGAAAAATGTCTATCAACAATTGCTGTCCTTAATGGGAATAATGATTTATTAGTCTTTTAATACTTGGATGTGAGCTTCAATTTCTTTGTGGGTATACTCTGTCTGGCAGTCAGGAGGACCATGATCTTAAATGAAACTTAGCACTACTGTGGAAATATTGAGAAGAGTTGAGTTTAATGGCTATCATCCAATTACAGATGTGTTCATATCATCAGCACACCTGTCTTTAGTGATCTTAGTATGTGTGTGTGTTTGTTTGCTCTGTGTGTGTGTGTGTGTGTGTGTGTGTGTGTGTGTTTTACAGGCAGCAGAGGTCTGGAGGAAATGATAGGGTCGCAAACTGTTTCAGGATGTAAAACTAAATAAATGTCTGTATTTCTTCAGTTGCCCACACCACCATAGAACAGTGGTGTTTTAATTTTTGGTATTAGTAAATTAGTGATCCATTCTATTTTTTTAGGATAGCTGTACCACTTAAGATAGTAAATCACTGCAAGTAGTTAAACAAAATCACTGGTCTAAAATAAGTGCTTTTCGAAAAGGGTTTCTTCTTTTTAAGTTCTTCCTGTTTAGTAAGGAAGAGGAGTGAGGAGGAGGAAGCTTAAACACTTGCCAGACCAATTTCCTCAGCTGTGTATCATACGAGTAAGAATATTCCCATGACTAACACCTAGCTACATTGAAGTTGTTGTTGCCTTAGTAGATCAGGTAAAGACAAATTTTCAAGTGTTCGCTCAATAAGCCAGCCAGGGAACATGATTTACTGGCCTAAAAGTTCCTAATGGCATCAGGAGGCAATCAATGTAAAGTAATAAATGAACCCTTAACACAAGAGAGTTTACACAAAAATCCAGATAAATAAGCGATGATGCTACAAATTGCATCCTAAGCAAGAGGTAAAGGGGGATAACTTGAGCTCTTCTACTACTGTGGCATTAGGCAAAACTACTTGGTGCTGCTATATATAATTCAAACTGAGAGAAATTGAAATTCACACCTGTTCCTTTTAAGCAAGGGGAGGGCAAATTTCCCCCCATCAAAGAATTCTTGGCACTGTAGTTTCCTCCTCATAGAGCTACAAATCTCAGCAGCCCATAACAAACTACAATACCCAGAATTCTTTGGGAGGGACAGTGCACTTTGAATGTGCTTTAAGGTTAAAGGTGTATATAAGTAGTGTTAAGGGTATTTGGGGTGGAGTAGGGGTGCAAATAGGAGACTTTCCACTCACAGTTATATCTCTGGCCTCTGCATACCTCTCTTCTTCCATCTACTTTGATGGTGGGAGTTGTAGTCCAATAAGGTCTGCAAAGCCACAGATTGTCCACCTGTGGAGTAGAAAATACATGGAGAAATAGTCTAACTGCACAACTTTATTAATTGTATTATTTGCATTTGTCAGCCACTTCTCAGCAACATCCAACAAATATTCAGACGCTAAGTGGCCTGCAAAAAATTTGATGAGATACAAGATGTCAAAAGACCCGAGATGATAACAACAAGGACAACAAGAACAAACCTTCCTGACTTAGTGCTGAAAACAGATTTATGTAGGCAAGCCTCTCTAGGGACAGCATTCCACAATGTAGAGGCCACTACTGAGAAGGCTCTCTCCCTCAGTACCTCAGATTGTGATGACTTGCTTGTCACCATAAAGAGAATCCCCACCAAAACCCATATTGCAGGGGTGGGCAACCTGTGATATCCCACATGTCCAGGAGTCAGAGATGATAAGAATTGTTGTTGAGGAACATCTGGAGGCCTTTGAGAGGGCTGCTGGTGTACTACCCATGGCCCTACGGTGTCCATAATCTCTTGACAGGGCTGGGCTGTTTGTAGCCTGTATGTGTCAAAGGTTACTCAGCTGGCGCAGGTGGTTTTAAGCTGTGTTCTCATTCCCTGTAGTTATCCTAGAGTTGGGCGCACCGTTTATGCATTCCTTTCATCAACTGAATTTTACAGCATAAAGGTTGCGGAATTAAAATGTATAACATGCTTCTATTTTAAATGCATTGCTTTCAGAGAAGAATAGTTAGAACTGATCTACAGCATTACTAAGTCATCTTTATCCATTTTCTTTTGGATTTATATTCTTATGCAGCGGACGGTATGTCTGTGTTGAGTAAATGTTCTTACTTTTTCATTGTTATGAATTTGAGAAAATTATACTTCCTGATATGTAGCATAAATGATTTCTTATTACTTTTATTCTTGGAGCACTGTGCCTCATTTCCCATCAAACCAACTGCGTGGATATGCTGCAAAGGTGGCGGGGAGGGAGGGGAACACATTGCGGAGTTAAAAAAAATTCTAATTTGATGGTTCATTTCCTGAAATTATTATGTGTCTCGGAGGTAATAATGATCAGTGGTGTATGCATTGCTTGTTCAGGAGTGAGACAGGGGGCATCTTAAGATGTGTGGGTTAATATGCTGCTCAAACAGATAAACTCAGTCATAATGCAAAAAGTATCATGACTGACATTCTTTACACCAGGCAAGGTAGAGAACCGGATCGCCCAGCATAGTTTCAGAACAGCCATTTTGTTGGCAGATAGAAAAGCCATGGCCATACAGGCATAGCTGTCTCATCCTAACTTATGTTTACTCAGAAGAACATCCTATTGAATTTAATGGAGCTTTCTCCTAGCTATGTGGGGTTAGGATTGCAGTCGTAAGAAGGAGACGCAGAGCATAGGTGGGTGGCCAGTTTTCCCTGTGAACCCTTATTATATCCTGATGGCTCGGGAGGTATGTGGATAGCAAAGCTGTGTTAATGGGCAGTGGAAATGTGATGTGTTTGCTCCTCCAGCATAATTACTGTTACTTAGTAAACACTGTTTTTGATGCAAACGTACAACAGTGCTCCTGAATTTCCATAGCAAACTCATTCCGTCCCCCAGTTGTCCTTACCTTGTCAGGTTTCATTTTCTGGTATCTGTATTCTATATTCTCTGGATCCAATCAATCTTGAAATGATAGTGGGTTATATGAACCTCGCAGAGTGCTTATGTATATGATCCTTAAAGTAAACTGAAAAGTGGCATGAGCTTGCTCAAAACAGAGAAGTAGATGTTGTTCATACTGATCAGCAGAATTCAGAATTTTGGAAGTAATGCATATGTGCATTTCACCATGCCATGTTCAATTCACTGAGGCTTGGGGTGGGACTGGGGCAGTGTTACAAAATACCTATGTGCCTGGTGAAGCTGCCACGTCAGGGCATGTGACCAAACTCAGCATACATGTGCTGCTGGTGTAGCAAAATGTTTGAAAGACTGAGCTATGAATGCAAGAAATCCTCAGTTCAGATCTTGCCAATCTACAATACAGCAAGGTTAATGCTGACCTACTTACCTTGCATGTTTATTGTAATCACTACAACAATATAACGTATTTCGAAATCTACAAATGCTCTAAAAGTGTTTGGGCACATGCTAATGTCACCAGATAATTTTGAACAATTGCTGCTGGGGTCATTCCTTACATTATCTTTGCCACATTGCAGCTCCTTCCATGCTGCCAGGTTATGTTAGAGTTGGCTGGCATCTGTCTCGGGAGACAATGGAGGAGTGTGCCTTTGGGGTTGGAAGGTTACAGTGCCTGCTGTAGAGACCGATACGGGAGAGACATGTTGCAGATGAAGGCGTCTGGTTGTGTTGCTGCAGGTGCACCAAGGTTCTTTACTCAGTGCTCCTCCCATGTTAGAAACTGTTGCGCGTCGAGGTCCCCAAGACACCCCAAATAAAAACACAATGACACTTAACTTTTGTTTAAGGTTTTTGGCATAATTTTGGCCACAACTTTATTAAATTACAGCAATGTGAGTGAATACAATTGCTTAGGCATTGGTGGCACTAACTGACCCGCATGGGGACAGCTCTGACATTCGCACCCCCTGCGAAGTCAGCAAGGTTAAGTCACCTGTGGAGAGAGATGGGACTGGGAACCATGCCTCACCTCTCCCCAGCATGCTCCCAGGGGCTTGCGTGGCCCTAGCCCCTTGCCAGGGGGTTTCAGACAAAAGCATGGTGAGCCCCTGGGTTCCTTTAACGGAAAACCCTTGAAGCAGCAGCAGCATTTTGGAGGGGCAGGCACAGCCAAATCCATACCCCTCCACCAACCAATTCCCAAACCAATGCCTAATGGCAACCTTACAGGTTGTGACGATTTGTTACGCAGTAGGCAAAACCCAAATGGCACCAGCCAATCAGCCAAATGGACAAAATTCCTACTGGGCCCCTGCCCCAATGGCAGGCGACCCCATGACAGGCATAGCAAGGTCAAGCAAACAGCCTAACATTAGGGAAGGGAGGGCGGTGATCCGAAGCACGCAGCGAAAAGAGGAAGTTCGTTGCTGCGTGCAATGTATTTAACAAATAGGGCTGTCAATCAATAAATGGCAACATATAAATTTCCCCAGTAACAGCCTGCTCCTGCTTCAAAGAATGGTCAAACCTTTTGCCTAGCAACAGTGAGGTGTCTCGCATCCCCCACCGCAACACATGCTCTCCATGAGGGAGAACACGCTTTATGTACTGAAGTTCTCACCCTGGGCCAGCAGGGGGATACTGTAGATAGTTTTCACTTTGGTCCACATATGCAAATAAGGAATTGAAAGTGACGTTCGGTGATTGGCTAGTTACAGAAAATGGTTACTGTTGCATTCTAGTGGAGCTCTATATAAGCAGGCTGGCTGAACCCTTCAGTTCAGTTCTGTTCTGGCCTGTGAATAAACAAGAGCTGTTTGAAGAATCGCTGTGTCGTCTGATATGTTCACCCACAATTTAAGAGAAACCATTTGAAAATTAGACCTGTGTCATCATATCTCTTAAATGCCAAGGCTCTTTTATGTTAAATTTCACCAAACATGAAGTACTTACGGCTAATGTGGCTCTCACTTCAGTAGGACAATGTGGGATTAGAAGCATGAACTCTGTAGAAGATTATTTTATTCTGCCTCTCTTCATTCCTCCTGTTGCAGCCATCTCATACCACCCACAGGCTCAAGCAACAATCATTCTCCCTTTAGCCATCCAATGCTTTTGTGGCTGCTGTGTTACTTAAAGGAACAGCATCTGGAATTGCTCTAACACATTCTGGATTGCTGTTTGCACTCACGTGAAAACAAGTACAGTATCTGGAATCTAATTGTTTACAACTTGAGGAGGTCTGGATGATTGCCTATATTTTCCCTGTATCTATATGGATTTATATTGCTGAATTCCAGTGACCTTCCCTTGGCAAAGGAAGATACTAGCTGCTAGATACTATCTTGTAGAGCACTTTGAAAGAGGCTTAGCAAGAGACTTAGCAATCAGCAGGTGCTGAAAGACTTGCACAGCTCTCTGCATAGCACTGGTGCCTGCAAACCCCCTTTTTGGTAGAACCAGGTTTCTGCCTGCCCCACACCCAGGTATAAGACAGGTCAGCATGGCTTGGCCAAAATGACCTATTGGGCCAAATGGGGAGGCCTAGCAAGCCTAATTAGTTAAGGCAGAGATCCCCCATCCCTGTGCCTGAAGATGCAAAACACTCTGTTAAAGCCAAAATTGCCTCTTGTAGTAAACGAAGCTGGCCTTAATCTTGTCATAATTTCATTTTACACCCAAATGCAGTCTTAGTATGAAAACAAATCTCTAGTTAGCCCCCCCCCCCCCCGCTGTTTCCTCTGCCTTTGTGAATATTTGTGCTCTCTTTTTAGCCTTGTGAGGCCCTCTGGCATACAATGCTGAACAGGCAATTTACATGCTGCAGGGGGTGGAGAGAATTTGTTGTTGTTTAGTCGTTTAGTCGTGTCCGACTCTTTGTGACCCCATGGACCAGAGCACGCCAGGCACTCCTGTCTTCCACTGCCTCCCACAGTTTGGTCAGACTCATGTTTGTGGCTTCAAGAACACCATCCAACCATCTCATCCTCTGTCGTCCCCTTCTCCTTCTGCCCTCAATCTTTCCCAACATCAGGGTCTTTTCCAGAGAGTCTTCTCTTCTCATGAGGTGGCCAAAGTATTGGAGCCTCAGCCTCTCAGGTGGAGAGAATAGGGTCCCTCAATTTGAATTTCCAACTTGCATCCTTTATTCTGGGTAGTATGTTCGGCATATTTTCCACAGGGAGCAAACTGAACCACATTGGCTTTATATTAATCCATTAAGAAACACACCTTGATGGGCTCTTTGATATTTATTGTATAGAGTGAAATGAATAAAGTTGAACATTTTATTGCTCCTATTTTTATTGTAGTTACGCTGAACTCTGCTTTTAAAAAAATGCAGAGGGATAGAAATAGGCTATGGGAATTGCTCTAACAAGCCTAGGAATCCTTTCTGTTGAGGGGTGGGAAATGACGTTTGCAACACTGGTTTGGAAGATATTTATAAAACCGAAGGCTCATGGAGTTCCAAACGCAGAGGCTATATTGCATGTTAAAACATTAGCCTAAAGGTAATTCAAAGCATTTATTGGATTTTCCACATTCATCAATACTCCTTGGGATACTTAACAAGTTGAGAATCACATAATTGTTCACTTTGGCAGCAGTTCTCCGTTTAAGCCTTGCCTACCCACCCCCACCCCCCTGGGTGAGGCAAGCATAAGTGAGGCAGGCAAGAGTGAGAATGAGGCAGTACAGTGTGCTTAATTTCTGTTAAAAGTCGTTAAATCTTGAAATAGTTGAGCTCAGATGGCCATCACAGTGAAATATAGGAGGTTCCTGAGGCTGCTATTTATTTATTTATTTATTTATTCATTCATTCATTCATATGGGGGAAAAGTCTACTGCATACTTCTACTTCCCATGTACCACTCAAGATGGCTTACAACAATTCAAAACCATGTTGCAATTAACATTTAAATACAGAAACTATAGCAAAAAATACATAAACATTATAAAGCAACACTGGAAGAGAGAAACTAAAAGCCTGATGGAATAAAAAATGTCATTGTCAGTTAGTGAAAGACATTGAGAGACGGAGCCATTATGCTTCATGGGGCAGGGTGTTCCATAGTGTTGGCGTAGTCATTCAAAAGGCCTGTGCCTTGTTGCCAACAAAAACTGTATCTTCATTGTAGAGAGTGGGGTCTCACCTTGTGATATTCATTCCTCATGCATCTTAGACCTGAGCCATTTAGAGTTTTAATATGGTCCCATGATTCCTCTGCTAAAACGAAAACAACCATCACCCACCCATAATTGTGGAAAAATAAAATTATGCAACTTCTCTACCTTGTGCAGATTTATGTCACCTTTTATACATTCTGCTGTCTGTAGTGATGGAAAGGGATAATATCTGCTCACCTGGGGCTGCAGGTGGGTGGCGTTTGCTGCATAACGTGGCCACAGCTGGTCTGGGGAGCCCACTATCTTCCTGTGCGGCAGGGGGAGGGGATGGCCACCTGGCATTAAAGGCCACAATGCAGCACCTGCGTGGCCAATCAGGGGCAAGGGCCACCCAGCCCACCTCTGGCCTATTTAAGGGCATGGCCAGGTGTAGGACTTTTTAGATTGTTGTGGGAGTCTATGACTTAGATGTAAGGCTTCTTCATCCATATATCCCGGATGTTATTCATTCTATTGTCCATAGTCACGGAAAGGGATAAAGTCCTGGACTTAAGTGCCGAAGTCCTTCCCTGACAGCACCACTGAGTAGAGAGATTTCTGTATATTCATGTTTTGTGGATTTTTTTTTTATAAATAATCTTATGATAATGAAGCAAGGAACAAGTAGGTTCTGTATTCCCCTCTTCCCTCATTTGGCACTTAATATACTGCACATGGGAGGAATCTGAGTGTTCAGTGGCTTCTCCCGGTTGTTCCTTTTTTAAAAGCTGTCATGGTCTGTGTTAGATGCAGTTAAGTTGCTTGTACTGTAAATTTCATTTCTGTTCCTCTTATCGATTGTCTTTTCCTTGAGTGCCTTGTCTTTTCCCCTTTCCCTTTTTTAATGGCACTGTGAGGGGTTTCTTTTTCTTTCTTTTTTTCAACTTCCACGCTCCAGTTCATTTTGAGAAGCCTGTTTTGCTGTTTATTTGTCTTTGCTTTCCAGTGATTAATTTTAGAAGGAAGCAGCTGTGAATAGTAAATTGGCAATACAGAGTGGCTCTGGGGCTTTGGCAGTTGGTAGGATTTTCAAAGTGTGGAAATAACAGGTGTCTCATGTCATCACAGGTTTGGAAAGGAGTTCCAAAGCAAAACAAAACAAAAGCACCTACCCTGCATTATTTCTCATTTTTCTCATACTCAGAGGCAACAGTTAATGAATTATAGTGCTGTGGACATCTGCATATAGATGACCTCCAGCTCCAAATGCAATGCATTGATTACATTTCCCTCTCAGGAACACATGATATTTCTTCCCATTTTGTACTCACAGTAAGCATATGTGGTAGATTAGGTTGAGATATTGTAACCAAGGTTAAGCAATAAATTTCAGGGATGTGTGGATATATGAATCTAGGTCTCTCTCTACAGTCCAAACTCGCCACTCCATCCATCACATGATAAATGAAAACTAGCCTTTGGACTATGGATTCCCTAGTAGTGTTCAGTCTGCGTGGGGAAGGGCTGTAGCTCAGTAGAGCACCTGCTTTGCATGCAGAAGGTCCCAGGTTCAAACTCTGGCATTTCCAGGTAGAGCTGCCTAACACCCTGGGGAGCCACTACCAATCAGTGTAGACAATTAAGCTGGGTGGACCAATGCTCTGATTCAGGGCTTATCCATACTTCTTTTGTCCTGTTGTTTCCCCCCAGGGAAAATCACTCTTTAGTGCTCACCAGAGCAATCGGCAATTCAGGTTTCTCCTGGATGCTGTTTGTTCCGATCTATCACTAAAGAATGGACTTTCCTTTGGAAAGGAGTGGGGCAAGGAGAAAACCGCTCAGACCCACGCTTTCTAGGAATGGCACAAGCGGAGACCCTCAGTATAACGTGGTTTCCTATCCCTATCCTGTGTACAAATATATAATTAATATTGCAAGAACAAAGGTATGTGTGGCACATGAATTGAAGTAACTGCCCTCACTTTAAAAAATAATAATAATTGGCATCGTCTATCATGGTACATGGTAAGTCTATCATGGTAAGGGACGTGGGTGGCCCTGTGGGTCACAGAGCCTAGGACTTGCTGATCAGAAGGTCGGCAGTTTGAATCCCCGCGGGGTGAGCTCCTGTTGCTCCTGCCAACCTAGCAGTTCATAAGCATGTCAAAGTGCAAGTAGATAAATAGGTACCGCTCCGGCAGGAAGGTAAACGGTGTTTCCGTACTCTGCTCTGGTTCGCCTGAAGTGGCTTAGTCATGCTGGCCACATGACCCGGAAGCTGTAGGCCGACTCCCTTGGCCAATAAAGCGAGATGAGTGCCGCAACCCCAGAGTCCGCCATGACTGGACCTAATGGTCAGGGGTCCCTTTACCTTTTTATCATGGCACATACCATAGATCGTCAAATGTAAATCCATGGGTTTTCTGTGGACTGTTCCCTTATAGGGCTGATAGTGTGACGACTTATCCTCCTGCTACTCTTGGTAGGATCAAGGGAGCTTATATAAATCTCTGCTCTTGGAGATTTATGAGCTAAGCGATCTTCATCTTTGATAAATGAGTCAACCCTTCTGTTTTGAGTTGAAAGAACAACTGGAGTGAAAGGCAGTTTTCTTTCTCTCTCTCTCTCTCTCTCTCTCTCTCTCTTAAATCACAGTTGCGCTAAATGTTATCAAAGCTCAGTACTTTCCCATAAATAGATTGTCAGTTGGGCCAGCTAAGATTTAAAATTTTCTAAAGTTCAAAAATATTGAGATATATTTCCATAATCAATGATGAATCTGAATGCTGTTCTTGTCTCCAGATGGCAAGGTGGAATGCTGCATACCCAAGGGCATATATTTGCAGGGAAGCAGTTTTCTCAGAGAGTACTAGTGTATTAGCATGATGTGATATGATAAACACAGTACAATATGATGTGGGAGTACACTAGCCACTGCAGTTGGTTTTTATTGTAATTGAGATAATTGGAATTCAAACAGTTTAACTGCAGGAATTCTGCCTCACTTAATCCATGGATTGCGCCCCCATCAGAAGATAAAATAACTTCGTTTTGTCAGACTTTTTGAGGAGGTTGTGTAAGCTTCATAGAATGTTTGAGGCAGTTCCCCCCTCTCTCGCTTTACTGGAAGAGTGTTCCAAGAAGCTCAAACTCTTGGGCAAGCTTTTAAGTAGTAAGGAATAGGTGAAAAGTATCCTCCCTCACCCTATGTACCTTTTATCTCTAATTGGATATTACCTGTTCATAATCTCAGATCTCAAATTCTGACTCTCAGCTTTGGAAGTTAATAGATGGATCTTTGTTTTATAGATTTCTTTTATATAAATAAGGTGATTTACACTCCTAAGCACTTCAGAACTATGGAGGTCATTGCCTTTTCATAAATTAGATATAGGTCTAAGAGCTGAACTCAAAAGTATAGTATCATAAGAACAATGTTTATTATTCAAGCAATGCAACTAGTTGATACCTTTTAATCCCATTAGCAACTTCCCTCATAGGAAAAAACACAAGGCTTGAAGCTCTTATTTTTATGGCATTTTTGGACTGATCAATTGAGATGATGCTTCCTTCTCGCCTAATCAGATCATTTAAAATCTGTCAATGTCTTCAGTGGAGTATCTTGGGGTAGCAGGATTGGCGTTTTTAGGATTTTAAATAAAACATCAATACTTTCCTTCCAGACTATGTGGCATCAAGATAATAAAAAGGTTGAATTAATTTGCTATTTGCAATATCACTTTCATCATCTCTCCACAAAGCAGGTGCAAAACAGTATATTTAATATATTATCTTAAGATTTGAACTTTCTCCCCTAGTGGCAAGTGTCTCTCACAGAATTCGTCATTCGTTGGGGGCTGACATCCTCTTGGGGAAGTGATAGCAGAATAGGATTTTTATCATTTCCCCCCTCTTTGTGTAGAGCCAGACTTTGGCATCTTTGGCTTTTGTTTCACAGACAATTGAATACAGATTGGGATCAGTGTTTATGGCAACAAGTATGAGGGGAAACCTTCCCCTTTGCTTCTAGGCAGCTTCTGTTATCTGGTTTGAAATGTCGAGTATTCTTCAGTGAGCTAAAAGTGAGAGCAAGAGATAACATTTACGGTGGCATAAAGATGGAGCCAGATATTTGCACCAAGGACATTGTTTCCTCCATATTCTGTATGGTGATTTTAATGAAATATCCCCTAAAATGATCCTGGAAATATATCTCTAAATATAGTATTGTTATGCATTGCATATTAATATTGCAGTTTCAAGGGCAAGATTCAGGCTGTTTTTACACCGTGGTTATTGTACCTAATGTGTTTGTAATGCAAGTATGAAAGTTACATTGGTCAGAATGTACATTTGCATTATTCAACCTGCTGCCCCTTCACAGTCTCTTTTGCATTAGCAACATGGCAGGTTAAAGCAGAGTAAGAAGAAAGCAGTGCTTGGAAGGCTGGTGTGCTTCAGAAAGAAATAATAAAAATATGATTTCTAAAACAGGCAGAAAAATCATTAAGTCGTCCACCAAGACCCTCAGCAATTTTCTTTTTTTATATAAATAATAATAATTTTTATTAACCAGCCAATCAAATCAAATCAAATCACATCACATAAATTCCGAATTATAAAGCCGAATTTTAAATTTTGTTGAGGGGACCCATATTTCAAGATCCGAAGGGGGATTCTGATCATCTTCTTGCCACTGCGTTAATGTCCAAATCAGTCCAAACAAAGTTCATAATTCTATCCAGTCTTATCTTGCTGTTTCCACATCACCTCTTGTTCATATATTTTCTCCTTTTTCTTTATGATCTCTTCTGATAGTCTCCTTAAGCCGATAAACACCAATAATAATCCTGTGTGAATTTTTCCGTTCTTCCAATCCTCAAATCGAGATGGATTCCATATATCATCGCCTTCATAGATAACAGCACTCTTTCCATCATTAATTACAGAACTGTCATTCTTAAGTCCCACTGAGGAGTTTCACCCACAATATAAAAAACAGCTCTATTTCTCTATTTCTCCTCTCAGACTTAAGTCCTCCGACAGAACTTCCCAAAATGGCGACGGCACTTTTAACTGCGTCATTCCAAAGCCCTTATACATTCCACGCTCTTCTCAAAACATGCTTTGGTTCGAAAGTTTATCTCCACACAGCCTTAAATCCACAGTTTAAGTCCTTAAAACGACATTTCTGGCTTGTGGGGGGGGGGTTCTTGTTTAATCACATATAAGAAAGAAAGTAAGGTTTTTCCCTCCTCCCCCATCAGTCCCTTTGCCATACCGAGTCTTGGCGTATCTTCTCGTGATTTATACTTGCTCCTTCGACTCTTCTTGTTTTATCAGAGGTCTCTTCTGTTAGCAGTCTTTACTCCCCCTTCTTCCTTGAAATATTGGATTCGCTTCATCCAAATTGTTTCTTTTGAAGTTCTTGCAGCTAGTGGCGCGGATCAGAGACAGCGTCCAGGAGCGCCGAAATCCCACAGGAGGGCATTGTGCCTAGTGCCCCCATCCCCACAAATTCGGTGGTGGTATAGGGCACAGCAGGCAAGGGCAGTCCCACCCCACAATCCTGGGGGTGGGGTGGGGAGGCTATTTACTCCCATCACAGCCTCCAAATTACCTCGTATGGGTCGGAGAGATGTTATTGTCAGCCATCTTCTGATGCGCCCCCTAGTGGCCCCCGAACCTCAGCAATTTTCAAGTGGTTCATGGGGAAAGGAAAGTTTGGGTACTACCAACTTAGAATATTCTTCTTCAAAGTAATCTTCTATAAATTAGAAGAGTCTGAAAGCATTCAAAAAAGCCTAACACCACCAGCACTGCCCCTCTCCCACTCCAGATTTTTTTTTAGGGTATTGTAGAATATCATCATTATGCTCTGGCCCTGGGTAATTGTGTAATATGAGAACAAAACAATTAGGTTAATTTACACACTTAATTAGTTTATTGCTTTTTTTTTGTCCCCTAACATCTTTGCTGAAAATTAAGCTTTGATTCCATTAATTAATAAGCATGTGCACATTTTGCAACACCTGTCTGAAAGAAAAGCTCAGAAACAAATAGGACGGGGTTTCATTTCCCACTCTGAAATCATTCCATACAAAGAATGATATCATACTGCTTTTTTCAAATCCATTTGGACCAGCTTGGTGCAACCTTCAATGAGCAGCTCACTTTATTTCCAACTTGTGCAGTGAAAAATGGGTTATCTTTTTCATCGCACAGCATGGAAATGTAGTGATCCGCTCATGGAGGAAAAGAGCAGACTGCATCACGGACAGCTTGGCAGCAGGACTGAGCAGGACTCAGGCTGCCTTCCTCTCTCCTGAGCCATAATCTCTGATCAGAATCACAATCTCCCGATTTCAAACTTATCACAAATTTCACAGCTATTGCTGACGGAAATCGAGTGGGGCAGTGTCAGGGAACTGCCATCGGAGAGTCAGGTGGTGGAGGGGCTCAAGGAGGCTAGGAGACCCTCGGATGCGGAGGAAGGAACCAACAGGGGGAGAGAGAGAGTTCCTGGAGAAACTCAGTCGGAGGGATGGCTCCAAGATACTTCCAGTGAGAACAGCGGGGAGGTCTCAGGACCTCCTCTGGGAACACCTACTCCTCGCAGGAAACTGTCATGCCGAGAATCCCGAAGGAGAGTTTCCGTTAAGGAACTCTTATGTTGGCGTAAATTCCGGAAACGCCCACTGACAGATTCTGCCAGCGATTGAGGGAGTCATGCTTAGATGGCTCTGCGCAAAAGGAGAGCTTTGAGACTTATTGCAAAGCTCCGAGGGATTCAGCTCTTACGCACAAGCAGCCCCTTATCCCATCACAGCAATCTGTCAGTCCTTGACGCAGCTTGTGCAAAGGAGAGGCATCATGAGTAACCCAACCGAAGCCGGAGGAGCAGGTGGAGCTGGAGCGGGACCAAGTCTGGAGGAGAGAAACAGAGCTTTGGAACACCAGCTAGCACTGCTAACGGCGAGGCTCGAGGAGAGGAGGGCACAGGATGCGCAGGGGAAACCCACCCCCATCGCCAGGAAGGTACCAGGGTTGGTGCAGAAATTCGGGGGTGACCCAAGAAACTACCAAGCCTTTAAGACAGAGATGCAATATGCCCTGAACCTGCAGTTTGATGACTTTGCCGATGAGGAATCGAGAGTGGCTTTTGTGGTTGGGCACCTCGAAGGAGGGGCTAGAGACTGGGTGAGGCCCCTGATGGCATCGAATAATGATGCCTTAAAAGACTTGAGAAAGTTCTTCCTCGCAATGGACTTGATGTTTTCCAGCCAGATTGAACAGGGCGTGGTACGCAGACAGTTAATGGCGTGCAAACAGGGGAATCAGTCTGTCCGAGAGTATTGGACACAGTTTACCATGCTGATACATAAATTGGGGTGGGATCTAGCCTCAGACCCAATTCAAATGTTGTTTGAAGAAGGGCTAGCCCCGGCGGTGAAAGATGAACTTTCTCGCGCACCCCGCCCGGAATCCATGGATCAGCTGACCAAGGCAGCGCTTGCGATTGGAGCGCGCCAAGAGGCAAGGGCTCTGGAGAAGCAGAAAGGGAGAGGAGAGCGTTGGAATGATTTCCGCATTCCTGAGATGCCGGAGCAACCTTCCCCACCCGTGGAACCGATGGAGATTGGGGCAGCGCGCGCGCGCGGAGTTTCAAATGCCAACGAGGGGCGGAAGAAGGAGGGGAAAGGCGGCAAAAAATGTTTCCTCTGTCAACAGCCAGGACATTTTGCCAGGGTCTGCCCTCAAAGGAAAGGATGGCAAGGAATGGTGGGGGCTGTTGGGAGTGAGGAGGAGGGGGTTAAGGAGCAGGTAAAAGCCAACGCCTGGCTGCCAGCGACAGGGCACAGCAGCCAGGCCAAGGATCAGTGAATGTGCCCAAGCCTGAACCCCCAAGAGCAGCTCTAGTCATAGAGGTGATGCTAGAGCTACCCAACGGTCATCCACTAACGATAAAAGCTCTGTTAGACTCAGGCAGCTCCTGCAATTTCATGAGTAAGGAATTTGCATCTGAGCACCAGATACAGACGCTACCCTTAAGTAATTCTTTGCAGGTGACAACCATTGATGGGAGGGAACTTCTGGGAGGAGAAGTGAACCAACAGACGGTCCCCATGACAATGAAGGTGGCAAGGCACACGGAAGTGATTGCATTTCATGTGGCCACCCTGGCAGGGCCGCCCATCATATTAGGAATGAGCTGGCTGGCGCTGCATGACCCTCTAGTGGGATGGCACCAGCGGACAGTCTCTTTTGGGTCAGCTCATTGCCTAGAACACTGCAAGGGAAGGGAAACTCAGGGGGTAGCCAGGGCAAGTCTGGCAGGTATGGCGGTGGAAGAAAAGGGAGAAATACCACAATACGCCGATCTGAGGGACATCTTCAGCGATAGAGAAGCAGATAGACTGCCCCCGCATAGACCCTTTGACTGTCAAATTAACCTACTCCCGGGAGCCCAGCTACCAGTGGGCAAACTGTACGCCATGTCTGACAGGGAGATGCAGGAGTTAAGGGAGT
The DNA here is from genome assembly GCF_964252035.2 of Podarcis erhardii. Classification (NCBI taxonomy): domain Eukaryota; kingdom Metazoa; phylum Chordata; class Lepidosauria; order Squamata; family Lacertidae; genus Podarcis; species Podarcis erhardii. The sequence continues at coordinate 63,881,342 of NC_138512.1, read as the reverse complement.
TCATAGACAAGAACCTGAAACGAGGTTTCATCAGGGAGTCAAGAGCGGTGGGGGGTAGCCCAGCGTTTTTTGTGGACAAAAAAGACACTGATAAACCCAGGCTTGTAGTGGACTTCCGGGCCGTAAATGCAGTGTCAGAACCAGTGGCCTTCCCCATGCCCAGAATTGATGACATTTTGACCAGGCTGAGGAAGGGGAAGATTTTTACCAAGCTGGACCTGAGGGGGGCGTATAACCTGATACGGATGAGGAAAGGAAATGAATGGAAAACTACCATGTTCACCCCCTTGGGGGCCTTTGAGTATCTCGTTATGCCTTTCGGTCTACAGGGGGGCTCAGCATGCTTCCAATCCTTCATGAATCACGTCCTGGGACCTTTGCTTTATAAGAACTGTGTGGCATTCTTAGACGACGTATTGGTGTACTCAGAGGACGAGGAGCAGCATGTCCGAGATGTCCGGGAGGTCCTAAGCAGGCTGCAAGCAAACCAGCTGTGGGTGAAACTGGAGAAGTGCCAGTTTCATACCAGAGAGGTGGAATTCCTGGGGTACCGTTTGTCAGACAAGGGATTGGCCATGGATCCCAGCAAGGTCCAAGCGGTACTGGAATGGAAGACACCCAGAACCAGGAAAGACGTGCAGAGGTTCCTGGGGTTTGGAAACTTCTATTGAAAGTTCATCAAAAACTTTGCCCCCTTAACGGCTCCCATCACCGATTGTCTCAGTAGTAAGAAGAAATTTGCCTGGACGGGAGAGGCGCAGCAAGCGTTTGAAAGGCTAAAGAAAGCGTTCACTTCGGAAGAACAGCTATTACACGTGGATCTTCAGAAACCGATGAGGGTGGAGACAGACGCATCTGATCGAGCGGTAGGGGCGGTCCTGCTCCAACCGGGAAAGGATGCGTTGGACTGGAGACCGTGTGCCTTCTTCTCGCGGAAGTTAAATAAATCCGAACGGAACTACACCGTGTACGACAGGGAACTGCTTGCCATTTATGAAGCGTTTCGGCGATGGCGACACCTGCTAATTGGAGCGCAGCACAAAGTCCAAGTGTGCACGGACCATTAAAACCTGGAATATTGGAGAACAGCCCGAGTACTGAACCAGAGACAAGTGCAGTGGGCACAGGAATTTTCCAAGTTTCATTTTGAGATTCGCTACGTACCGGGGCCAGAGATCGTAAGGGCGGACGCTCTATCTCGAAAGCCAGAATATTTGGAGGGGGAGGGAGCGCCCGAAGAAAGACATGTCATCCCCGAGGACCACTGGGTGTGTGGGGCAGCATTGGTGGGGCAAAGAGAACTGGTAGAGGGAACTGAGAACGATGAATACGCCCAAGATAAGCTCAGAGGGCTCAGGGGAGCTGGAGAGAACACAGGGGGGTTTGAGGAAAGGAATGGGGCGTTGTATTACAAGGGGGCACTGTACATACCAGAAGGGGAACTGAGGGGTAGAGTGCTCAAACAATTGCACGACAGCCCCACCGCGGGGCACTTTGGGCAACACAAAACCATGTGGTTGGTTACCAGGCAGTTCTGGTGGCCAAAGGTGAGGGAAGATGTACGTGAGTATGTAAGGGGGTGCGACCGCTGCCAGCGAGCAAAGGGAGAGAGGGCGGCACCGGCGGGGTTGCTGGAACCATTACCCACACCAGAACGGCCATGGGAGGCAGTATCCATAGATTTTATGACGGATCTGCCAAAATCCAAGGGGAAAACAGCGGTCATGGTAGTGGTAGACCTGCTAACCAAAATGTGCCACTTTATAGCTTGCTCACATGCAGTCACGGCAGAAGAAACCGCCAGGTTGATCGTAAAACACATTTTTAGGTTGCATGGCGCCCCCTTGAGGGTGGTCTCAGACCGAGGGAAACAATTTACTTCCAGGTTTTGGAGGAAGCTCATGAGCTTACTGCACGTAGAGGTAAATTTCTCGACCGCCAGGCATCCAGAAACTAATGGGCAGGCGGAAAGAGCAAACAGTATTCTACAACAATACCTGAGGTGTTATGTGAATGACAGAGAGAATGATTGGGTAGAGAAATTGGCTCTGGCCGAATTCGCCTACAATAACGCAGAGAATGTGTCCACGGGGATGAGTCCATTTTTGGCTAATTATGGGTGCCATCCTAGGGCCTTTCCAGGGGAAGGAGGGGAAAGATGGAGCGTACCGGCAGCGGAACACTTTGTAGAAAAAATGGAAGCAATACATCGTCAGCTCAAAATGAATTTGGATAGGGCCAAGGAAGAATACAAGAAACAGGCAGACAGGAGCAGAAGGGAAGGAGAGACCATAAGGGTGGGGGACCGGGTGTGGTTGTCGACACAAGGGTTGCCATTCAAGGGCGGGTGTAAGAAATTGAGGCCCAAACGACTGGGACCCTTCGAGGTCATACAACAGGTAAATCCGGTGGCCTTCAAACTCAGGTTGCCAGACAACATGAAACTGCACCCAGTATTCCATAGATCATTACTGTCACCATACCGAGAGGGTCGGGAGTTTGTGAGACGTGAGGGTGAGGTTCCCCTGGTACCGCCAGTAGAAGAGAGGGAACGCAGCAGTCACGTGGCAGAAATAGTCGACTCCAGGTGGAAGGGTAAACAGGTGGAGTACTTAGTGGCATGGGAAGGGCAACCGGAGTCAGAAAACACATGGGTACCGGCAGAAGCGGTCAATGATGAGGTTTTAGTAGGAAGGTTTCATCGCCGATTCCCAAGGAAACCCCAGCCCTTGACACGGTTCTGGGAAGAACACTTCGGCACCACTGACGAGGAAGAGGAGTTCGAGGGGTTCCCAGAATCAGGACAGGAAGAGGGAGAAGAATCAGATGAGGAAGAGTATTCGGGGAGAAGGGACAGTAGTCGGTGGATGGCGGTTTTCGAGTCATCCGAAGATGAGGAGGATTCTTTCAGGGGTTTTCCATCCCCACCACCCATAGAAGAGGGGGAGAGGGGGGTGAGGGGGGTCCTGGAGGGGAGGTGGATGTCAGGGAACTGCCATCGGAGAGTCAGGTGGTGGAGGGGCTCAAGGAGGCTAGGAGACCCTCGATGCGGAGGAAGGAACCAGCAGGGGGAGAGAGAGAGTTCCTGGAGAAACTCAGTCAGAGGGATGGCTCCAAGATACTTCCAGTGAGAACAGTGGGGAGGTCTCAGGACCTCCTCTGGGAACACCTACTTCTCGCAGGAAACGGTCATGCCGAGAATCCCGAAGGAGAGTTTCCGTTAAGGAACTCTTATGTTGGCGTAAATTCCGGAAACGCCCACTGACAGATTCTGCCAGCGATTGAGGGAGTCATGCTTAGATGGCTCCGCGCAAAAGGAGAGCTTTGAGACTTATTGCAAAGCTCTGAGGGATTCAGCTCTTACGCACAAGCAGCCCCTTATCCCATCACAGGCAGGCTGTGAAAAGGGCTGGAGGGCTGGAGGTTCCCCATCCCTGAGTTAGATGTTTTTCCTCATTGCTTGTTTTTATTGATTAGTGGCACTTATGATTTAGAAATTCTGCAAGAAGACAGAGTAGACCATTGTATTTTAGGTACCCATTTGTAAGAACTCGATTGCATAGTGTGACTGTACCTACACTTTGTATTCTTTGCATTCTTCATTGTATTCTTTTCGGCACATGCTAAAATGATTGTTTTAACAAAGCTACTCAGATGCTTTGAAATGCTGGGCAAATTTTAATCTGTTTTAGTCTTTTAACTTCTGGTATGTTTTAATGTTCTGTATTTCCCCCCTGATTTTATGGTTTAATCTTTTTGTAAACTGCTTTGAGGTGGTGTTTTTTTTTAAACAACAACAGCAAAGTGGTGTATACATTTTATGAACAATAAGTTATTATTTGTATGCCACCCATCTGACAGGGTTGCCCCAGCCACTCTGTACGTCTTCCAGCAAAAGATAAAAACACAATAAAGCATCAAACACTAAAGGCTGCAGATTTTGGAGGGTCCTTGAGCAAGAACTCTCCACTGGCCTCCTTTCTTCAGTAAGCCTTCCTCTTCACTGCAGCATGTCCAGGGAGCTCTTATCCATGGTCCCCTTGCTGAGCTGGGGACCCTCAAGAAGTGGCTGACCATGGCTGACCCTTAATGCTAGTTCTGTGCATCACTTGAAGCTATCACATCTGCAATGAATGAGACACAGAGCTAGCTGTCTGTTCATTGTACATTTAAGTGGGGTAATGCATATTGACTGGTAAGAAATCCAGGTCTAATCTTGAAAATTTATTACAAATTTTGCTTTTAATTGCTACCCAAAAGTAGCTCTTTGTGAGATCTCTACCCCCTCCCCCCCATTATAATCCAGGTGTTTGCAAGCATTACTTCAAAGCAGGGGGACTTTAAAGAGAGCTGTTCAATGTGCTGTTACATGTGGATCAGCTCACAGAATGAGACAGCGGAAATGGTTGCAATATTATTTTAAGTTTTTTTTTAAAAAAAAGTAGGGTTGAGCAGTAGCTAATCAGGGTAGTGGGTGACTGCAAATGGTTATGAAAGAAGCTGCAAAATAGTAGAAGGCAAGTTTTTTGTGTGGACCTTTTTGCATCTTTGAAATGGTAGCTTTTGCATTTAAAAATTGAACATCACAAAAATTTGATGCACAACTACAGAGAACACCCTGCAAGACAGGTTGCCTGTAATGTCAGCATTGTTGACACTTCAGACAAGAACATTCCTATTATTGTCATTCATGCTGCTTCCTCTGCTCTTTAAACTTTCTGAATCCCTAGCTGTTCATTCATCATTTTGTCAGCTGCTCGCTCAAGAATGTGCCCTCTGACCCTTTGTGGGTGGGTGGGCACATCTCCTCTGGACTAACTTGGGCTACACTCCGTAACAGCCCTGCAAGGACAATGATGGTGATGTTTTGGCAGAAAGTTTAATGATTTGACATTATAGACAGCCTGTCTTTCATGGTGTTCTATGAAGGGTTGCACCACATTTTAATGTTGCCTGATCTTTCTTTCTTTCTTTCTTTCTTTCTTTCTTTCTTTCTTTCTTTTTTAATGTGGAGGTGACCATTTGAAAGGATATTTTGGCAGAAAGCTTTGCCTGCCATTCTGTTCTAAAATAAATTCACAATTCTTATGGATTTTCAGATATCTGTTACATTTGTGAACAGCAGTTTGTATTTGCGTATTTTTAAAATAAAGGTAAAGTGGGAAGTTTTGGGGAAGTATAATAGCTTAGTGGTGGAGCACATGCTTTGCATATATGATGTTTGATTTTCATTTTAAACCTGGGGTGTGTAACCTCTGACCCTCTAGCAGTGTTAGAAACTGAGATATGAAAGCTAGGAGACCTTAAATTTAGCTTATGGGCGCAACAACAGAATGTCTAGGGACACATTTCTATAACAAGAATACAAAGCTGAAAATGAATGAGCTGCCCCTAAAATATTATGTTCATTTTTCACATGGTCTAGTCTTCCCCTGTCCATATGGTTAAGATAGTCTCTTCTCCAGTCTTCAGAGAGTAGCTGGAAGTGGGGAGGCAAAAAAAGGCCTTCCTCTCCTTCCACTCTGCAGTTTTAGTCTGAAATCTTAAGCGCTGTACTGCGACCAGAGGTTAGAAACTGCTCACGCTAGTGAAATTCCCTGTTGCAAAATGTGCCTAGAACAATGGGAGTTTCGAACACTGCCCTCTAGATGCTGCTAGAGTACAACTCCCATTATCCCTGGCTATTAACCATGTTGAATAGGACTGATGGGAGGGCTACAGATTTTCCATCACTGTTTAATTATTTTAGGCTGCAGGGCAGGGAAAGACCTGGGCTTGAGACCTTGTAAAGGCTGCTGTCAGTCAGGGTGGACAGCGCTAGATGGACCAACAACCTTTACTGGATACATACAGTTACCTATGTTCAACACCTCAGCTGCACTGTAGGAAAATAGGAAATGCATATATTCCATTTTTGATACTGTATCAATGTTAGGAGAGTTTACTTTATAAAAAGGTTATACAGAACTTGTGCTTCTCCATAGAACATTTATTTCCATCTTCCCTCTCCCAAAGCTAGACAAATCAACTAAACAGTGTCTTTTAAAAAATCAGTTTATCTGAATTTGATTTTGGTCTGTCTCTTGGTCCCTTCCAGCTCCACAATTATATGATTCTATGTTTCTTTGGAGTGACACACAGTCCTAGGTGCTGTCATCCCCCTCCCCCCCCCAAAAGCCTTACTGAGATATTCTCAAGCAGACCTTCCTCATTTTTCCAGGTCTTACAAACTCAAAGGCTACCTTTTTAGTCTTTGTTACATTTGTGCCTGTCTGAGGTCCTTTGTGTGATATTTATTATTTTTCCACAGGTGCCCTGTAAATATTGCTTCCTCCAAAGTATATCTGGGTGGCAATTAATAGTTATACTACTGGAGTCAGTTTGAAGGAAGGAAAATTTGACAAGTAACAATATAGGCAGTGAAACCTTCTGTTGGGTTTTATTAACAGTGTCAAAACCCCATGTTTTGCTAGTTGTTTTATTTAGCAGAATATGGCATACATTATGCAAATTCAGATGCTTATTGATAGGATTGCATGTTTCCTGCATGCTTTGTTAAATAATAATCAAAGACTAATATAAACTATGAAGTTGTTCCATTGGGGGAGAGAGAAGCGTTAGGTTTCAATCTTTTGAAAAGGAATTGACAAGTTAGCTGTATTTTTTGTCTTCAAATCCATTAAAGCTCCTCTTTAACTGACCATAAAACAGGACTTCACATAAAAGCTCTTTTAACAATAACATTATCTTCTTACTTTTTTATACGATCATGAAATAGGATGGTTTTTATAGATGCAGTTTTCTTCCTCACTGATTAATCAAATTACTTATATTATGGATGTGAGGAATCTTCAGCAATTAGACACAACTCTTCTACAGTGAAACCTGTCCCTTTCTTTTTTACTGACTTTGCCATTCCATTGTCTCAGTTATTCATAAAAACCTCATATGATGTCTTGAATATTTTTGAGGGTGTGAACAGGAATTTGCATCCAAGTGCAGATTCTACCCTTTACTTTAAATGGGTTGCACATTCAGGCTGTAATCATACACTCACAAGTAAGTAAATCTCATTGAACTCAGAGGAACTTACTTCTGAGTAAATAAAATACCATTGCAGTATCTTTTGGATTAAGCTAGGCTAGGTTAATTAAATTTGTATATTGCATCCTACTACAAAATGTCCTGAAGCAATTACACCAGAGTAAAGGTACAGTAATAATAATACATAAGCATGGTCACACTTTGGTCAGAATACAAAGCATTTCGTTGCTAGTGCTGCTCAAATGCATTGGGAAAATAACAACAGAAACCAATATGTGGATTAGGTTTTTTGTTGTCAGTGGGATGTACATTTAATGAGCACCCTCATTTTTTTACTCCCACTCGTAGAAGTGTTTGTGCATCCAGTTGTTAACAATCCCTTTGTAAATTGTAAATTGGATAGAAATGGATAAAAAGTGGATTTAGGATAGGGAGACATGAGTCAGTCAATTTTGGTCAGTTTCACTTTTACCCATTTTCAATCATGTTTGTTCCATCCCATTTTGTGTAATAGCACAAGCACAATTAGAATTGTATTCATTTATATTACAAGCATTTCTTCCTAAATATGGATGTTATATGCATTTCTTTGTTTCTATTCATACCTCCCTAAATATTCATGTGGTACGTATGATAAATTTACAGTTTTGTATGCAGTTATATATGTGGATAGATAGATAGATAGATAGATAGATAGATAGATAGATAGATAGATAGATAACTGCATTTGGATACATGCTTTAGTCTGGGAACTGTGAATTAGGTCAGTTCTGCATTGAAATGCAGACTCAATTTGGGATAACCAGTGGAAATGCAATATCCATGGTGGAAAATGAACCATGCTGGAAATAGTTTATTTCACCTCCTGAGTGAAGTAGGGTAAAAGGGCTGAAATAACTTGGGCCTGTTTACACAGAAATATGTACTCTGAAGTCACTGCCAATTCAGATTACTTTACCTGTTGATGAAAAGCAAACTGAATTGAAAGAGAATCATCAATCTCTGACAAGACCAGGAGCTCTTGACATGACCTCTTTTCTGACCCTGAGTAAGGAACCCAGTTTTTATTTTTTGATGGATGGAATTCATTGCCGTTAGAGGTAAGGCAAGTGGTGTCCATTTCTCCAGTTTAGGAAGGTTTTTTGGGGGGAGCTTCAGCAGTGAAGCAGTTCAGACTGAGAACTTATATAATTGCTGGAGGTTCCACCTGTTATTGGCTCACAGACAGACCTTGATTCAGGTGGGTGCTTACATGTACTTCCCCTGCCTCCCAAAAAGCCATGTGCAGTTAGCTGAGCATTTTGTTAGTGACCAAAAAGCCTTCTGGATTACCATCAACCCTGATCTTCTCGCCCTAGGGATGATGTTTAGGTCTCAGAGTCAGCCAGGGCAATTGGTGTTGATACTTCCAGTCTTGGATCACTGATACCTGGGTGCAATGTAGGGGTTGTCATTTTTTTGCAAATTTATTCAGTGAGGGGTCTTAAAGTATGTTTCTGGGTAACTCAAATCTGATAATATTAGCTTGATAAGCCAACGTTTGTTGAAGAAGCACATAAACTGCTTTTGGAAAACCTTCTGAAAATGTCAGGTAATACTAAATAAAAATAATACTAATATATCATACAACTGCAAGTACTTGGCAGTCATTTTTAATGATTTTTATACAATTTTACACATGCATTCTACTTGCCAAACAAAACCAATTTATATTAATTTAACCAAAATAGCTTTTGAATTCCCAAGTCATATCACAATTTTAGCACCCCTCATTTTTGAAAGTTGAAAGTTGAAAAATTCAACGCACTCTAACAATTTAACAGTTCTCAAAGCTGCTGGCAGTCCAGCAATGTTTTTGAGGGCTCTGTTTCCCCTGTTTCCCCCTCCAAGGAAAACCCAGGTTTCAGGGCTGCTCAGGACTGATCTCTGGCAGGTTATCACCAGAGAAAGAGCCTTCTTGGATGTGGTGCTCATTTATGGAATTCCCTCTGCAGTGAAATAAGTTCATGGCACCAAAATTAATGTTTTGGTATCAAGCTGTTTAATGGATTGTTATTTTATTATGTTTGTCCTGTAAGCATATAAACAAAATAAATACATAATAATGGGTAGAAAGAGAAACATGACAGTTTCCAAATAACCAAGATAGTCAGCAAGAATGGGTGGGTGAAACAGTGAAATTTATTCTAAACAGGAACAGTTATTTCAGAACAAGCATGTTAGGGTAAAAACCAGAAACCCAAAACTCTGAATCAGGCAAACCAGAACATGGTTTACTTTCTGCCATGGGAGACTCAAAGGTGGATTTGGATGCTGAAAAATGGGAAGGAGTAGAAAGTGGACGACTTGCCTTGCTTGTTGTTTGTGTTTCTTGGTAATGATTACAGAATTGGAAAATGCAACACACACACATGCCTCTTTTTGTGAGATGCATGTTCCTACCTTTGGAGTCATTAGTCTCGATGTGTCCTTGCTGTTAATTCCTGTTCTTTGGTTATATGGATTTTTCTATTCCATCCATTCAATTGCCAAGTGAGCCTAGGTATTTCTTTCAGCCTGTATATTCCTTCGGACAAATGTTTTCCCTGGTTTTTCTTTCTATCAACGGATCCACTTAATTAATTTCTGGTCTGTGTTTTAAATCGGACCATGAAAAGGTCATTGCAGCACTTAGAGTCTAGAAATGTGTGTGGACATTTTAATTAATGCAGTGGAGACCATTAAAACAATAGACTTTAGTTCCGTGGATGTATTGAAAGAATACTTAGACAGATTAGGACCAAGTAGAAGTTTTTTTTAAAGAACAAAAATGTTCCATATCACAATCTGATTAGTGCAAGAATGGCCAACAAGTTGTCCCACTGAATACAAGTTACTGGGATTCAGAAGTGGGGAAAGTTCTGTTGCACTCAGGTCTTGCTTATGAGCTTCATAGGCAACTGCGTGGCCACTGTGAGAACAGAATGCTGGACTAGATGGGCCTGGTCCAGCAGGTCTCTTCTTATTTACCCTGCCTTGTTGTCTTGCAGCCAGTCTTCTGGGCTGAGTTCTTTGTCATCTGGGCTTCTTCTGATGTGTGAGGAAATAGGACTCTTCAAACTCACACATGCTGGAACAATTTTCTGCTTCTACTTCAATATGATGAAAGACAGATAAACCAGTATAGTGTTAATATTCAGGATGGTTGGAAATGGAAAGAATTGAAGGACTGGAATGCTGGAACTGTAGAGTGCAGAAAGTTTTCTGTTATGCTCAATTTAAAGTTGTTTTATCAAGGCCTTTAAGAATGTATAATGTGGAAATTCTTCCAGCTGTTTGGACATTTCTTTCCTCATGCAAAGTCTTTGATTGCAAGCTTCAAAGTATTTGATTGCAGGAGGATTTCATCAATGGGTGGAAAACTGCACAACAATTTATAAACAACCCTTGCTTGGGCCATTATAGAGTGTACATTTGTGTGCAGTGTGTGCACATGCATGCATGCATATTCTTCTTTTTTTAACCTGATTTTCCTCTCAGAGGTGACTTTGAAAAGTCACAGCATGAAAATTGGCAATAAATGATGCTCAGTGCTAAAAGCTGTAAAATGTCAAATAACATGCACCTTACCCCATACTATGCATTTTAATCATCTAGCCTGTCTGTCATACACATTTTCAAAGTATTAGCCCTTAACAAAAAGGGAAGTGTGGAGAGCTGGGAAAGCTGATACACAAGCCAGTTAGACTTGGTTATTTGGACTTGGCTTGATTTAACTCCATTGACTTCAGTCAGTGGAATGAAATCACCATAATTGAACTTGAATTGGTTTCTGGATCAGAATGTAAATTGGCTTAAATCAAATTTAGTATTATGGAAATCCAAAGACCTACAAGGGAGAATGAGGGAAGAGGATTCCACAGTAAAAGATGTGAGGTTTGTTGATAGTGTAATATCCATTTTTTAAATATATATATATATATATATCACATAACTGGATCCATTCTAGCAAGATTTGTTTTGTGGCGTTATAGTGATGGCCTGGTAAATGTGAAGTCCTTGTAGGGTGGGGGAGATTTGTACCATGGTGTAAAATCAGTATAATACTTATAAGTATAATAGAATTATAAGTGTAATCCTATACAGACTTGCTAGGAAATATGCCCCACTCAGCTCAGTGACCCTTTCTTCTGACTAAACATGAAGATGTTTGCCCTGGATAGTTAGGGAGTTGCGTCTGTCTAGAACGAGACTGCAAACTACTGCCCTTCCTCATCAGACAGCCCTTGCCCACAGAGAACACTGTACTTGTTTGAATCACCTGGAGTCATCCCGTGCTCATACAAAGAACCAGTAGAAGTGTGGAAAAGAAAACTCTTCTCGTTGGAACAATCTGAACTGACTGAAATAAATTACTCATGGATGATTAAAAACCTGGGCTCTGTTTTACCCAGACACTGGCATACTGCAATTAAAGCGCTGCAAATTGGAATTCTTCATTCAACCCATGACAGTCAACCTGTATGCAACTTGTTGATTTGCACCACCACTTTAGAATGCTGTAGAGTCTCCTAATTGGCTATTTGCGGCCTTTCTTAACCCCACAGATGTCTTACTTAGGCATCTTTTTTGTGGCTCAGTCACAGAGTTAATCTGCAGACATATGTCGCTCAAATTCAAGAATGCCAAGGTTTAGAACAGTGCAGGATTTTCTGTGAAGATTAGTTTTGTGGATCACCTTGCTGTGGTGCATAATTTTAGAAAAGAAAAGTAGATTGCCATCATGAGGGTAGAGCCTCTGTCTGATTTTACCTTGTGCAGTCCTTTGATTTGAAAGTTCTTTGGAAATAATAAATATGCTTCTTACTAAGTTGCTGGTTCGGGATTTTATCATCAGGTTACTGTTTAGGAATCAGTACAGTATTCCTAATCTAACTAAGATTTTGTCTAAAGTTCTGTTTGGGAATGAACATCTCTGACATAATGCCCACTGTGGCCTTTTGATCTGCTGGTAGAGCTTTTCTGAGGCAGATCGTTTTGCTTGTCTCTCACTTGCTAAGCTGGTGTCAAGAAGTGAAGGCACTAGGAGCCCATTGTTTGTACTCCAGCTCATTCTCCTGTGGTTTTGTTGCAAGCCCTGTTGATGAGAACTAAGAAGATTAAACTAAGTAATCTTTGAATCTTGGTGTCGGTGAAGTTTAAATTCTCATAAACTGTCAAACCTCATAAATATGAGGATCAATGTACGAAGGAAATAAAAATCCAGAAAGAGTGGCTTACTTATTTACCTACACACACACACACACACACACACCTGTAAAAATTTCATCAATATGATCTGATGCTCAGGTTTATGGCTGACATGGGAAAGTCACTGCAATGTAATGTGCCATCTCATTTTGATTTGGCATTGCTCCTTAAATATATATATTTCTGTTCTCTTTTCCACACACACCCCCATTTACTCTACTTTTGATTATCCAGTTTTCTACTCCTTCAAGAAAGCACCTACAAACTTGTGTCAACTATCTTTTTGCATGTTGAGTATGTGGCAATGTGCAACTGTATGCATCTGGTTAGGATGCATGAGAACCACCTCTTGTCTGGCAAGAGGTCATGGCTGATTGTGCTATGAATTGACCTAAAGAGCAGAAACAGAGAATCTAATTCATGCAGCTCTTGGTGGGATGAGGAGTGTGGGGAGAGGAAGAGAATGGATCAGAAATACAACATAGGGTGGCCGTCTGTCTTACTTTACAGAAGAGAGTCCTCTAGTTGAACTGCTGTCCAAAGAACCTTAAGAAGGGAAAATGGGGTCCTTGAACTTGCCTATCAGTAGTCAGCACCTGGAAAGCAGTGAGCAAGAACACAGGTCACCTTACTTAGAATCGTATAATTACAGAATTGCAATGCAGGGATAAGCAGTTGTTCCATACAGGGATCAAACCTGCAAGTTATCAGCACCACGCTCTACCACGCCTCTTCCCTGCTATGGTGAGATGTCTGGGGTTTTTTGGTTTTTTGGTTTTTTTGTTTTTTAAAAAAAACACTATTAGTATCTATGCTTATAACTTGGCATGTGCAAATATGTGCCCACTTTTGTTTTTTTAGTTATTAGATATTTCATTTGCTTATGGAACCAGTTTTAGGCATTGCCCCACCCCTGCTTAAAACATAAAATGTGGAACCACAGTAATAAGGAAATACAACTGATGACATACAATTAAGCTTCACTGACACAAAGATTTTCAGATTATTTTGTGTTTAATCTTCTTAGTTCGTATCCACTGTACTTGCAACACTGCCTCAATATAATAAGAGTTTCAAAGTGTGATTAATTTCCACGCTCTTGAGGATCATGCCGGGGTGCCGGGGTGGGGGGGGAATGTGCAGCTAAAGATTGAATGAGGGACTTTTCAATAAATCCTTGCACATGTTTTACCTCCAAATTGCTGATAGAAAACCAGCACTTATTTAACATTATTATTACATTTATATCCCACCTTTCCTCCTTGGTGCTCAAGGTGCCATACATCGTTGTCCTCCCATTCCTCTCTCTCACAATACCTTAAACTCTTGTCATGCTTTTTGTCCTTAAAACTTGGCACCATTCAAGTATTCATCTCCTCTTGTCCAGGGTTTAAATGGTGTTTACTTTTAATGATTTCAAGTATAGAGATATCTTTTATAGTGCATAAAGGAATTGTGTTGTGCTCTTTGAAGACAGATCCAAGTTCAAGCAAATTGAACTGGTATCTTCTCTAGGTCTTTCACATCTCCTTGAACAAAACTTTTCACTGCACTGATGTTTCATCTTATCAGGTTATAGAGCTCGCTTTTGCTTAAATAATTGGTCTTAAAATAGGGTCACAGGCAACCTACATTCGGTCACACCAGGGGACACCACCTAATATTTTATTTTGTACTTTATGAGGAAGGACATGATAAAGTAGGATGATAGAGGGCTTAGGTAGAGATTGGGAGGGCAAAGAAAGACATATATAATAAAAAAGAAAAGAAAAGCGGCTGTTATATTCTGTTGTATCTTGGCCCGAATATATTCCCCTTTGTTGGCCTTCCATTAGGCAGTGATTTACTGTAACTCAGAGCCGGCCCACCCATGTGGTGGGCTGAAGCAGCCTCCTCAGGCAGTGGAAGCACAAGAGGTGGTGCCCCACCTGCACCTGCTGCCAGAAAGCCCCAAGAGAAAGGTGTTCTGCGACGCGGCCTTGCCAGTTATCTTCCTCGCCCCTTGTGGGACACCCCCTGCCTCTTGCCAGCTTTGGCAAGAGAGTGGTGTTCCAGTGTTCGGCATTGCTTGCTCGTCTTTCCTACTCCTAAGGTAGAGAAGATGAGCAACAAGACCTTGCAGAATGTCCACTCTCACTGTGTTTTGGTGACAGGGGGGCTGTTCTGCTGGCAAGGGAAGTGGTGGGCTGGGTGCAGTGTTTTGGGAGGGGAGACGGGGGTGGGAATCACATTCCTGTTTCGCCTCATGGAGAAATGGTGTAAATCATCTGCTGTAAATCATCCTATCTTTCTTGCCTGGAAGTACTATTTTTCTTCTTTCCCTTTTTCTTTTTATACTCACTTCTTTACACACTTAACTTTCTTATGTTCATTTTGGATCTCATTGCCTCTAGATTTATGAATCAGCCCCTTACACTCTTTTAATAAGTGTCTGGATTACACATTGCTATTTTCAGGTGTTCTCTCTTCTTTCATTCTTACCTTGCTATCCATCCTCTTCCTTCCATCCTTCTGCTGGTGCTTTTGATGTTGCTTTTTTGCAAGCAGTTTTTTGTGGTTAATCTGGTTACATACTGTACAGCCCCTGAGTTTTTATTTAGATGCTTAAGACATTAAGATGATGTAGCAGGTTGGGTCTCAGATATGAAAAGTTGAAGCTAACTTATTTAAATTATGGCATTCTCTCCTGAAAACATTAGTATTGCAGCTAATGATCTTAAATTATATCTTGACAGGAATCTTTCTCTGAAGTTGTCAAAGGAAGTGGATCGAGGAGAAGCGAGGTGCCCTCGTGTCAGCCAACTGGCTAGCAGCCCATCTGTGGAGTGGCCTTTTGCAGCCATCGAAGATGGTGGAGGGATGGAATCTTTGCCCTTCCGACTGATGATGCAAGACTGCACAGCTGTCAAAACATTACTTCTGAAAATGAAGAGGGTTCTCCAAGAGGTAAGGGTTTAAATGACTGAAAGGCTGCTGTTTTTCTATGTTAATGGTGATGGAAAATACCAGAACTAACTACGGGAGGTTGATCTTCTGACATTTGCTTTTGCAAACTATTGATTTAAAAAACAAAGTGTCCATAGCTATATTGTCCATAGCTGTCCAATCTTGATCATGATGCTTCAAGCCCCTGTAATACATTGACTTTTGAGAAGAATAGAGGGACATAAAGTGCTCTTGTTGACAGCATGATAAAACAAGATAGAAAACTGAAAGGGAAAGGGAATTGGGGGAGGGGTTAAGATTGGATAGGAATTTAAAGAGAGATTAACTGGTAAGTAAAGTTTAATGGAAGCAGGCTGACTTGACTGACAATGGTCCCTGGCCACATGGAACATTCATTGTACATTACTGTTCGTCACAAGGCAAAGCAGTCATCTGATCACTGAGCCATGCGACTAGATTGATTTCCGTCTGCCTCTGATGTTGGCATTGTTTTTAAACACTCTATCAAAGAGCTTGAAATCGATCTGATCACTCAGAAGAGCAATTGGTGAGCTGTGTAGCAACTGCTTCCATTGGAAACTATTTTGTGAAAGAGATTATGTCCTGTTTCAGCCATATGGTTAATGTGATGTATATGAACCTACTTGTACCTCTTCTCTCCACATGGCCGAAAGATCTGCTTCTGTTTTCTACTAAGCACAGTTTATTGTTTCTTCTCAATCACAAATGACAGTCAGCCATGGTTTATCCAAACTAGCCAGAATCAGAAGCCACAGTTTGATCTTGAGTTGTTAGGTCATATCATAGTTCAAACTCACTGCATTTATGTTTCAGTATGGACGTCATGCCAGAGGAAGACAGAGAAGGTTGCGGGGAGTAAATAAGCTTAGTTTAGTCCATGCAGAACTAAGCTTTCATTTAATATTGTGTTCGGACACAGCTGATAGGAAATCTCTCTCTACAGAGGTAGATAGCCATTTCACAAATTAAAGTCAACACTTGATATTGCAGTTATTACATGATGAACATGCAGATATTGAAACAGTTTATATTGTGGATTTACCCTCCATTATTCATTTTTTACAGAGCATGGAGAAATTACTTTTATAAAGTTTCCTAAGACGATGTGAAGTGGGTGTCTAATCCTATTCTGACTATATGAGTTCAGAAACTACTCAGTTTTTCAAAATTAAAACAAAAATAGAGCCAATATCTAACACTTTGTGTGGATGTTATCAAAAGAGTCTCAATATTTGCATGGCTGTATCAGGATTGTAGCAGAAGGGAGAGTTAAAGGAGGACACAGGCATTATGCTACCGGAAAGCTATGAGAAAGGACACCAATGCTCCAGTTCACAACTCCCCCCCCCCTTTCCCCATCATAGCTTATTCATGATCAAGAGTATATTCATAAACATGAGGGCTAGTATTATAAAAAGTGAAGATTTCAACAAGAACAAGGGAGCTTCCCAATAGCCAGACAGGTATTTATTGTGGGACTGGTGTTTTTCTTTTATGCAAGTTTTTCACAGCATCCATTTGACGTCATTATCATTAGAATGCCAGCCTGTATTTTGCCTCCATTTAATATTGATTTACCCTTTCATGAGGAAAATCCCATATAAATTTTAAAAAAGAATCAAAAGCACCTCTTGCCACCTACCCGTTTGCAATATCAAAACCGCCTGTTTACCGTATTGAACTCCTGTCCAGAAGCACCTCAACAGCTCTATATTTTGGTGATAAGATTTGGCATTTTATATGAAAGGAGGTTTTAAGAGATCGGTACATCTCTCTGTCAGCCCAACAAATATCACAAATGACTGGCAAATTAAGAGGCAGTTATCAATTTATTAAATCTCTCCAGGTTTCTTTAGCTAACCACGTTTGTAATTAACCAGTATATTGTTACTGATTTATTCAACGTCTGCATTTTAAGTAGTCACTTTTTTTAAAAATCAAGTAATTCATGCTGGAAATGGGTAATTCCTTCATTACATGCTGCTTTAACATGCATTGAGTGTGAATTTTACATTAATAATAATAATAATATTAATAAGGGATCAGATTCTGATAGTAGTGTAGTCGGTTTGGCGGTCGGTTTATTTCTTTTTAATGTTTGTCTCCCATTTACAAACCAAACAGTTTGCCAATATATAGTTCACTATTTTGGCTTTCATTTGTAGATGCAATGTTGATGAATGATGACTGTGAAGATTTTGGAATGGGCTGCAGTATCAACCGTTTTGACACGGCAGACATTCCTTATGGAAGTTAAAGATCTTCCAGCAGAATTCAAGCCATTGTAATGGTTTGTGCTACTTGTTTTTCTGCCAGGCAAACTGTCTGAACAAAATATCTATTAAAAGAGACTTAGCTGTGGGTGCATTACAGTGCCCGCACCAGCAATTACTTCTTCATGAACTGCCCCAGGCAAGTGAATGTGACCACAGAATCGATCCACAGGAAAAAAATAACCCCCAAATATGAAACTGTCTTTCAAATCTGCTGCCCATCTCTCCTTGTAGTCTACTGGAACTTTGTTGGTAAGAAGTGAGGGTGAACTAGATGAAGTGATCTGTGGCACAATCCTTTTCACGCTTACTCAGGAGTAAGTTCCACTGTTTTCAAGGAGGCTTCTGCCCAGAAAAGTGTGCATAGCTTTGTAGTTTTAACTGAGTATGTGAACTATAAGATAAAGGAGAAGTAGTTGTGTGTCTGAGGGAGGGAGAAGAACAAGAGAACATCCTTGCCACCACCCCAGATACCAAGACTATCATGGGTGCAGTGCAGAGTTTTTGTCATGCTCAGCTTCCTTTTGAGGTAGCCCAGGGATCCACCAAAATGTCCTTTGTCCATACAATAGTCAGAAAAGATGCATAGGCAGTAAAACATTGCTTAGTTACAAATAGTAAAAGTTTCTAAACTATTGGTATAGAAAAAATACTAGTTTCAGACTCTGTTCTGGTCTGAAATGAAAAAGGCTGGTTAAAGCCATGTCTTGGAACAACCAACTGAGAGCTCTTTACATACTGAAATACACATGGAGAGAGAGAGAGAGATAACAAAATGGTGGCCCATTTCCTCACAAAGTTTGAAGTCATGGCATTGGCTAAGCCTGCCAGGACAACTTAGTCTATGGTTTATTCTCTCCATGCACTAATTACATTCAAGCATGCTAGAGTTATATGAGGCCAGAACCCACACCTTTAAGCATGGTTAAACCTAACGGGGGACATGCATGAAGAATTAAAGCTTGAGAGTAGCAGGTTGAAGGAGAACGAAACAGCAACATCTGCCTGCTAAATGCCAGGTTCATACCTGGGTCTTAACTTCTGCTGCAGCCCCTTTGACATATATATTTAAAGGTAGAAAGCATAATGATGTAGTTGTTTGCCTACTTAAATGCTTAAGTGGCTAGAACAGCACAAAAAATAAAGTAAAATCAGCCCAGTTAATTCCCACTATCATTATCTCAATTATCCATTATTAATTTGCTATTGTTGGCCATAATAAAGCAGCCAAAATGAGCCAATTCCCCAACCGAGTTTGCTGTGCATCTATTGTTGCCTTGGGCTCGTCATTTCAAATACACCTGAGCTTTCTTGGCAAAAAGAGCTGATTGTCCCAATAAATTGGCATATGTTGGAGACTGCATTGCAAATAATCTGCAAGCAACTGGAAGATGTTTCACACACACAAAAGTCCAGGAAAGTGTGGATTACACTCCGTCCTTTCCATAGCCTGTGAGTAATTTTGAGCTAAATGATGTGCTGCTTAATGACAGCAGAGATAAAAATGTTCCTGATAATGAGGAAGACAAAGTTTAATAATGTTAATGATAACAAGGCTCCTAATGAGTTCTCCAACTCTGTTAATAAAAAGCAATAGGAAATAGAAGTGGGATAAGAAAGGAGGGCACCACAGACAGAGGAGTTCCCGACCCATGTTATGCAGTAATTGAATCTCCTAACAGCTTAATGGGATTGAAGGAATTAAAATGTCAAGTTGTCAAACATAATTTTCTAATGTGCAAAGCAACACTAACTATGTATTCAAGAACTTAAAAGTAACTCTGTCCCCTTTTTGGACTTCATCCATATCTAATGTAGATTTAAAATGGGATTGTGCCACATGTTAATACGTTTCACTTGTTCTCTCGTTTTGCGCTTCCCTTGTTTTTGGTCCAGAAGCTGCTGTATATGCAGAATGCAGCCTCCTGGCTGCTACTGGGAGATTCCCATCAACACCTGTTTAAAGATCTAAACTTGCTGTTGGAATTCCTTCCCTATTACCATTTAGCTAGTACCACTGGTACTTTGTTCAGATTCCTGCACAAGATACTTAAGACTCTTCATTATCTTAAGGCTTTTCTGCTTACACAGGACTTTTCTGATGTGTAGCTCGACCATCGATTATTGTGTACCACTGTCCACATGTTGACTTAAGTATTTATAGTTTGTTTTATGGATGTGTTATGTTCATCACCTAAATCCTTTGTTTAATGTACAGTATATAAGGGATATGGGTGGTGCTGTGGTATAAACCACTGAGCCTTGGGCTTGCCGATTGGAAGGTTGGCAGTTCGAATCCCTGTGACGGGGTGAGCTCCCGTTGCTCGGTCCCACCTCCTTGCAACCTAGCAGTTCGAAAGCATGTCAAAGTGCAAGTAGATAAATAGGTACTGCTCTGGTGGGAAGGTAAACGGCATTTTCGTGTGCTGCTCTGGTTTCGCCAGAAGCGGCTTAATCATGCTGGCCACATGACCCGGAAAAACTGTCTGCAGACAAACGTCGGCTCCCTCGGCCAGTAAAGCGAGATGAACTCCACAACCCCAGAGTCGTCTGCGACTGGATTTAACTTTCAGTGGTCCTTTACCTTTACCTTTTATATAACTCTATAAATAAACAGGCTCACTTTAAAGTAGGCATAGGGACCCTGTGGTCTTCCAGTTGTTGCATGGCAAATGGTCGGGGGTGATGGGAGTTCTAGTCCAACAACATCTGGAAGGCACCAAGTTCTCCTTCCTGGCTTTATGGGGCCAGGAAGTTGGAAAGTGGCATAAGAGGGAAAGAGAAAAACTCTGAAGCAGAATAATCTGCCTTTCTCCCCTGCAGATGAAATAGGGTCAAATAAAATAAATCACAGCTTTTAATGTCCAGGAGAGGAAAATCTCAGGCAAGGCTGGAAAGAAATGGAGCAGTCAGAAACAGTAGAGTCAGAAATTCAAGGATCCTCTGGAGCAGCATTAGGGGAAGCTATGATGTAGGGGTTAATGTGTTGTGCTAGTACTGTGGAGAGACCCAGATGAGAATTCCTTTCTCTATCAAGAAGCACATTGCATGACCTTGGGCTATTCATTATCTTACACCCAAACTTACTACAAAATGTTGTTGTGAGGCTAAATTGGGACTGGGTTGGAATGGCTAGCTAGTAGCTATAATAACTTCACTTTGCTGTGTTACATTTAAAAAAAACTGTGCTTGAGCAAGTTATTGCAGTATGCAGATAAACTTACTGGTCAATAAAGCAGTCCTTATTTATTACCAGTAGACAATCTAGCTCCTAATAAGTAGAGACACTCATTAGCGGTGTCTAGTACCACTCATTAATTCTCTGTGCATCAATGCCAGTTACTAAACAGCGAATGAGAACTGGGGAGACAGAGTTAATCTTTGTTTAATTTCACAATATGAACACTTCTCCATCCAGCGTCCAAATTGCTGTTTCATTTATGGCAGATTGCCAAGCAAAAGTATTCTTCTTCAGCGCTCATATCTGAAAGACAAAATTCTTCCCCCCACCCACACATGTCTTATTTCAAATCTGAAGGCAGATAACCCACATGGATACAAAGATACTCCGAAGTATTGCTCCTGTTACCTCGACAGACTCTGAACACCACAAAGCAAGTTACCAACGATACAGCTAGATACCAGTTCGCTTATCTCTGCAGAGCAGGACTGAGATAGCTAAAATAACTATCTACCCATGAATCTCTCATATCCTTGAATTCTTTCTTCTGAGAAGATAATTTTTGCTCTTTTGCTATGAAGAGCACTGTTATTTTTATGCTAGAGAAAAGAAGAAAACAGTGCTGGTTCTGTCTTTAAAATATATATAAAGCATATTTTTATGCCAGATAGAGGAAAAGGCCTAAAGTGGCGATTTTGTCCTGAAATATATAAAGTGTGGTTGTCTGGCAATAAGGAGTCCATTACCTTTTCCTCTCAGACCCCATTACTCATAATTCTTTTAATCTTCCCATGTTGTTTTTGCATACTAATTTGGTTCTTTACTGAGATTAGCATTTCATCACCCTGGGACGAATATTTGTCCTAATTACTGCATCGTACTAAATCGAAACAGCTAAACTTCCTCATTTCATGTGTGTGTGCGTGTGTGCGTGTGTGCGTGTGTGTGTGTGTTTAGGGTGCTCCACACACACAACTACATGCCACTGGTGGTAGCATAAATATAACTGGTAGCATTTGTTTTCTTCACTGTTTGTGATTACAATTTCAAAAGCATAAATTGGGGAAATGGCTCTATCGGACAGACAGCTTGCCCTTGGTGTCCCATCAGTGACAGTCTGATGCCAGATGACTATTGGCAAATATAAAATGTCTTTATTTCCTTCAGTATTGGGCTAGATGGATAAATATTTGATGGATAAATATTTATGAAGCAGTTTCCTATGTTCGAATCTAATTCTGGTGCAGAGGAAAACACAGGTCCCCACTTCTTGAAGTCTGAAGGAATAATGCCCATTTTACCACCTCATTCACCTGCACCTAAAGACGAAGTTTGCTGATACAAGTACCATGATCCAAAGGAACTTCTTACATAAGGGTAACAGGATTTCACATTGCAATGTAATGTTTTTTGTAGTTTTCACTGCTTTAGCTTCCACAGCCTGTGAGGCAATGAGTATTATAAATTAATAGCTTTTGGGCTGTGGAAACTGAGTACCACAAGTAACGCTGAAATACCTGGTTGAATTATAGAATTGTAAAGTTGGAAGGGACCCCAATTGTCAAACCCCCTGTGTTGCAGGAATCTCAATGAAAGCATCCCTGACAGACAGCGATCAAACTTCTGCTTAAAAACCCCTGGGGAGAAGTCTACCACCTCTTGTGGGAGTCTGTTCCACTGTTGGTGTAGTGGTTAGGAGCAATAGACTCGTAATCTGGTGAACCGGGTTCGCGTCTCCGCTCCTCCACATGCAGCTGCTGGGTGACCTTGGGCCAGCCACACTTCTTTGAAGTCTCTCAGCCTCACTCACCTCACAGAGTGTTTGTTGTGGGGGAGGAAGGGAAAGGAGAATGTTAGCTGCTTTGAGACTCCTTCGGGTAGTGATAAAGCGGGATATCCAATCCAAACTCTTCTTCTTGTTGTTGTTGTACTGCTCTCACTGTCAGAAAATTCTTCCTGATGTTTAGTCAAAATCTCCTATCATGTAACTTGAAGAAATTGGTTCAGGGACTATTCCCTGGATCAAAAGAAAACAGTAGATGTGCTGTAGATATTTGAATATGGCTGTCATCACTCCTCTCAGTCTCGTCTTTTCCAGGTTAAACATACCCAGCTCCTTCAACTCTTGCTCGTAAGGCTTGGATTCCAATCCCTTGATCATCTTGGTCACCCTCCTCTGCACACATTCCAGCTTGTCAATATCATTCTTAAATTGTGATACTTAGAACTGGACACAGTATTCCAGGTTTGGTTTGACCAAGGCAGAGTGGAGTGTTGCTGTTAATTCCCTTGATTGGGACACTATACTTCTGTCAATGCAGCCTAGAAAGCTTGTTTTCTTTTGCTCTGGAGAATAGCACCAGAGCTGGTGGGGGCCAAGAAGCATTTATCGAATGTTGCCTTCTTGAATGTGAGATTGGAGTGCTCCTGATACCCATTTTCTATAGGTGAACTAGGAGGAGACTATGGTCAATGGTATCAAAAGCTGGTGAGAGTTCTACTAAGAACAACAGGGTCCTTCCCCAGCCATCAGGCTGACCAAGGCATATTCAGGGTCAGGTTGAATTTCCTTGAAGATCAGATTTAGCCCACATGTTATTTTTTTTTAGCCATCCCAGATCAAGGCCACAAGCAAAGAAGGTCCATGAACTACAGTATTTTTGGTCCATGGCAAGAGTACTAAAATCTAATTTGCCAATAGCTACTCCATATGATCCATTGTTAATGTGTGGGCACATATAGTGTTAGAGGCTTTTATGTGCCGATATAAATTTTGGCAGCTGTTCAGATGCAACTTAAAAAGTGTTTTTTGCTGGTGGCTGTATCAAAATGTTCTAAACAATTATACTGTGGGATGATAAGGAAGCCCATTATAATGCAAATTGTGCTGCCGTTTTGTGACAAACTACTCTGTGTTCTTGTAAGAAAACGATTTGCACATTATCTGCTATTAAATTAGCCTTTCTAATTTAAAGCAAATATGATTACATTTCAGTTTGTGTTTCAAATAATTATTTCTGAAACTAGCTGTACTCCTTTCAAAAGTGCATTGCTTTAGAAGGTGGTGTTTCTTTATGACAAGTGTAAATGGAAAATAAATAATAATAATAATAAACCCAAATGGTAGATAAAATTAGTTGCACTAATAGGGTGAAAAATCTATGATGACAGGGACGCAGTGCTTCTGAGGCCTCAATTACATGTAAATGTCTCTTAAATGCTAGCAAGGGAAAATATATACAATATGCTTATTTCAGTAGGTTACATATACATGTTATTAAAATTCCCTGAAAAGGCTACAGCTACTTGACGCTAGAAAGTAACAACATAGCCAGGGATACATAAAACTTGCAGCTTTCTAATTCACACACACATATTTATCCTTCCCTACACCACACTAAACCACATGGGGGCATTGAAATAAAGGGGACGGGCACACATTTGACCACTTCTCTGCTTTCTCTTTCCAGAGGCCTGTTTTATTAGCTCCCACCTAGCATAGGAAAGTGGGGAGGTTGCTGTTGTGCTCATGTCCTGTTTGTGGCCATCTGGGGTTGACTACTGTGAAAACACGATTCTAGACTAGATGTGCCTTCACAAGGTTGCTGCAGTTTGCATCCTGCCTTCTGCACCACCATATTTGTTTCTTGTGCTTATGCAAGAATGGGAACACCCAATTCACTGTATATGGGCCCTCCTACTGCACCCGTTATTTATAGAGCTCTCATTGGTTCAAATGGGAGCTTTCCTCCCATCAGGAAAAGCTGGCATGGGGGTGTATGATTCTGACCGGCACCAAAACAAAGTGTTAAAGCCCCTTCCCCATTGAGCATTTCCTTTCCCTCTGCACCATTTCATCTGCTTTAAGAAAAATAAGGTATGCAAGGGCACATCACATGATAAACCACATGACTGGTTTGGCCCTTAGTCCCCTTGGATGTTTTGCTTGTAAAGCTATGATGTGGCCCTCCAGATATTGGTGGACTGTGACTCCCTTCATCCCTGGCTATTGGCCATAGTGGCTGAAGTCGAGAATGGATTTCATGCTCTTTATTCAGCTCATAGTGGTGAAGAGGAATGGAAGTTCCCCCATTATGTCTGCTATATATACATTATTTACACAATGGGCCCCACATGTTTGGCTAATTCCGGGATTCACCTGTAGGCCAATCAGGTTGCAGATTCACTTCCACCTGGAGCTGGATTGGGTGGCTTGTGGAGCAATCAGACTGCTGCATTCTGGACCCTGTTGCTCTAGGACCATACAGACTGCTGCATTCTGAATCCTATTGTTCTAGGACCAATCAGACTGCTGCCTTTTGGATTTTATTCACCTCAGTACATAACACCGGCCCTGAGCTGATGCCAATTAGCCACAGCTTCTCCACCCCTGCTGTCAAGAAGCCTGCTGTCATTAAGGGCAAAGTGTTGTGGCAAAACCCAGTTCCACATGAGGAATATGCATGGAAAGAAAAATGTGCTTCATTTATGAATAATCTCCAAGTGAGGGAATTATTATTTTTACCCATAATGGGAAAGCTGTCCAGAAAGGCGTAGTGTGCAGGTAATCTCACTCCTTGACAAACCTACTTGTGCCTTTGGCATTTGCTTCAGCAGGTAATTCATCCAGACACTGACCTTGCCAACACGTCAAGGATTCCATTTCCTCTAAGGTTAACTTCTTCTTATATTCATTTAGCAGAAATATGCTTTCTGCCTTATAGCGGCTTTGTATGTTGTTAGGAAGCACAAGTGACATTAGGCACACTCCTTTCACAGTTCTGACGCAACGTGTGGAAAGACCATTCACATACTTTCCCCACAGTGATGCACATGAGTTTCATACGCATCTGAAAAGACTATCAAGGCTGTGCACCACCTCCAATATTGGAGCTGGCATGCCTCTGGATACCAGCTGTTGCAGAGACGAAGTTGTGTTCATGTCTTGCTTGCGACCTTTTCATTGGCATCTAGTTGACAAGGATGCTGAGCTAGATAGGCCTTTGACCCGAGAACAGGATGCTGAGCGAGATAGGTCTTCTATCAAGCAAGGCTCTTTTTAGCACAGATCTCACATAGGAGTTTGAATGAGAAAATTCAGATATGTGCATGTGCACATGAGCATTCTTCTGCCCATAGCTGTCCAGGGCTGTGCATCTGGAGAGGATTTTAAGCCTGCCCTGCTGTTTTTTGTTTGTTTAAATTGTGCCTCTCCCAACTTGGTATTTTCTCGGGGGGGGCGGGGGGGGCACGGGGCGGGACAGGCATTATACATATAGGTGTGACCCTCTTTCTCAAGGAGAAACAATTAAAACCTCTCCTTCCCCGGTATTACAACTCTGATCAAATTGAGCAGCAGGATGGCACTGTGGGTTAAATCACAGAGCCTAGGGCTTGCCGATCAGAAGGTCGGCGGTTCAAATCCCCACAATGGGGTGAGTTCCCATTGCTTGGTCCCTGCTCCTGCCAACCTAGCAGTTTGAAAGCTTGAAGTGCAAGTAGATAAATAGGTACCGCTCTGGCAGGAAGGTAAACAGCATTTCCGTGCGCTGCTCTGGTTCGCCAGAAGCGGCTTAGTCATGCTGACCACATGACCCGGAAGCTGTATGCTGACTCCCTCGGCCAATAAAGCGAGATGAACGCTGCAACCCCAGAGTCGTCCGCGACTGGACCTAATTGTCAGGGGTCCCTTTACCTTTTCTATATAATATATACCCACGCTGCATCACTGAGTCTTATCAAGCAAGCAGGAAAACCAGAGATGTGGTCTATGAGATGTGCAGGTCTCAGGTTGTCAAGGGCTTGGGGGGGGGGGATAGACAAATCAATAATTTGCATTCAACCTGGTATTTGGCACACTGGTCAGATGTCATAAAGGGGATGGGGAGAGAAAGATAAGCATATTATTTATCTGCATGCAACCCTATTTCATTTCGACTGTGTCACCTGTGTGGACATCACTGTCTCCTTGGCCTGACATATTGGCCTGGGCACTTCTCCAGGGGCTGGCTACTGGGGCTTTGCATCTTCTGGATCACGGGTGCAGAGCCTCTTTCCCTTCAGATGTTGCTGGGTGATGACTCCCATCACCCTTGACCTCTGTGCTGGCTGGGGCTGATGGGTCCAGCAAATTTGAAGGGCCACAGTTCTCCAATGCTATTGTAGATGCTGTCAGGCAAAGATGAACTGTGAATGAAACATGGCTAATGTAGCCAACCTGCTTTTATTATTACATGTGATTCTCAATTTTGCTGCCACTGATGTGTGTCATTTTCAATTGTTAATTTAGAGGAAACACACATGCAGAGAGAGAGAGAGAGCCAGGTTACTTGATTGCATGCTATAATCAGCTATTTGTGTCCTGATTATATTCCATAATTAATCAAATAACCACTGCAATACAGTGCTTATCAAGCATGTCCAACTTTCAATTTATGAATCCAAAATTGCCAGCTCCCTTGTAGTACAACTTTGTTCTCCACCCAATCAAGGGTACTGCATAGAGAGGCTGAAAGGTTGAAGTGTGAGTTGCAGTATAGCAGATGGCCAGCAGGTGGCAATCTTCATGCTTAGACAGTTTCTTAACTAATACAGCATTTTGCGTCCTGGCTTGAAGACATAACTGCAGAAGACATTGCATGGAAAGCCAGAAATTGCTTTTGCCAGGGATAGTCACTTACACTGACAAAATGCTTGGGTGTTTTATTATTATTATTTAAACTTGCAACAGAAACACAGCTCATACTTAAAACTAGGAAAGTGTTTTGTCACATAACACAAAAGCTCCTTACGTTTCTGCAACACAAGTAGCATTTTGCTGGCTAACGTGCAGAGATAAAACACCCGTGAACCTAATTTCTAATTTATTTATCTTTAAGAGGGAAAAATAGCATTAAGTGGACTACACAAACAAGAAACTATTAATCCCAAAACAGCAGTGTGGTTTTGAATAGCAAGTCCCCTGTGATCAGGCACAGCTTATTAAAAGAGTATGTTGTGTTTTGAAAACACAGTACCAGATTCCTAGGAAAGCAGCATAGGTCATATGGCTACCAGATTTCTTTCAATGAATCCCAGGACACTTTTTTTCTTTTTCTTTTTGAATTTCATGCTTTATTTTAGGAAAGGCTTGCCCAGAGTTATTGAGCTGTTTTTTGGGACGGAGGCTCCTAAGTTGTCGTGCGCACACTTAGACACAAGGCAGGCGGAGAAGCCCGTCTACAAACACACAAACGCCAAAAAAAAAAGAGGTTGGTGGTGGGAGGGAAAAAGATTGAGTAAAGGCGCTCACTGGTCTTGGAAAAACACACATTAAAACACACACAGAAGGCCCTGGCTTCTCATAACTGGGAGACCACTGGAGGGCAAGTGCAGTCTCTATGGAGATTTAACTGGCGGTGGTGGTGTCTCGTTACCAGAGGTGGACAAACAGCGGACCCAAACACAGCCCTTCCTTGCCCCCCGTTAAACTCACTATCTCCACAGTGGCCGTTGGAGGAAGAGAAAGCAAAGGCGCCCACCTGCCTGCCTGCCCGCCCCATTTCCCCCTCAGCCTTCACTTTCGTGCCTCTGTTCCGTCTCTGTCTCTCTCTCTGTGTCTGTTTCACAACACGACACAGCTCTTTTCTATGCTTCTCCTCCTCTTCTGCACCACCTCAGCGCCTCCCTCGCCTCCCTCCCCAACTCGGGCTCTCAAATCCCGCAGCAGAAGAGCACCACGGGCTCTTCTGCTGCGGGTGGCTCTGCACGAGTTCGAGGTGAGCATTGATCGAAGAAGTGAGTCAGAAAGAAGCTCTCTGGCCCACGCCTTGGTTTAAATAGTACCCACCTTCCAGCCAGTGGATTGGCTGGTTGGAACTTTGACATGGCCAGGACCTCCGGTGCTGCTCGCTGCCATGGCGCCCACCGTGTTGCCTCAACGGAAGTGCCCAGGCATAAATCCAGGGACATTAATTAAAATCCAGGGAGATTCCGGGGACAGATTTTATCTGGGGGCAGATTAGTGAATCTGGGGGCTGTCCCCAGGAACCGGGGATGTCTGGTAACCCTACTCTAGGGCAGAATATTGCCATTGCATTACACCGCTGTTGAAAGAATTGCACTAGCTGTCTATTAGGAACTTATTGTTTAGTTGTTTAGTTGTGTCCGACTCTTCGTGACCCCATGGACCAGAGCACGCCAGGCACTTCTGTCTTCCACTGCCTCCTGCAGTTTGGTCAAACTCATGCTGGTAGCTTCGAGAACACTGTCCAACCATCTTGTCCTCTGTCATCCCCTTCTCCTTGTGCCCTCCATCTTTCCCAACATCAGGGTCTTTTCCAGGGAGTCCTCTCTTCTCATGAGGTGGCCAAAGTACTGGAGCCTCAGCTTCAGAATCTGTCCTTCCAGTGAGCACTCAGGGCTGATTTCCTTCAGAATGGATAGGTTTGATCTTCTTGCAGTCCATGGGACTCTCAAGAAGAGAGTGAAAGAATTGCACTAGCTGCCTATTAGGAACTTAGCTAAGTTCAAGGTGGTACTACTGGCACAGAAAATCCCATACAGCTTGAGACTGGGATACCTAAAAGATTGTCTCGTTCCTTATATACCCAGCTGATCACTGTGTTCTACAGAAGAGGAAATCCTACAAATGCCAATCAGGAGGACCATTCTGCACAAAGTCAGGATTAGGCCTTTAGTGTGGTGGCACCTACCATTTGGAACGTCCTCCAGGCAAATTATCCATTGTTTTTTCAGCATCTGTTAAAGACTCTCCTCTTTCAACAAACCTTCCAAGGGGAGATTTTTGTGTGTATCTCAGTTGGTATTTGTATTGGATTTGAAATTGTTTTTATATATGTATTTTATTTTATTTTTATTTTATTTTTTTAAAAAAACCTGTTAATAAATATTTTTTATTGCATTACAAAAGCCCATTGGAATACTTCCTTGGAAGTGATTCAAAAAATAAATAAATAATATTAACAAATAGCATCTAAGAGGGTGTTTACCTGGAGATGCTGAGGATTGCACCTGGGGCTTCCTGCATGGCAGAACAGATGCTCTACTAAGCCACAACACTCCCACAAAACAATAGGGGTGGTCTATTGTCTCCATGCCTTTTTCACAAACCTCCCGAAGCATCCAACTGGCCACTGCTGAAAACGTTGCTGGGGCCGATGGAATTTTGAGCGTATCTGGGAGGGATGTTCATACATTTAGATTTAGATTTTTACTGCAAGGTGTTGACCATGGCTAGGGTAGCACATAGGGATGCGGGTGGCACTGTGGGTTAAACCACAGAGCCTAGGACTTGCTGATAAGAAGGTCAGCGGTTCGAATCCCCACGATGGGGTGAGCTCCCGTTGCTTGGTCCCTGCTCCTGCCAACCTAGCAGTTCAGAAGCACGTCAAAGTGCAAGTAGATAAATAGGTACCGCTCCGGCGGGAAGGTAAACGACGTTTCCGTGCGCTGCTCTGGTTTGCCAGAAGTGTCTTAGTTATGCTGGCCACATGACCCGGAAGCTGTACGCCGGCTCCCTCGGCCAATAAAGCAAGATGAGCGCCACAACCCCAGTCGGCCACAACTGGACCTAATGGCCAGGGGTCCCTTTACCTTTACCTTTTAGGGTAGCACATCAGAGAGTGCTTTGTTGCATGCAGCTAATGAAATAAAAATGGAGAAAGAGGTTCTTCATAGAATAATTATTTTATTTATTTATTTCACAAGAATTACATACCGCTTGATTGTAACGAAGCCTCAAAGTGGTTTACAAAAAGACTGAAACAAAATTATCAGTAAAAAACAAAACAAAACAAAAACAGTTAAAAGCAACTATTTAAAACATTCAGAAAAATGACTTTTAAAAAAATCAACAATGAGATAAAAGCCTGATTAAAACACAGCAGCATTCTTTTTCTGGACAGGCTTGCCTAAACAACAACAAAATTTTAGCCACAGTAAAAGATTGATTTCTTACAAATGCGGAAAGAATATTATGTGGCACTTGTAACAGTGCCAGTTCCGCAAATCAAAGTGATTGAGTGGGCAAATATGGGGTAAGATGATCTTGCAAATAATCATACAGCTGGAAGGCTCTCAAAGGTCTTCAGATTCAACCCTCCCACTGAATCATTCATCCACCAGCTCACTTCAGTTCAAAGAGAGCTGAGGTGAGCTGGAGGGAATTTCTTGCAGTCCAAAGAGCTCAAAATGTCTCTTGTGTGAGTGTCTCTCGTGTCTCTGGATTGTGCCATTTTTACTACATAAGGATTCCCACCCGGTGAATGGTTTCGCTCTAATACAAACAATACAGAATTATCCTCACCCGTAAAACATGGAAGTTCTTCATAACTCAAAGTGCCTGTGTCTAAAACTTGCAATGAATTGTCAAGCGATAAAATATAGTGCTGTTTCCCCCTCTCATGCTTAAATCGGAGGTTAAATGCTGCTAAAACTGGATTTATGGTACTTTTATACCCCCCTTTCCCTTGCCTTCAAGGTGCCATTGCCAATCCAGATATCTTTTCTGGACAGCCGCTCCATTAGTGTCTGCTGTTAAAAAATATGAATGATCTTACCCTTGATCTAATTCTGTCACTTATTCTAGCCACATTCTTCCCTTCCCCATTTTACAAACATTACAGACCCATCTTAGCCTTCACTGATACAAAGAACTGCATCCATTCAGTTATAGTCTCGGCGTGGAATTGTGTAACCATTTCATCCAGTGCACCTTCTTGCAGTTAATGCTGCCCAGATCCTGCCACACACATGCACACATCACAGAGGACTTTTAAACTTTTAAGCCTCCCATTCTCTTTTTTTGTTGCTAGAGATTAAAGGTAAAGGCAAAGGTACCCCTGCCCGTACGGGCCAGTCTTGACAGACTCTAGGGTTGTGTGCCCATCTCACTCAAGAGGCCGGGGGCCAGCGCTGTCCGGAGACACTTCCGGGTCACGTGGCCAGCGTGACATCGCTGCTCTGGCAAGCCAGAGCCGCACACGGAAACACCGTTTACCTTCCCGCTAGTAAGCAGTCCCTATTTATCTACTTGCACCCGGGGGTGCTTTCGAACTGCTAGGTTGGCAGGCGCTGGGACCAAGCAACGGGAGCGCATCCCACCGCAGGGATTCGAACCGCTGACCTTTCGATCGGCAAGCCCTATCACTGAGGCTTTTACCCACAGCGCCACCCGCATCCCACAACCCCAAATTTAATAGCTGCTAGAGATTAGCAGCTGTTAAATTTTGGCGAACGCATTTGTCAGAGCCACCCTGGGTCCCAGCTCACAAGAGACCAAAGTCCAGTCCAAGCTATATACAAAAGGTTTTATTGAAGATCATTGTCGTCATTACATCCAAACTCCGTGGCTCCGCATCTGTTACCCTTAGATGTTAGAAGTCCCCTCTGAGTCCGTCCCTCCCCTGCACCAATTTAAGAGGCTTGTACTGCTCCACCTTTTCCTCTCTTTCCTTTTCCGCAGGGTCTTCCTGCCCCCCTGTCTTCCCTCTTTCCGGGACTCCCCAGAGGCTGAGTCTTCTCCCGCCTGCTCCCCCCTCCTTCGTGCTTTGGCACCAGGCTCCTCCTCAGAGCTCTCCTCATTTCCGCGCGCCTCTATATTTGAACTTGGCGCGCGTACGTTGCCTCTGACCTTCCTTTCTACAGTTACGCTGCTCTCGGTACTACACTCCTCCCTTTCAGGCAGGACGTCTTGCTCCGAACTCCTCCCCCTTCCTCCTTCCTGTCCTGCTCTTTCTGACACCCTGGCAACTCCCCCCCCTCCACTCCGTTCCGACGGGGGAGCTGGTCCCGCTTTGCCACTCCCACTGGGGATTCCCTCTTCGTTCCCCTCTTTCTGACTGATTCCCTCTCTATTGCCCCTTGGCCTGACCAGGGGGGCTCCCTTCTGGGAATCCTCTGATTCGCTAGACGGACTTTGGGACAACCTCGGCTCGTTGTCGTCCTCTTCCTCCTCGCCCTCGCTCTCTGTCTCCTCTCTCCCTAAAACCCTGACATCCATCCCCCCCTCGAAGCCCCCCCTTCCCCCCTTCCGCTCATCGGGTGCAGGTTGTGGAAGCTGCCGCTCTTCGGAGGCGGACGCAGGATACAGATTCTGCACCTCCATCTCCTCTGTTTGCAGTTCGTTGTACGAGTGTTCGAATTCGGGTTCTAGACCCAAGGTGTTCTCTTCTCCCTCCTCCATTGGTACCTGGTCCGGTGCTGCCTGCCAAGGTCCCGTCAGCCATTTCCTGCGCCAGTCCTCCTCTGGTTGCTCGTCCCACCAATAAGAGGGTTCTGTGTCCACCCCCGAACACGATCCCCTGGGCGAGTTGGAGTCCGGCGACCTTTCTTCAGCTGAAGAAAAGCCGTGGAAAGTGCTGCCTGAACATGTGGGCGTAAAGAGCCAGTCATCAAAGTACTCGGCTGGCATGGGTCTATGAGGGAAAAGGGCATGGAACTCGTCTTTTAAAAGAGGTTCGTCTAAGGCGTAGCCCGGCACCCAACCATTGGCACTGACTGGGGCACCCTCTCGGACTAGAAAATATTCTACTCCCTCTTGCCCCCATCTCGAGTCCAGGATCTCTGTGACCTCGTTGAGTGGTTCGGCCCTAGGCGCCCTCTCCCTCTCCTGTGACTTAGTGTGTTGTTGCGTGACTGTGTCAGACTCCTGAAACCTGTGCGGTGCCTTGTAGGGAGTGAGCACCGATCTATGAAAGACCGGGTGCACTCTGGAACCTTCGGGGAGGGCTAGTCGAAAGGCTACAGGGTTGATTTTAGCCTCCACCTGGTACGGCCCTAACTGCCTGTGCCCCAGCTTCTTCTTGGCCAACGACTTGGCTGGCATCGCTTGGGCCGCTAACCACACCCAGTCCCCCACCTGGATCTCCTCTCCCTCTCTCCTGTTTTTGTCAGCCTGCACCTTATATGCTTGCTTGGCCAGCTCTAAATGTCTCCGCAACTCTTCGTGCACCTCCTGCAGCTCCGCTGCAAACTGGTCGGCTCCTTGCGGCACCCCCTCTTCCGGTGCCACGAACCCCGGGAAGGTTCTGGGGTGACGACCATTGTTCGCGAAAAACGGCGTCACCCCCGTGGACGCGTGCTTCGTGTTGTTATAGGCAAACTCTGCCATCGGCAGGTAGTCCACCCAAACTGCTGGTCGCTGGTTGGCGTAACATCTCAGGTACTGCTGCATGATCGCGTTGACCCTCTCAGCTTGGCCGTTGGTTTGTGGGTGTCTCGCCGACGTGAGGTTGATCTTGACGTTCAGGATACCCAAAAGCTTCTGCCAAAAATTGGAAACAAACTGGCGCCCCCTGTCGGACAGGATGGACTGCGGCAGCCCATGCACCTTGAACACGTGATCGATGAAGAGTTTGGCAGTCTGTTCCGCCGTCGCCACCTTTGCGCATGGAATGAAGTGCGCCATCTTGGTGAACAGGTCCACAACCACCAGTACCGCCGTCTTCCCCCTGGAGCTGGGCAGGTCAGTAACGAAGTCCAGAGCTACCCTCTCCCACGGTTGCTGTGGCGTTTCCAGCGGTTCCAACAGCCCCGCTGGCTTCTGGTGTACTGGCTTGAACCTCTGACAAGTGTCACACCTGGCGACGTAATCCGCTACCTCTCCACGCATCCGGGGCCACCAAAAGTCTCTTGCCACCAGTTCTATTGTCTTCTCCTTACCGAAGTGGCCCGCACTGGGGGCGTCGTGCAACTGCTGCAGAACCTTTGCGCGAAGCTCGTCGCTTGGCACGTAGAGGGCACCTTTGCGAGTTAGCAGCCCGTCGCGTAGTTGGAACTCTTCGCCACTCTGCACACCTCTGCGCAATTCCTCCATCTTGGACTGTGCGAACTGATCCACTTGCAACGCGCGTCGCACCGCGTCCAGATCTACTGTGGCGGCAGCGCACGACCACGCCTGCGGTGCGAAAATGTGCTTGGCTGCTACAGGCGCCGCTTCATCGAGATATTGCGGTTTCCTGGATAGCGCATCGGCTATAACGTTGGAATCTCCTGGGACGTACTCTATCCGAAAGTCGAAATCCGCGAAGAATTCCGCCCAGCGCATGTGCCTCTGGCTTTGGAGCTTCGCCGTGCGCCAATACTCTAGGTTCTTGTGATCCGTGCGGACCTGTACTGTGTGCTTGGCTCCTATGAGGAAGTGTCGCCACGCTTTGAAAGCTGCGTGAATGGCTAACAGCTCCCTGTCCCATATGGTGTAGTTTTGCTCCGCTTTGCTGAGCTTTCTGGAGTAAAAGGCACCGGGTCTCCAGTTTCCATGTGGATCTTCTTGCAGGAGTACGGCTCCAACCGCTCTGTCTGACGCGTCGGTCTCTAGTCGTATGGGCTTGCCTGGATTCACGTGCAGCAGCTGCTCCTCGGAGGCGAAAAGGCTTTTAAGCTTCTGAAAAGAGCGCTCCGCCTGTTCCGTCCACACGAACCTCTTTTTCTTGGAACTGAGAGTGTCCGTGATCGCTGCCGTCTCCTTTGCAAAACCTCTGATGAATTTGCGGTAGAAGTTGGCGAAGCCGATGAATCTTTGGACTTCCTTCCGATTGCGAGGGCTCTTCCAGTCCAACACCGCGCGGACCTTGGCGCTGTCCATGGCCAGCCCCTTGTCGGACAGCTTGTAGCCTAGGAAATCCACGTCCGTCACATCAAACTGGCACTTCTCTAACTTGGCGTAGAGCTTGTTCTCCCGTAGTCTCTGCAGGACTTCCTTTACGTCCTTCTCATGGGCCTCCTCCGTTTCCGAAAAGATCAGGATGTCGTCGAGGAAACACACGCATTTCTTGTAGAGAAGTCCCGCTAGCACGTGATGCATAAATGCTTGGAAGACGTGAGATCCATTTTGGAGACCAAATGGCATAACTCTGTATTCGTACGTGCCCAGAGGCGTGAACATGGCCGTCTTCCACTCATCGCCCTCCCGGATGCGTATGAGGTTATACGCTCCACGCAGATCCAATTTGGTGAAGATCTTCCCCTTCCTTACGGTTGCCAGGAGATCATCTATCTTGGGCATGGGGAAGGCCTTGGGTTTGGTCTTACTGTTTATGAATCGATAGTCCACAATGAGTCTTTTTTGGGGCGTGTCCTTTTTCTTTACAAAGAAAACAGGACTGCCCCCCACCGCTTTCGATTCTCGGATGAATCCGCGCTTCAAATTGTGCTCTATGAACTCCCTGAGTTCTTGCATCTCGTCCTCAGACATGGAATACAGCTTTGCAGTCGGCAACTGCGCCCCTGGCACCAGGTCGATGGCACAATCATAAGGCCTGTGGGGCGGCAACTGGTCAGCTTCCTTCTCGCAGAAAACCTCCAGGAACCCCTCGTACTTGCGGGGTACTGCCTGCACCATGCCAAGTTGCAACTGCTGCTCAGCTCCCTCCTCCTGGCTGGACTGGATGCAATGTTGAGCACAGTACGATGAGCAAAAGGTGATCTGCCGTTGGTACCACGCTACAGCAGGACTGTGTCTCTCCAGCCAACTCATGCCTAATACTATAGGCGTGTCTGAAAGGCGGGTGACATTGAAGCTGATGACTTCTCGATGGTTTCCAATCCTCATCACCATGGGAGGCGTCTGTTGCACAACTTGTCCTCCTAGCAATTTCCTGCCATCCACCGTGACTACGTTCAGAGGTGTTGTCGCTGGCAGAAGCGCTATGCGATGCTGCTTGACAAAGTGCGTCCCCACAAAATCTGCGTTGCTCCCAGAATCAATCGTGATGGGGACTTCCAGGGTGGTTCCATTCGGCAACTGAAGTGTTGCAGTGAGCTGCACCGCTGGCTTGGGTGGTAAAGGGTCTGTGCGTTGCAAAAGCGCTGGGGACTGCTCTACAGATTCGCCTGGCTGAGCCCCAGCAGCTCTGCTTCCAGCCAGGCACTGTCGTTTCCCTGAGGTTGCTCTGCTTGCATCATTTCTGCTGCAACAGTTGCTAAAGCTGCAGTGTGTTTCTGCAGCCTCTGGGGACACTCTTTCGCCATGTGCTGTGCACTGTCGCAAATGTAACACTTCCTGGTCCCTCTAGGAGGCTTTGCCTTCACTGCACCGGAAGCTGGGGCTCTGGCTGTTGCTTGAGCCTTAGCACCACCAAGTTCCATGGGCTCCTCCCCCTGCCTTCCCAGTGGCGAAGGATGTGACTGACTGAACTCCCTGGGGATGAAAGAAGACGTCCTCGCTGGTGGACGCACCTGACGTTCTTCCTCAGTGTGCCAAGGACGTCCCTCGTGCCGTATCCCAATCGCCAAAGCCCTCTGCACAAGCTCCTCCAGGGTCTGGGGTCTGTCTCCCCTGGCAAGTTCATCCTTAATGGGACCGCTGAGCCCCTCCCAGAACAAATCCCTCACAGGTGCACAATCCTTCTCCCAGCTTAGCGCAGTCAGTAAAGCAAAAAATCTAGAATGGTACTGACGCACAGTGGCTTTGCCTTGCCGCAATCCAAAAATTTCCCTGCGTGCAAGATCCACATCTACAGTTGACTGGAAGCAGGCATCCATCGCTTTAATGAATTCATCTGCATCGCGGCGGGCAGGGCCATCTTCACGCCACAAATTGCGCAACCAGTCTCTGGCCGGCCCATGCAAGTGAGAAACAATAAACCCCACTTTCTCCTCCTCATCTTTAAAGTCATGACGAAGCAAGTGCAATGCATACAAAACGTCTGCTCTGAAACTGGGGTAGTGCTTCAGGTTCCCATCGAAGTGGGTGACTAGGCTGCCCCCCCTCCGTCCAAGTCCAATCCCCTCTGATCTGGACCCTGGGAACCCTTCCCTGCTTGCACGTTCCCACCTTGTTTGCAGGTCCTGGCAGCGCTTCTCCATTTCGTCATGCTTCTTCTGAGACGCAAGGACTGCAGCAGTGAGTTCGGAAACTGTAGTTCGCAGCGCTGTCAAGTGCTCCTCCGCACTCATGGCTGTCACCGTTCGTGAGCTTTGGAAAAAAAAAAAAAATTTGCGTTCTTTGGAGGGGACTTTCTGTCAGAGCCACCCTGGGTCCCAGCTCACAAGAGACCAAAGTCCAGTCCAAGCTATATACAAAAGGTTTTATTGAAGATCATTGTCGTCATTACATCCAAACTCCGTGGCTCCGCATCTGTTACCCTTAGATGTTAGAAGTCCCCTCTGAGTCCGTCCCTCCCCTGCACCAATTTAAGAGGCTTGTACTGCTCCACCTTTTCCTCTCTTTCCTTTTCCGCAGGGTCTTCCTGCCCCCCTGTCTTCCCTCTTTCCGGGACTCCCCAGAGGCTGAGTCTTCTCCCGCCTGCTCCCCCCTCCTTCGTGCTTTGGCACCAGGCTCCTCCTCAGAGCTCTCCTCATTTCCGCGCGCCTCTATATTTGAACTTGGCGCGCGTACGTTGCCTCTGACCTTCCTTTCTACAGTTACGCTGCTCTCGGTACTACACTCCTCCCTTTCAGGCAGGACGTCTTGCTCCGAACTCCTCCCCCTTCCTCCTTCCTGTCCTGCTCTTTCTGACACCCTGGCAACTCCCCCCCCTCCACTCCGTTCCGACGGGGGAGCTGGTCCCGCTTTGCCACTCCCACTGGGGATTCCCTCTTCGTTCCCCTCTTTCTGACTGATTCCCTCTCTATTGCCCCTTGGCCTGACCAGGGGGGCTCCCTTCTGGGAATCCTCTGATTCGCTAGACGGACTTTGGGACAACCTCGGCTCGTTGTCGTCCTCTTCCTCCTCGCCCTCGCTCTCTGTCTCCTCTCTCCCTAAAACCCTGACAGCATTAATTGCACAACTGACTGCATCTATAAGACATTTTCTTAAATAACAATTCCCTTTTTCCTTGTGGCACAAATCAGGCACCTTCTTGATTATTTATACACACTTGTGGATAAGTGATGAGTGATGAGTAAGTGCTTTAAGGTGAGCTTCTCACCCAGGGCCAAGTTATCTGCGCAACCATTGAGGAAATGCTCAGGCTTTCTTTGGCGGCCATGAGGCCAACAGCAACTTGCCCGATTCAAACAAGTGCATCCAGAGAGAGCAGGGAGGCATGGCTGCAGTGGCGGACCTGGCACGGCCAGTTCTTGACCGCGTCCGCCCCAGAGGCTTAAATTGGGCCTGCAACTTGCCTCAGCCTGCTCAGATCGTCGCTGGATTCCCCACACTCTCACCCTGAGTTGGTTGGTCTGGCCCAAAGGTAAGCGGGTCAGCGCTGGTTTAACCTTCCTATGGAATGTTTGGCGGCTCTATTTGGGGCCAGGAAGGATGTTTTTTTCCCTGCAGAAAGATTGGCTGGTCTGTAGGTTTTCTCCTGCGTCATAGGAATTGTTACTTGTGGATAAGTAATGGATTAGGAGTGGATAAGGAGAAGGGGACAACAGAGGACGAGATGATTGGACAGTGTTCTCAAAGCTATCGACATGAATTTGACCAAACTGCGGGAGGCAGTGGAAGACAGGAGTGCCTGGCGTGCTCTGGTCCATGGGGTCATGAAGAGTCAGACACGACTGAACGACTAAACTACAACATAGTGGATTAGGCATTGGGTTGGAATTTTAGCTCAGTGGAGGTACCCTGCTAAAGGAGGGTGTTTCTGTCTGGGAGCCCACATGGGTCCAATGAGCCATAGCACCCTTCCCATTGGTGGACTTGAGGGATGACAACCTCAGCCCACTCATCAGCAGCAGAAGGACTGTCTGAAGCAGAATCCATGCCCAGTGCCTTTGCCCAAGTCTACTTACATCTGTAATTGATAAAGTTGTGGCCTATTTCAGCCTAAGTACTGCTTTCCTGAGTCTTATTCCTTCCCTGGGCTTCCCTGGCTAGGCTGGGCACTTCTGTACCTGGGCACATAAATGCAGCTCAATGTGAGGAAATGTAAAGCAATGCTTCTTGAGGGAAAAGTCCCCACCCCTGACTTCACTCATATACTTCTGGGGTCTGAACTGCCAGTGACTGTCCAGAGAAGAACTCTTGGGAGTCATGGCACCCAATGAAAATATTGATCCAGTGTGCAGCAGCTTAAATAAGGGTTTGAAAATAAAACATGTAATATCATAATGTCATTATACAAATGTGACTGTATTTGTGATGTTCTATTATGTTATATCATGTTGTTGTTATTTATTGTTTGGAAGCCTCTTTGGTATTCATTTGAATGAAAAGCGGCTTAGAAACATAGTCAGTCAGTCAGTCAGTCAATTCTTTTCCTTTTGAGAGCCAGTGTGGTGTAGTGGTTAAGAGCGATAGATTCATAATCTGGGGAATCGGGTTCGCTTCCCCGCTCCTCCACATGCAGCTACTGGGTCACCTTGGGCTAGTGACACTTCTTTGAAGTCTCTCAGTCCCACTCACTCACAGAGTGTTTGTTGTGGGGGAGGAAGGGAAAGGAGAATGTTAGCCGCTTTGAGACTCCTTCGGGTAGTGATAAAGTGGGATATCAAATCCAAACTCCTCCTCCTCCTCCTCCTCCTCCTCCTCCTCCTCCTCCTCCTCCTCCTCCACGGTGAGAGACAGTATACCAACTACTGGTAATTACAAGAGGGGAGAACAGTCTTGCACTCAGGTCCCGCTTGCAAGCTTCCCATTGGCATCAGGTTGGCCCTGTGAGAGCAGGATGCCAGTCCAGACGAGTCTTTGGTCTGATACAGCAGGGCTGTTTCCTACAGAATTGACTTCTGGAATAAACAAAATCTGCACTGGAAAGTGCTGTGAAATAAGTCACGCTCTTCATAGATGTTGCAGCTTTTACACGTTCTAATGAGAGAGATAACCGGGGATAAAAATCCATCACCTTCAATCTGGCGAAAGATTGATACTTTGAAAAATGTGTCTTATCTTGCCAAGGATCATCTTTATGCTAATAAGAATAGCTTATAAAAATTGCCCATATGTAATTAGAAATTATAGATAGGGGGCCGCAACCTTGGAGTTCACAATTAATACAGTCGTACTGAAAGCTGGCCAAAGTTCTTGTGTGCGTTGCTTCAGAGAAACAGTAAGAGAGACAATTTACTGAAAGGGTATTTAATAACGCTGAATTATTAATTGGCACTGTGGGTGGTTGGGAACTGTGTCCTTCCTTTATAGAATCATAGACTTGTGGAGTTGGAAGGGGTATGGTGGTCATCTAGTCCAACCCTCTGCAGTGCAGGAATCTTTCGTTCAACATACAAACCCACGACTGAGATTCAGAGTCTCATAGCAGTAAAATGGGTATCATGTTAGGACAGTTGTATCTAATGTGGTGCTCTCCCATTATTCCCCAGCCAGCATGTGCATTCCAGCCATGGTCTTAATATGTTTCAAGAGTTAAGAAATTCTGGAAACGAGCTCATTTTATTCGGTTAGTTTAGCAGCCCCTTGTTGACTGTTTGTTTTTAGAGGAGCTTTAGAATGAACAAACCTTCCACAGGAACAGTGTCAGGTCTAGCATGATGTGAGTCAGTGTGACCTTGGGAATCATAAATTGGTCATTTAGTTCAATTGGTAGAGTGTTTGAAAGTACCTCCAAAAGGTTGCTCCTGGCAGCTGTTTGAATCACTGCCTAGCCCTAGACAGTTGTATTTTTTGGAGATCTGAAGATCAGGGTAGACCAACTACTTTATATGGTAGTAATCACTGGCCGATGAATGCCTGTCTGGAGATATATCCAAAGATCTATTCTAAAGATTACCCAATGGGTGTATCCAGATATCTAAATGAGAGTATTATAAAGATAAGGGTCTGTATCCCTTCTCATCATGCTGAAAAATAATACAACAGTGCATCTGAAGTATTTGACTTGATATCTCTACCAACCTATGGAGAAAGGACCATAGCTCAGTGGCAGACCATCAGCTTCACCTTGGTTCAATCTCTGGCATCTCTACGCAGGGCTGGGAATATTTCCTGTCTGAAATCCTTGGAGAGCCACTGCCAATCAGTGTGGACAGTACTGAGCTAAAAGGACAGCTTCCTGTCGCTCACTAGATCACTGTTTTCGCAGATGTTTTGAACCTTCTAAACCAGCCAGATGTTATTAGACTACATCTCCCCACAGCACCAAGCAGCCAGTGTTCAGGGACAATGCGTGTTGTAGTCCAAAACATCTGGGTAGGGGCGTCAGGGTGGGGAAGGCTGTTCTAAACGTAACCCGTCTGCTAGACCATCTCTCCTCCTTCCCAGCACTGGAAGATCTTCAACAGTCCATGCCCTTCCTGGCCCTACATACCTCCCATCCCCACTTGCTGTGTGACAGGCCTGGAACCTGTCCAATTTCAGTAGTTTGGGGAGGGAATAAGCAGAACGAGTGTTCACATTATATCTCCTGCTTCATTGGAAGATTTGGGTTGCAATTGTGTGCTGTAGTCGGCTGCGGCTGAAAATGCCAGTGGTTCTGCATAACACTGATGTGGGATGTGTAACTTTTAACACTTTTATTTTTTTAATTGGCAACAAAACGAGCTGCATGTTGTACCCCCTGTCCTTACTATAATGATGGCTCCTGGAATTCCTTCTTCCACACAACTGTTCAAGATGCAAGAGTCCTGTCCTCTTTTCCGTCTGGCCACTCCGCTTGTGACTTAGCAGAAGCAACTTAGATTTACAGACAGAGGGTTCTGTCTGCTGCCATGTTCTTTGTCCCTTTTAATTATAGTTAAATCTTCA
Source organism: Podarcis erhardii (assembly GCF_964252035.2). Lineage (NCBI taxonomy): Eukaryota > Metazoa > Chordata > Lepidosauria > Squamata > Lacertidae > Podarcis > Podarcis erhardii. The sequence continues at coordinate 63,839,062 of NC_138512.1, read as the reverse complement.
CTCAAGAGATAGACATAACATGATTTGACAGAGCAAATATTTCAAGTAAGCACGCAAAGAAGTTCAAGCAGCCTATTTTACACAAACACAGCTGATGATGTAGCACTGCAGATTAAAAGCAGAATATAAAGGCACTGTAATATTTGATCTGAATGTGTTCGCTGCTGTCAAGCTACTCATCTGGAAGCATTTGTTCTTTTCTCTCTCTTTTTTTTTTTGCAAACATGAAATAGAAAAGGATAATAGGATTTCTTAATGTTTCCGTCTTTGATGTATTCTGTTTGGAGAGAACCTAAATAGACGTTGAAGACATAATGCAAGATTAATTTTTATTCTTTTCTAAACAACAACAACGTTGTAGCAAAGAAGCTCCCTCCTACCTTTCTCAGAGAATATAGTTTACAACTCCCTTTTGCGACACAGCTAAGGATGCCGTGAATAAGTACAAGAGTTAATGTATCTGGTATTAAGGCCACACAGCTGTCTCTCTTAAAAGAAAGGGTTTCGTGTGATGCAAGAGTGATGCTGAAATGAAATACCCCCATCAGTGCTTGCCTGGAAAGTTTAATCTCTGAAGTTGTCAACCATAACTTCTGTCGCTCAAATTTTAGCTGGAGCAAACTGTATGATTTAATGTAAAAGGGGTGGATCTGCAGTGTATTTTAAGATGTTACAAGGGACAGAGAGCTGCCCCCACTCTGTTTCTCTGTATTACCTCTTGCCTGCAATGACCGATGCAAACATCTCATGACATAATGGAAGCACACAGTGTGCAATGTATGCATTCTCAGCTCTGTATCTGGCAAGTGTGCCATTTATTTATTTTAATTAAATTTGTATACCATCTGTAGATCTCAGGGAGGTTCACAACATAAAATTACAATATAAAAACCACAAAATACACAGTGAAAATAAGAGCAACAGCAAACCAATAATTCCCCCTCCCTCAACACATTTAAAAGGGCATTGGATATCAGCATTGTGACAAGACGGAAGAAAAACCATGGCATCAAAACCACAGACTATGATCTTATTACCATAGAGTAGGCCGGGGAGATGAATATGTTCAGCAAGAACGTGCCTAGAACATTTTAAATGCAGCCGATTGCTTGGCAAAACAGCGGGCCACCCTTCCTTGTCAAAACAGCTTGCTTATTCAGCCGGGTGATTGGCTACAGTAAAACCTTTAAAAACAACTCTGGCTGCTTGCAGTCTTCTCTAGTGCATGTGCTAGGGCTTCCTTGGAGATTGTGCAGGAGACAACTTCATTTTGGATTGTATGGAAAGGTTTGGGGAAAACGTGGGTTAAAAGCCAGTGGCAAATGCAGAATAACTTGCAACCCAAACCTGCAGGTACAGGCAACAAAGCTTGTGGGTTTTTGCAGCACAATATTTATGGATGCAGGGATCTATTCCCAATATTTGTGCAATGCACTGACAGACAGGTGTTAGTTTATATTCTCAGTTGAAACCATTGAAGCCTCCAGGTATGCCCCGCGGAGGGCCTTAAGGTACACAAATGACAACATTTTGGAGGTCCCAAGTCTCAAGGTGGTTAGATGGGTCTCAACTAGAGCCAGGGCCTTTTCAGTACTGACCCCGACTTGGTGGAACGCTCTGACACAAGAGACTAGGGCCCTGCGGGACTTGACATCTTTCTGCAGGGCCTGCAAGACACAGCTGTTCCACCTGGCCTTTGGGTTGGACTCAGTCTGACCCTTATGTTTCCCTCCCCTTATGGTTTTGATCTATGGGCTACTTTTAAAATGAAGCTGCATTTTAACTTGTACTTTAAATTCCCCCCCCCCCCATTATGTTTTTATTGTAATTTTAGTCGCCCTGAGCCTGGCTCTGGCTGGGGAGGGCAGGGCATAAATAAAATTATTATTATTATTATTATTATTATTATTATTATTATTATTATTATTTTACCTTCACCCAGAGTCCAAATAGAAGAGTTGCTTGTGTTGAGCTCTGTGTGTATGAACCTGTTTCAGGGAAGCATGCCTGCTCACTCTGGTTCTGTGTGTCAATTTAAAAATCAAGATAAAAAAACAGGCTGAAACCTACTGGTACATCTGCTCCTGACTGGCACATGCATCAAAGTTTATCCAGTTGTTTCTCATTCAGCAGGTTCTCCTGGCAGCTCCACAATATGATCAATGGCAAGATCAATGAGAAATATTCCTTTATTGAGAGTAGAAAAGCGTTGGCATAAATCCAATAGGCATTGGCAGCAGATTGAACTTTCTATTTTTGACACCAATTCTTTCCACAAATAAATTGCTATAGTCCTTTATTAGTTATACAGGGGGCTGTATCAGTGCTTTCAGAGGCACAGATTTATTCATTGTTATTAACGCAGTTGTCATTCACGTACAACCGAAGATATGTCATTCTGTTGACAGGTATGAAAAAAGGAAATGTTCTATTTTTTCCTTTACTGTGTTATGCAGTTTTTTCCAATTTAATTTATTGTCTTTTCTATTTCTGTAAAAAAAAAACCCACTGTCACACTCCGACCAATTTTAGAATTATGCTTTTAGCAAGCTCAATTAAGTTGTTTTGTGTACCTGTTTTGTATGTGAGAACAGTTTAGTGTGTGGATAAACAGAACCAATACATAAAAGTATCAAGAATTCACTTGCCTTCTCCCTTCAGTGATGCTAGAATCCATTGTTTGCAGCTTTGGAACCTGGAGGAAGAAAATGATCAAGAGAAGTTACAGGAGTCCAAATGCGTGATATATAATTATGCATAGTCTAACTATGATAGTTAATCATTCAAATTCAAAAGGCAACTCTAGCTCACATCAATATATTCAAATTTTCGACATCCACTCTTAGACAATTTGTCTTGTAGATGCACTGTGTTCGGCAATATTCTCCTTCCATGACTCCTGGTTCCCAAATAATTGGATCATAGATCGCTAGTAGCTGATGGGTTGTTGGCAATCTAGTGTAGGGTGGTATTATTTGGACCCAATAATAGATTTTTGTGTGGCAGAGCCAGCCCAAGGCTCTTTGCTGCCTGAGGCAGAGCAGCAAATACTCCTCCCCACAAGCACTTAAGTCTAGCAAAGTTATTTTGGCACCTAAGGCAGAAATCCTCACAAGCACCTCTCCTTGGCATTAAAAGTACAGTAATAAATTAAATATTTATTTGCTGCCCTTTCATGAAACTTCAGATTAGCTCCCTAAAGCAGTATACCTAATGGTAGAGCTGGACGTATCAGTGGAGCTATGCTACAATGGCTGTATTTTGCCTCTGTGGTTGGAGGTACTATGTTTCTGAGGGAGGGAAGAGTGCTCTTGCACTCAGGTCCTGTATGAGGGTTACTCACAGGCATCTCGTTGACCACTGTGATAATAGGATGATGAACTAGATGGGCCACTGGCCTGATTGACCAGGGTCCTTTTGTGTTCCGATGTTCGCTAGTCATTGGAGATAACTAGAATTGCCCTGAGTCTAGGGATGTACAGAAGTACATCCCATCAAGTCAAAAAGATCCCATCTTCACCTCACTCCTCTGAACTAGAATGGAGAAGGAATTTATTTGGTCCGCTTTTCACAACAGACCAGCCCAATTCAGTAACCTAGAACTTGCTTGCAGATTGGAACACAACTCCCAATCAGATTATACACTTTTCCTAATTTTTCGATGATTTTGTATTATTATTTTTTGTAAATGCAACAACAACAACAAGCTGTATAAAACAAAATCTGTCAGGGGCTGGAGAACTTCTGTTTTCTTCTCCCTAGACTCCTACCCTGCCTCATTTTCTCTCGCTGAAGCATCCAGAGCTTTGCTGGATTTGCAATGAATGGTGGTGGCTGTGCTTTTTTTCTAGAACAATAAGTGAAGTTGTTACAGTAAGTGTCACACTTTTTAACAACAAAAAAGAGGTGCCAGTACTGCATACCCTTGAGTACCCCCTGAAAAAAAGCAGTGGGAGGTGGTGTATTGGCAACACTGTCTATGTCATTTCACTAGAAATGGAGTGTACTCCAAAATGCATAGCTTCCCCCCCACCTGGTTTGGATTTATGTCCACAGCTGCATTTGAAATCAACTAGTGATGTCTATTGAATATTTTAATGGGTCCCTAAGGGGTTTTATTTACCAGCATTAGGCCACAGTAGTAGGGACAGGTGCTTCAAACGGATGCTCATCAAGAAGGCTCTGTTGATAATGGATGGAAAATCAACTTCACGTACATATTATTTAGAAAGAAGTAAGGAATTAGCAAAAGATTCCCCATACGATTGAGGGTTGCAGAATGGTTTATTGCAATGCACTGTATAGTGGGCTGCTGTTGAATATGACTCAGAAACTTCAATGGGTTCAAAATGCAAGGGCCACATGATTGGCTGGGGTTCAGTTAGATCACACATAAGCCTGTTTTAAAACAGCTGTATTGGTTACCACTTCATTTCTGCTCACAATAGTGTTTAAGGCCCTAGTCTGAGTTTGAAGGGCCACCTTCTTCACTACAGACCCTTAAGATTAGCAGAGTAGGGCCTTCTTGGTAGTTCCACCACCCTCAGAAGCTTGGGGTGGTGGCAGCCTGGAAGAGAGCATTCTTGATGGCAGCCTCTAAGTTGTGGAACACCCCACAAAAAAATGTGTCTGGTAAATTCATTACAGTACAGTGGTACCTCGGGTTACATATGCTTCAGGTTACAGACTCCGCTAATCCATAAATTGTGCTTCAGGTTAAGAACTTTGCTTCAGGATGAGAACAGAAATCGTGCTCCGGCGGCGCGGCGGCAGCAGGAGGCCCCATTAGCTAAAGTGGTGCTTCAGGTTAAGTACAGTTTCAGGTTAAGTACGGACCTCCAGAACAAATTAAGTACTTAACCTGAGGTACCAGTTTTCAGTATACAGTTTCAGGTATACAGTTTTCAGCAAATGCTATAGGTACACCTCTTAACCCTGGCCTTTGAAAACTGAGAGATATATTTTCTGGACCCACCCTGTTTTTTGTGATTGATTTATTATTATTATTATTTGTAACTGTAAGTTTTTAAACTGTTTTAAAGTTGTATTTGAGACGGTTGTAACCCACGCTGGAACCTTAGGATGAAAGTGATCACCATCACAATCATCAACTGACTTTAAAAAGACATCAGGAGATTTGACAAGTAGATTGTTCCACCCACCTGTCAAAGTTGGCCCATTCAGATGAAGTCAGATAAGTGATCTGGGCCAAAAAAGATTCCCTGGACTGGATCATTTTGTATACCAAGTGGCAAAATGTTTAATATGAAATTGTGAAATTTGTCTCCCACCGTAGTTTTATTAGTGGTAGGGACCCAACCCTTTCCCTTATGAGTGAAATTGTAGGTCATTTTTACCACACTAAAACTAACATTTGGCAGTTTCCAAGGCATGGGATAAATAAAATGACTTCATGTGATATTTAGAGTATCCTAGAGAGTGTGTACAGCTGCCCCATCATTGTTGTAGTTTGCATTTTTATGCTGAATACTATATAAAACACTGGATATTGTGCAGGGATGCAGTTATTCCTCCCCTGAGGTCTTCCAGCCCACGTTACTGATTAATTGTTACAACTTTTATCTTTTGAAGTTTTCAGCGTGATATAGAAGTGTAGGTGAAGTTTTTCTTAACTGAAATGTAACATTGTTTATCTCTTCTTTACAAATACATGAAAGCAATTTCAAGGTCAGTCATCAAATGAGCTAGTGTGAAAAGGGAAACTGTGTGTTTGTGGCTTCAATCAAAATAATAGTAATAATAATAATGATGATGAAAATCCCAAGCAAGCATTTGTATTTCTAGTAGGAATGAAAACAATGGCAAATATTTATGATAGATGAGTTGCTCATATTAGGAATGTAGTAACTAAGACAATATTTCATTTTTGAGGTTTGCTCCAATTTAAACAGTAGTGCTGCTTAGATTTTTAGAAAGCACACATATTAATTTCATTCTGAACTACTCTATACCGAAGAAGAGAAAAATAAGCCTTGTAAAAATTGATAATACTGCCATAGATTGCAAGTGCATCTGTTCTTGCCCTCTTTACCTTGTTTTAGTAGTTCACTAAAGAAAGTGCTAAGTATATTTCCACTAAATTGTCTTTCATGTTTTCTTTTTATTTGCAGGGGGACAACAGATCCAATTTCTGTGTTCCCAATCTCCACTTACATTCTCAGTCCATTTGACTAGTGTACAATTGGCCATCTGTCTAGGTACTATTACTTGGAATGTGACTCAGCACCACATTAGATGTGGGCACGGATAGCTTTGCAAATATTATTTTGTGGTTTTCCAAATCATAGCTAGTAATGAAAGCAATCCACCTGCCATATGGAACTTTGTCAAATGTACTTTCTAATGAGCTGCCGCACAAGAACGTCCATTCCAGCTAATTCCAGAACACTGGAAGAATAACAGTACGATCCTTTCTAAAATGAAACAATACAAAAACTCTTCTGCTGCAGTTTTCATCCCCAGAATTGAAAGAAACATAAGCAGGAAATAAATAACAATTAAACTTCACAGATAGGGCAGAGCAAAGTGATTCAGCTAAAATGTGCATGCACAAAGCTGATTCTGCTGAATTAAAATCTTAAATCTGTTACATGAAATCCCAGCTCCTATTTCTGTCTTGTGCAGGCAAAGAGCTATTGCGCAGAGAAGTTCATTAGTTTATGTGGTGTACTGGTTAGAGTTGGATTGGCGAGACTTCCTGTTTCAATCTCCACTCCACCATAAAGCTCATTGGGTAAACTTGAGCTAGTCACTATCGCTGCATACGTACCATAGATTTAAGCAATGTGCTTTAAATGTATAAGGGCGGTGTGTACACACCATGTCCCTCAGCCTAACCCACATTGCAGGGCTGTTCTGAATATACAATGTGGGAGGATCATTGATCAGAGGAAATCTGATAATATCATTATATGGATATTAACTATTTATCTTGGTAGATATCCAGGTGATTTGCAGTGGATCAGCAAAGATTTCCAGTTCCTGGTGATTAACAATCACCACCACCACCCCACCAAAAACTAAAGCATTTCTCTCTCCTAAATTAGGCTAAGTGGGGTTTTTTGGCAGTAGTCAGCGGGTGTTATTGTTGGGAAACAGGAATGGGTGTATGTGTATGTATGTGTAGCTTCAATTCTGCAATTAGATTAAAAAATCCTGAGTGGAGCAAGGTGAAGCCTATGCTCCATTCTGTGTCAAAATTCGTGAGCTTCTATTTTGGAACTGCTTCCAGTTGGTGTATCTCAGGGTTGTAGGGGAAAACCAATGTAGATCCTGCACACCTGCTCTAGGTTCCTAGTCCAGAAAACACCCAGCATTGTTGTATTGTCCAGTTGTGGTTCCAGCAATATGAGTTTATATCTGAGCCTTGGACAAGGGCATTCTTTCACTTTGTGTTGGGCCAAGGCAAATTGGAAGCAACATGTCCTGATTCTGGACCATGTGGCATACTGGACAGAGTGAAACTAATCTAGGTTCCTCTGGAACAGTGCATGGGATTCTGGTTCAGGTTATCGTTTCAGGCAAGACTCTAGACAGGTAAGATCTGAAACAGCAAATTTCCCTTTGAACTGGAGATAGTGTTGCCTAAGGGCAAAGTTAGCACATGAATAGTCTCAAAATGTTGTCCTCATGCACCCCCTTCAGCAAGTTAATCCATAGTAAAGAACCTCAGCTGTAAATTTCTCCATAATAATTTGCTTTTGTAAGACTCTAAGCTTTAAGAAACTAAAGAACATGGCTTCAGTCTCAAAGCCTCCAATTCATTTTAAGCGAGGACCCAGTTGGCAGCACCGGAGATTTACTATAGTAGCAGATATTTACTCTCATTAATATGGTAAATGTTTCCAAGATTTTACTACCAAATGTCTTTGTGCTGCATAGGAAGCCACTTTGCCCAGCTGGGAAATTTGTGGGATTATGTTACTATGACAATTGAACAATTACTGGGTTCTGATACAAGTATATATGTCTTATTCTCTCCCATCCTCTTGCCTCAATAAGCTTTTACTGCTGTTTTAGTGCTGTACCTCCCAGTGTAAAAAATAAATTTTGTAGCTGGTGCAGTTAGTTGTCAGTAGCTACCAGAGAGCAAGTTAGCAAGTTGACATGTGTTTTAGAGAAAATTGTATGATGCTTCACAGGACGCCACTGGCCCTGATCAAGCATTTATGCTAATCATATACGGGGAGAAGAGGAAGGAATTAGGTAGCCAGATGTGCCCACCCATCCACCCCAACCAAATGACTGCAGGTGTCAAAGCTAATCATGTGAATAATCACCCTGATGTGAACATGCACCACTGGTTGCTCAATGTGTGTTTTTCTTCTCCCACACAATGCTATTATCTATTTATGGGACTACATCCAAGACTAAGAGGCCTCTTTCCCCACATTGGTTACTTTGTTGGTTTAGGGCAGGCATGTCCAAAAGGCATGTCTGAAAAGCTCAAGAACTCTGGCTCCCCCCAAAAAGCTCAGCAACATTCGCTCCCTACAGAAAGCTCAACAACTCTGGGTAGATCACTGCCAGTTGTTTTATACTGTGAGTAGATCGCAGTCGCTTGGGAGTTGGACATGCCTGGTTTTGGGCAATGCATAGGGGACATTATGGCATAAGTAGATTGCTAAGATAATCAAGCAGTTACAGAATATTTGTCTGTCTGTCTGCTCATCTGTCCATCCAAGCAATGCTTTTGTTTCAGGGGATACTCAAAGGTATGAAGTACTGGCACCTTTTTTGGGGTTAAAAGTGTGACACTCTTAGGCTTTTTTTCAGCTGGAACTCACTGGAACTGAGTTCCAGCACCTCTCTGGTGTGTTGTGGGACCTCTGTAGTGTTGCGGCATGGCTGGTCGTTGCTTGAGGCTGTGCAATGGAGGCTACAGGTGGTACGGCGAGCGGGTGTAGAAAAGAAGCTTTTTTAGGGGTGATCTATGTACAGTGGTAACTCTGGTTACGTACTTAATTTGTTCTGGAGGTCCGTTCTTAACCTGAAACTGTTCTTAACCTGAAGCACCACTTTAGCTAATGGGGCCTCTCGCCGCCACTGCTCTGCCACCGTGATTTCTGTTCTCATCCTGAAGCAAAGTTCTTAACCCAGGGTACTATTTCTGGGTTAGCGGAGTCTGTAACCTGAAGCGTATGTAACCTGAAGCGTATGTAACCCAAGGTACCACCGTAGATAGGAATGTTTGAAGTGAGTGAATCTCTGAAGTTACTGACTGACTTAGTTCTTGGTGCTTGATGGGAGAACCCAACTGGGTCATAATTTTGAACACAGTAGGGGCAGGACAAAATCTGCTTCTGATACGGAGGCTGTTGAGGACACTGCTGAGATTATTGACATTCTCCCATATAACTGAATGCCATTCCATCATGGGGAAAACTAATGTGCTGCACTCAAGGGCAACACAATGATCAAGAAGCCATTTGCAAATAGCTGCAATGTACATTCCAGGTGGTGCACACATATATTTTTAATATTTGGAGAGGACCTGACCCAGATAAAATAAGTTAAATTTAAGTCCAACTGATTTAAATTTGATTTAAGTACCCTATCATTTTCTTTGGACTGAGTATAGGGGCATCATAATAAATAATAATAATAATAAATTTTATTTATACCCCGCCCTACCCAGCCAAGACGTCTAACAACCAATAATAAAAACAAGTTGATTGAAATATAACTTAAAAACAAAATTAAAATACAAAGTTAAAACATTAAAATGCAGCCTCATCACAGAAGGAGAAAGAAAAAGAGAAAGAGAAAGAAAGAAGGGGAAGGAGTCAAACTGACATAATTTTTCAGGGCAAATTAAAAATACTAATTATGCATTATCATAATAAAAAATTCTGTAAAAATAGTGTCTTACACCATGTTTAAATCATATGGGGTATTAATGAATGCAATGCAGCATTGCAAGGTTGATTCTACAGCCCTGAAATGCTCCCTCCCAACTCTGTTATTGTGTAAGCAGCTAATTAGAACGGGTAACAACCAGAATTTGGCCAAATTTTCATGGGGATAAACTCTCTGTTTACTTTAATGTATTTGCATGGCTTTGTGCCAGCAGTGGTTTGTGTTTTTCCACAGAATTTACACTCTCTACAAACTGGCATCTGTACATTATTAGTAGATGTTAGTCATGTGTACCAGTCTGGAACATGCAAAATGTTAATTGCACTTTCCATAGCTACTACGTTAAAGGAAGGGAATTCTCTCTTTAAGTGAACCCGTGGCCCTGCAGATGTTGTTGGGACTCCAACTTCTACCAGCACCAGCCAAAACATTCACGTTCAGGGATGGTGATAATTTTTAGTTCAACAAGTTTTGGAGAGCAGCACATAGGCTACCCCTGTTGTAGCACAAACTGGATGTAATTATAATCACACAACTGAGAATGGGGCTTCAACCCTTTGCCCTCACTGCTATTACAACAACAACAACAACAACAACAACAACAACAACAACAACAACAACAACAACAATTTATTATTTATACCCCGCCCATCTGGCTGGGCCTCCCCAGCCACTCTAGGCGGCTTCCATAGAAACCAAAAATACAGTAAAATATCACACGTTAAAAACTTTCCTGAACTTAAGGGCTGCCTTAAGATGTCTTCTGAATGTCAGGTAGTTGTTTATCGCTTTGACATCTGCTGGAAGGGCGTTCCACAGGGCGGGCGCCACTACCGAGAAGGCCCTCTGCCTGGTTGCCTGTAGCTTTGCTTCTCGCAATGAGGGAACCGCCAGAAGGCCCTCGGCGCTGGACCTCAGCATCCGGGCAGAACGATGGGGATGAATCCCCTCCCTGTGATGGATATTTGCATTGGAAGGAAAGTGGCACCAGTAACAGTTTATTCCTGATCCAGATATCAACCATGAGGCCCTAGAGTTTAAATTCATTATCTCCCTTATTATGGCCTTAATCCAGAGTAACTTCCCCTCCACAGCTGCTGTTTGTTTGGGGTCAGTCATACAACTGCTCTTTGTGTGATTGCTGCCATGTTGTTGTTTTTTCTTCCATTGAAAGCTACTTTGAACACTTGTTGAAATTCTGATATATAAAGGTCTAAAGCAGGAAATACCTTCCTCTTCACCCACTGATTTGGCAAAACTATAGGTAGTTTGCTGAATCTTCCAGGACTTAACAAAATTCCATCATCAGACCACTCAGTCTTCACAGAACATCACATTCATGTCCTCTAACAGCCTTCCCTTGTGGCAGAGAAGGGTATTACCCTCCAGGCTCCAACTCCCATCAGCCCCAGCTAACTTGGTCAGGGTTGATGAGAGTTGTGTTGCAGCTACATCTGGAAAGCCACAGGTTTCCTATCCCTGCTTTATACAGTGGTACCTCAGGTTACATACGCTTCAGGTTACATACGCTTCGGGTTACGGACCCCGCTAACCCCGAAATAGTACCTCGGGGTAAGAACTTTGCTTCAGGATGAAAACAGAAATCGTGCTCTGGCGGCGCAGCAGCAGCAGGAGGCCCCATTAGCTAAAGTGGTGCTTCAGGTTAAGAACAGTTTCAGGTTAAGAACGGACCTCCGGAACGAATTAAGTACTTAACCCGAGGTACCACTGTACTTACTTGGGTTAGGTTCCAATTCTATGTGCAGTTGGGATACTTAATTTCCACTGACTTGCTGGCTTGGATCACAAAGTCTTCCAACTAGTAGAACCCTGAGGAGGTTGTACTTACAGTTGCACCATCTGTTTAAACTTGGGAAAAGGAGGCCTCAAAATACCTGCTTGCATTTTGAAAAACATACCATAGCCAATCTGTTTTGTGTATTGGAAGAGTACTTGTGAGGCAGGCAAAATGAGTCTGTTAACGATCGAGCTGGATGATATTAAAGCTTAATAGCAGAGCTTTATGATTCTTCTTATGCTTTTTATTTTTTTTACTGCATTTATTTATCTCTGGTGAGCACTCCCTCACATCCAGTCCAGTTTATTTACCCCATATTGAGAGACAGAAAACAGTGAGCGGAGGACCCCGTGGGACTAGTACTACTTGTAAACACTTTAATAAATGCCCATGTTTAATAGTGAGACAAATCTAAGATTTGGCATGTCCAACAGGAATCCAGCATGATCTCTAGGAACATTTTGTTGGTCCCAATTTTCATAATGCTGCAAAAGGTTATTGTGGAAAGCCTGTATGTTGAATAGCGTAAAATAGTATCTTATCCACTCTCTTAGTTCCAATTGTTTTTGCTTATAGAATACCACAGGCATCTCCTTGCAAACAACCCCTTCATCAACTTTATTAATGGCAATACTTTCTTTAACTACTTGAACTACTTAAAGTTGTTCTGTGTGTTTGGTGGAATTAGCTGATTTCTTCCATCTCTGCTATCAGTTAACGTAAGTACAAGGAAACACACACCTGTGACCATGATCTGAATCTTACTGGCCCTCAGCCACCTTTATCCTGATTAGGTAGAGAACCTTCTACATTTCCCAGCAGTGAAATGTTCCTGAGTCCTTATACACTGGCTGCGGCCCAATTTTTACTGGGACCAGGTGGCATTTGCCACAAGCATTGCATATAATTTTTGACTCCCATAGTTTATGTGCAGAGCCAAAGGATTTGGGTTAAGCAATTCCACTTAACTTCCCAGTTCTCTCACACAAAAATCTGCAAGAGGCAATGCTCACATGATACCTCCCTTGTTTCAAATAGCATTATATATCTCTCCCCACTGCCTGCCTCAGATACCTTTTTGGTGGCCTCTGAAATCTCATTCCTTTCCTCTGAACCTTTCATTATGACTAACATTTTACTAGTCTTTCATCAAGCCCAGTGCCCTTATTGCACACTATTCTCTTTGATTTTATTCTCTTTGATTCTCCTCTCGCTCTATATTATTTGATATCTGTGTCCTGTGGCAAGGACTGTGTTAATTTGCATAGTGCATCCATATCTGGACAAATAATAATTAGGGTTTGAAGTTTCAATATAAACTAGAGCTTCAAGGCACTTGCTTTTCTCTCTGAGCTGCTCTTAATCAGCTACCTAGCCTCTGAGATTATGCTGCTTTCCAGTTTTCAGGTATTATTTTTTTTATGAACATATTTACTTGTAAGTCACGAATCAGTGGCCCATGGTGAGAAAGAAATCTTTGTATAATTATCTAGTTAATTGTGGTCATGTACATGCCTATATTGGGTTCTCCAGTGTCTCATAAGGCATAACAATAGAGATGCACGTCTTTTTAGAACTCCCCATTCAGTGGTGTAAAAACATTTGTTTTACTTTGGTCAGACATCAATGAGCAACGAAGCAGATCTGCTTCATGGAGCACTCTTTAGTAGGCAAGAGCTTTGGGCGACAATGCTGTGCATATGTTTTCAGTGCATGCTGTTTACCTTTCTATTATTAGAACTTTCCACTTCCTCTCTGCTGCTCCAGGCCAGGAAAGAGGTTTCTGCACCACCACCACTGCTGAGCCAGAATCTTCCACCCCATTTACCACTGAAATATTGAAAGGAGAAAGGAAATGGTCTGAGACTGTTTAAGACTGCCAAAGCAGATCTCTTTCTCCACCAGTGACTATTGCTCTGCCCAGTCTTCTAACTATCATTCCTCTGTAGAGGATGCATCAGACAATATTTCCCCCTGGTCTGGTTCACATGCCTAAAGGGGAGTGAAAGACCTAAGCATGCCCCCTTACCCTGTCTCTGACATCTTGGGACATCGATACAGGTGTAGACCCAGATCACCTATGTAGACCCACATTACACAGTCATTTACTAGACCTTATCTGGGAATTGACCATTTGAATGCAAAAGCCTTGCACAGAAAGTGTAATAACTCATGACCTAGGGATCTTGTAGTGCACTACATAGGATGCTGATGAGGACATGCTTCCTCAAGGGAGAACCATCAGTATCTTATTAGAAACCCTCTTCACTGAAAGACACAGCTGTGCAACCATCCTCTGACTTAGAGGATGGGTTCCCACATTACCTCTATCTCTCTAGACTCACTAGAAAATAATTTTAGGGTCTTTCATCCAGTCAACTCCAGGGAGGTGGAGCTACTACACAGGCATCAGTTGGCTCTAATTCAACCAACAAGACCCACTTGGAGCTGTCCAAGGCCCTCTTCTTGTCTCCTCTGCTTGACTTTGACCAGACACAACCCACTTCCATGTGAACCTCAAGCTCCCATGGAACTGGCAGACTTCCCAGAATGTTGGAGGCAGGACTGGCACAAACAGCATTGCTTTCCTCCACGCCTATGGGCTGGATTGAGAGAGGTATTGTTGCATGTGGCTCAGCTCAATCCATACTGGAACAGGGCATTGCCATTTATTTATTGCACTCTCAGAGACCGACCGAAAAAGAACAAATTGAGAAGGTGCTTGGGGCATTAGCCTACTAGATGCAACAGATGCAACAGTTGCTGACAACTTTCAAAACTGTGATAGTTTGAAATACCAATCAGAAATAAACCACAACAAAGTCCACTGAACCAGTCAAACTCGGGAGAAGTGGAAAGGCAAATGGTCATTAATTCACAGACACAGGACTCTGAAGCAAGGCAGGAACAGGCTGTTGCTGTGTGTCACTGCAGTAGAACCAATGGAGCAGAGCAAGTGCTGAGCCCAGGCCTCAACTACAGCAGCCAACAGGTTTTCTTCTGCTTGGCAAGAGTATGTAACCAGACCAGTGCTGAAGTTTCACATGTCTGTTCCCTTCTCTCTTTGAAGTGTGTACTGTGTGGCCAGAGCTTACACAGTCCTAGACAGCTCTCATGAAATGGGTTTCATAGCTCAGGTCCCAGATGCCCTGACACGAGGAAGTCTGTAAATAAGGCACAGCAGCAGTAGCCTTGTTTTCTGCAAATGAATATGTGTGGGTCTAATACGCTATAAGACCTCATTGGCATTCTGACAAATTATTTTCAAAGTGTCACAGTGCTTTTAAATTCAGAGGAAATAGACTTCCGGGTTGGCGCCATCGCCGAATGGCGGACTCCCTCCGAGCTCCGGAGGGAGCCTGCTCGGTAGGGGCTGGGTCCTGCCGCGCCGGCGACGCGGGGACCCTTAAAAACCATGGGCGCTAAAACCCATGGACATGGTGACTCGGCTGGCACCTTTTGAGCCCCCCCCGACCCGCGAAGGAGCCTTTTTAAAGGCTGCAGAACGGGTGACGGGGGGGGGTGCTTTGAGTCCTCCGCTTCCCCTGCCGAGCGAAGCCGCATGCCATTCGACGGAGAGCGCTGACTTCTTCCATTGGAAATTTGGACTTAAAAGCATAACCCGTGAGTAATCGGAACTTGGATTAAAAAAGGCGAGAATTTTTTTTAAAGAATTCGGAATGAGCGGGGGAGGCATAAAAAGGAAGTCAGCCCCCCCCCTGTTGTAGAGGAGCTAAAGTAAAGGACTTAACATCTAAGATTGAGCGCAACCTTATTTTGATAAAGTTATGAAATTTCGCGATGGAAAATTATAAGATTGAGCTGGAGGAGAAAAGTGGAATTTATTCAAAAAGCAAACCCCCCCCCCGGAACCTGGGAGCGTTTTAGTGAGAGCGCCGGGAGAAGACAAGGAGAGGTTTTGACAGCTGTCAAAGAGCTGTCAAAGCAGAAGAACAACAATGAGAACTTTGTTACGAGGACTTTGCCGGTTATATTTGTTACAAATTGGATACAAAATGTTTAAAACAAGGAATAATAAAGTTACTTTGACTGGTGGACGTGATCTAGAAAGGAACTGAGTTACTATAATCCACCTAGAGGAGCCGAGGGATATTACAAGTTGTTGGCATCGAATTTGACAGAACTTTTTATCTCCTGGGAAACTGCAGAAATGGAACATTATTTTGACTACAGAGGTTTACACACTAAAGTAGACAATAGACTTATCTATTGAAAATGGAAGGGACTTGGCATCATGTTTCGTTCCTGAATAACAGAGCCTCTGCAGTGGAATTTATAAGCTTTTGGAATTAGAACATTTGTGCAGGAAAACAGGAAAAGAAAGAGGAGAGAGACTAACAAGAACAACAAGAATAATAAGAATTGGACAAAGTTGGAAGTGGGAACATTTGGGAAATCCAGATTTGAAAGGTTTAAGAAATAAAATTGGAGTTTTACTCCCAAGTATATAAAAATCTGGATGGAAAAAATGGGCCTTTTTGAGATAGACTCCTTCCAAGATTGGACATTTAAAATTAAAGAAGACTGGTAAAGGACTATGGTTTAAATAAATGTGGGAACTCCAGGAAGACATCAGATGTTGATCAATATGGGAAATGCAACCAGGAAAAGGGGGAGGGATTTGGAATCCAAAGGCTGTAAAATCAAAATCATATTTTATTTTATTATATTTTAATCTATTATGTATATTAAAGGGGGGAACGCGCGGAAGGGAATAGGTCGATCTTAGGAGATGGGAAAATATTTTTAAATTGGGCTAATGATAATAAGGTTAAAATTTGGGATAATAAATTGCTGAATTTATTTGTAAGAATTGGAATACAAGAGGGGGAGGGGAGGGGAAGTCCTGGAAAGATGTTATGGAAAATAAGATCTTAAATTTGGATGTTTTTTTTTTTTTATATTGTTATAATTGGAAATTCTTAATAAATATTATTAAAAAAATAAAATAAATTCAGAGGAAATAATGTGTGTGTGTGGAGGGAACCCTCACGTCCCATTTCATAGAATAAATTCTAAGGAAGCTTCAACATTTGTTTGTTTGTTGCAGGTATTAGTCGCTTTACAGACCTAAGCCCTCATAAAACAGTGTACAGAGAAAAATAAAAACAATATAACTGCAGGTAGAACATGAAGCACTGGTTGGATACAGATAGAGAGGCATGAGAGTAGGGATGGAGGAGGAAACCGTTTAAAGCAGATTTATACATGGATTTTGGCAGTTCCAGCTGAACCCAGCTTAGCTTGCATTGGATTGCCTCTTGCGGCAAACACCTGCTCAAGTCTGAGCCACTTATCGTATGTGTTGCTGCTTTAAAAAGCAAACCAACTATACAAAAATATTTCATCGTATACATATAACATATAAAAGAATTGAGACTCACTATATTTCTGCAGTATGATTTTCTATTAATGTAAATTAATTAATTAAATTAATTTATATACCACTATATACCCAACTAAGGGATACGGGTGGCGCTGTGGGTTAAACCACAGAGCCTAGGACTTGCCAATCAGAAGGTCGGCGGTTCGAATCCCTGCAACGGGGTGAGCTCCTGTTGCTCGGTCCCTGCTCCTGCCAACCTAGCAGTTCGAAAGCACGTCAAAGTACCACTCCGGCGGGAAGGTAAACGGCATTTCTGTGTGCTGCTCTGGTTCTCCAGAAGCGGCTTAGTCATGCTGGCCACATGACCTGGAAGCTGTACACTGGCTCCCTCGGCCAGTAAAGCAAGATGAGCGCCGCAACCGCAGAGTCGGCCACGACTAGACCTAATGGTCAGGGGTCCCTTTACCTTTATATGCCAGACTAGATCTCCAAGTGGTTTAGTCAGTTATATGTGCTGTTGTCTGTCTCTGTTTATGTGCTAGTCACTCTAGAAACCAATTGCATATAATCATAGAATTGTAGAGTGGGAAGCTTTTCTGCAAGAATATCATGAGGGACTTTGTCAAAAGCCTTGCTGAAAGCAAGATACGCTACGTCCAGGACATTCCCCTGATCCACCAAGCTTGTAACTTGGATGGCCTTGGATGGCAGAGCAGCACTTAAGATTGCTTCCAACCCCCTCAGCCAGCTTTAAGGTTGCTCAATTAATTAAAAATTATAGTTCCAGTGACAAGCGTTAAACACAATACAGAAACTTCTAAGTTATTAATGGATTTTTAAAGAGCCTCAAAAACACATTCCTCTTCAATACATTTGAGAAAAGTTTCTTAATGAAGGTCTTTTTGGTATGACTTACCAGGGGGAAAGCTGGCTTTTAATCCCTTAGATTAACATAATGAGTTTGTTTATTTTTAGGCGTGGGATGGGGAGTGTTTTCCGAGAAATCACTGACAGAAACTGCAAGCTGTACAATTTTAAACTAAGTGATAATTATGCTTTTCAGGGATTTATTTTGAAGTTTGAAACATTCTTTATTATAGCGTAGTTTCAGAGTTAATTGCGGGAGGAGAATAGTTAATAACTCTCTCCTAATTTTATCCACACCAATAGAACACTGTTGTGATAAATTTAGCTTAATGCCAAATATTTCTTTTCTTTTTTTTTTTACATGCCACAATACTTGCAAAAAAACATAATAATATATATAAAGTGTAAAAATGTGATCATGTTGGGTATCTGCAGTTGTGGGGGGGTAGTACAATGTAAAATCTCAGGAATAATGGTCAAACGTGCAATTTTTATTCATTAATATATTTCCTCTATTACTGTTTGGCTCCTGGGAATATATTAGAATAAGAATGACTATGCTCTGTAAATAATTACAGAAGAATGTGTGCAGTTATACTATGGCTTCTGTCTTCTTTTGGATTTTGAATTAAGAGTTTCCTGTCTGCTTCTGTCACTCAAGCAGGGCTGGTCTGCCCATGAAGCAAGGTCGAGGCAGCTGCCTTGGGTGGCAGATCTGGACCCACTAGAAGGGGCAGCAGATTGGCCTGTTACCTTCTCTTCCACCCCGCCCTCCTCCAGCGCCATTTCCTCCCTTCTCATTCCATTGGTGATATTAACTTTCCTCTATCATTTCAAGGCTGATCTTCTCTCTCCCCTTTCATTCTTCAGTCCCTTCTCTCACTTCAACTGGCAGGGGAGGTGCCATTTTGTGGTTCACCTCAGGTACCAAATATCTTCAGGCCAGTCCTGATCTCAAGCCACAGTCAACAACATTTGGAAGCCTCTTGTAATAATACCTTTATTGTCATTGTACAACCTGTGTACAATGAAATTAAATGAGCCTCCTTCCCCGCCCCCAAAACACTCAGTCTCGTTGCACTCTGTGTGCTTATTGAACAACACACCACCTCACAAGTCAATTTCGCTATGTTATTTTCCGTTCAACAGCCTAACAGCCCGCGGATAGAAGCTATTTTTTAACCTGTTGGTACGGCTGATTATACTTCTATATCTCCTGCCCAAGGGTAGAAGATTAAAGAGGTGATGGCCGGGGTGTGAGTCATCCCTGAGAATTTTTCTCGCTCTCCTAAGGCAACGATCCCTTGCGATGTCATCTAGCGAACTCAAGGGACAGCCCATGATATCATGATCTGTATTCACCACCCTCTGTAGAGACTTTCTGTCCATGGCTGTTAGGCCAGCAAACCACACTGTAGTACAATATGAAAGGCCACTTTCTATTGTGGACCGGTAAAAGGAGTTCATCAATTGTTGTTTAACTTTATTCTTTCACAAGACCCTGAGGAAATGGAGTCTCTGTTGGGCCACCTGAGTTATGGTGATTTTCCAAGTGAGGTCCTCACTAAGGTAAACACCCAGGAATTTAAAGGAGGAGACTCTCTCCACACAGCCCCCCCCCCCCCGATATACAACAGGGCAGGTTCCCCTCTCTTCCTCCGGAAGAGCATTCAGGTAAGAATGGAATTCCCAGGGATTTATTCCATATGTTAAATCCACACACACAGGCAAAATTGTAATGGTTGTAGGAAGTGTGGGATGATCCAGAGCTCATCTATCAAGTCCTGTGAAGACTTGAGGGGATCCCATTTGGGCCCCAAAATGTTCAACCACTGGCCTCCAAAGCTTCTATATCTCCTGCCCAAGGGTAGAAGCTTGGTAAAGCTTGGTTTAAGGAAGAATCACATGCCCTCTCTCATGTATTGAAAGCTGTTAGTATCGCAGATAAAAGATTGGGCTAACTGGTGCTACCCACTTACATATCCTTTCAGTGTCTCAGAGGGGTTGTGTGAACCCTCCTGCTATTACTTGTACTTGTGAAATGCCCAGACACCAATGCAATGATTCACTCAACCCTGAAAATAAGGCCTTTCTGAATCATACTAGTACTAAATGTTGAGGGGAAATTTAAGCTAAATAAATGTTTTCAATCCTGTTCATTTGTATCCTTAGGGTTTACCCCTGTCTTATTGGACTGATGGTTTTCTTTTTTTCTTCTTCTCTCCCTCCCCCCACCCCTTCTGTAGTCTACACATAAGTGATTTATGTTTATATTGTGATGACCATTGGCTATAGACGATGATAAAACCTGAAATGTTTCTACACAGTTCTGGAGGCCTAGAACCACTTTTGTTTATTTTATATTTTAAAATTCTGATTCTGTAGAATTCAAGTTATTCATTGAGAGAGAGATCTTTCCTTCAACTTCATAAGTGGTATGAGTGGTTCTGTCAAATTTTGAATAAGACTTTAACTAGCAGTAATGGGTTCTGTGGCAATTACATGTTCAGAGGAATAATGTGAGAGTTTCTGAAACAGTGGTAATTCAGTTTCCTTTCTATGTAGACAGCTTTGAGAAGGTGAGATATTAGGGACAGTGTCGGAAATTGGAGACTCAAGCTGTGAACGTCAAATGCAACCGCAGGAATCCTTCATTTACTTGCATGAGTTCTCATATCCGTACAATATCTTGAAAACTTAGCTGCTGACATGGTGATTACCTTTGAGTCTCTTGAAGAATTTATACAATGCATGAATGAAAAAAAGATGTGTGGAATGGTGTTAATCAAGTTGATATATCACAGGCAAGAAACCTTCAGCTCACAGACTCTAGGCCTCTTCTGCCTCAGGGTAATTTTTATGTGAGTGAAGTGGTTGCTACTTCCTGCAGCTCCATTTCACACTGCTCCGCTAAGTGCACAACAGGGGACGGGGGCTTATAATCTGGTTACTTCTCACACTAACTTGCCCCACCAATTTAGGGGCCAATAGAAGATGGGACGCGGGTGGTGCTGTGGGTAAAACCTCAGTGCCTAGGACTTGCCAATCGTATGGTCGGTGGTTTGAATCCCCGTGGCGGGGTGAGCTCCCGTCGTTCGGTCCCAGCTCCTGCCCACCTAGCAGTTCGAAAGCACCCTTAAGTGCAAGTAGATAAATAGGTACCGCTTTATAGCAGGAAGGTAAACAGCGTTTCCGTGTGCTGCGCTGGTGCTGGCTCGCCAGCTGCAGCTTCGTCACGCTGGCCACGTGACCCGGAAGTGTCTTCGGATGGCGCCGGCTCACGGCCTCTAGAGCGAGATGAGCACGCAACCCTAGAGTCGGACACGACTGGCCTGTACGGGCAGGGGTACCTTTACCTTTACCTTTTAGAAGATGATGCTGTGGTGCAACTGTGCTATCTTTACCTCCAGTCAGTTGCTTTGCTGATGTTTAGCATCTGGTGGCAAGGCAGCGGCAAGGTTGGCACTGTGCAAATGCCCCAGTGGAGGCAATAGGGTGCTCCTTCCAGTGCTCTTGCCTCAGCAACCTCGCTGCCACCTTACCTCTCCTTGAAGCAGCAGTGATGCAACTGACAAGAGATCAGGTGAGCGCTATCAACCCACTTCACTGTCCAGTGCATATCACTTGGGAAGACAGGCAAACTATAGTGGTACCTCGGGTTAAGTACTTAATTCGTTCTGGAGGTCCGTACTTAACCTGAAACTGTTCTTAACCTGAAGCACCACTTTAGCTAATGGGGCCTCCTGCTGCTGCCGCACCGCTGGAGCATGATTTCTGTTCTCAACCTGAAGCAAAGTTCTTAACCTGAAGCACTATTTCTGGGTTAGTGGCGTCTGTAACCTGAAGCGTATGTAACCTGAAGCGTATGTAACCTGAGGTACCACTGTAATGTCAGTGTAGTGGAAGAAGTAAAGATCACCAGTGTTGAAGCAATGATTCTTCAACATTAACCTTGTTGGACTGGTCATGTTGTTCGAATGCCTGATTATCATCTTCCAAAGCAACTACTCTATTCCCAACTTAAGAATGGAAAGCGAAATACCAGTGGACAACAAAAGAGGTTTAAAGATCCTCTCAAGGCAAATCTAAAAAAAAAAGTATAAGCGCTGATGAATGGGAAAGATTGGCCTATGAGCACTCCAACTGGAGAACAGCCTTTACCGAAGATGTTGTAGACTTTGAATAAGCACGAATTCAGGGCAAAGAGAATCATACTCAGCTACGAGTGATCACCAAAGAAGAAGAAAGAACTATCTGACGATACTGCATCACTGATTTCTTCCAGGGCATTTCCTGCCTTCAGACATTGCCAGAACGGTGTGAGAAGAAATCATAAGAAGATGGAGTTTGTCTTGGGAAGCAGCTTGTTTCAGCTAGGACAGGACTTTGGGGGCAGACATCCTGGCCCCGTTCAACATGATAAACAGCAGGAACCCTGAATGCACCAGGGCTACCTTACCACGTTTAGGAGTAAATGAAGTGAAGTAATATGCATTTCCAGCTAAGAAGATGTGCCTCCAAAAGTCCAGAGTCATAAAATTACCAAACATCACCACTATTTTGCTTCGTAGTCACTTTCTTACATCCTCAGTAAGTCTGTCTGTGTGTTTCCTATAAACATATAACAGTTGTGGCTAGCAAAAAGCTAATTGATTCTAGCATGAGAGCTTCTATAAATAGCTCAATTGCTTATCCAGGCATTATGGTATTTTTGAGTGGAAATACATGGGTTTCCTGAGCATGTGGCAAAAAGTGACATCTATGCCTTTTCATATTAATCCTGTCTGTCACTGTCGGCTTCTAAATTTAACAGTGTTTTACAGCAATCCAATAGTGTCTCTGACTAACTGATTATGTTTATTAAAAACACATCAGTCACTTTTCTCCAAATGGTAACTCCTACACCGAGTTATCAATAATAGTTTATAAGCAATGTAAATTAGAGTCTGGTTAGCTTCCTACTGATCTTTATTTTATTATTTTAGTTCAACATAGCTGAAAGCACGTTTGCTTCCAGAAGAAATGTTTGATACACATTCGCTCAACATGCACCTGTTGTTTAGTGTTAATTTCTCCTGTGCTCTACATTAAGTCATTAGCTCATGCCAGAAATTTTAAATATAACGATCATTTAAAAGGATTGTCCCACTCTAGTTGGCTTACTTAAATCAGCTATGATGCCAAGATAGGTCTTGATTCAGTTTTCCCCAAAGAAGTTTGATTGGTGTCTGCTTTAAAAGAGATCCAAAGCACTAGTCTATGGTGCTCGGAGCCATCCCCAATTCCCTATAATAATTAGAGTTGCCTCTGGGCAATTCACATTTATCCCATCAGTGGAAGGTTTGTAATGGAGCCTACCTCTCCTTTGTAAGGCACAAGAAGTACACATTAGTCATTGTGTGTGTGTGTGTAGCATTAGCCACCGGCTATCACCGCAAACCACCATCACATAAATCAAAACTATAAGCCTGGCAATTTAAATGAAGGAAGATGTTTTGCACCTGCACAGCTCCTGGGTCTTGGAGACCAGTGAGATCTTCTGCTTCTGCTATGATCTTGGAGCCGGGGCGGGGGGGAGTCTGAAGCTGCCACCTCCATACCAGCAAGAACTACATAGTGAAGGAAATAATATTGATTAGTTGCTTTAAGTTTATTATTCATTTTGTTGTGCTTCTTTTTTTCGAGAAATGGCCACAAATGTGAACTGTGTAGTAACAAAAGGAACAATACAAGAAACATAATTTAAAAAAAAATAATATCATAGACATGAATAAGATATCCTACAATTTCAGAAGGCATCCTAAAAATGCACAGAATCCTTGAAAAATGCACACAAAATGAGTTGTGCTTCCCCAAATGATAACAAACAGGGCCTCCTCTACTGGCTTCTAGCTGTGGATAGGTTGTTATTGGCAGAGGCAGTCTCTAGCCACACACCATGCATTTAAAGCTCATTACTTTCCCCAAATAATACTGGGGACTGTGTTGTGCCCCTCAGAGAGCTACAATTCCCAGCACCCTTCACTAACTATGGTTGTCAGGATCCTTTGGGGGAAGCCATGTGCTTTAAATGTATGCCAGGATTGTGACCTGAGTCCCAAGTTGTTGCCAGGAGTTTCGGCAGTGTGCCGCAAGTCAAATGCAAAGCATAAGATTATACCACCCTCTAAAGGAGGAGTGGGGAGGCTTCCCTCCTCTCCCCTGTTGCCATATCCCCACAGCGCCCCAGTGCCCAGTGCATGGATCATCACAAATGCAAGGGGATTTCCTCTCTCACCTCTCTCCCCCCCACACATCCCATGCCATCTCGAAATCTGCAATGAGAAAGACAGCTATGTCTTGCCAGAGGTCTGAACTGACCACTTGCAGAAGGCTCCCTCCCACTTTGACTTCCTTTCTCTACCCACTTTAGATGCCCGTCCCATTCTTCCCACCTTGCCCTCCCTCCAAGCTCCTCTCTCCATCTGCATGGAATTAAGCGAAAGGGTACATATTTTCCATCCCTGTTATATGGTGCCAAGGAGTCTTAAGGAGAGATTCCCAGCAGCTGGGCTTTGACAGCTTCCCTCTTGTATCAACAACAATCTTTTCCCACTGCAACCATGGCAAACTGAGGCTGGGCTGCAGTGCCAGCATGCCTGAGCACTCAACTACCCCCCAAAAGACCAAGCCCTATCCGTTGGGCCCTATTCATTGATTTATATATACATGTATCCTGCTCTTCTAGTGTCTATATACTTACTTAGAGTGGCTTGCAATAATTTTAAATTACTTAGTCAATTACCTTTCGTAAGCCACCTTGGGACTAACTTTAAATAAAGATTTGCATTATTTGAGGGCCTTCCTAAAGCTATTCAGGCTTGCAGCTGTGAAGATGTATGTTAATGCATAACTCTCGATAGATAGCTATTACTATTTCCTCCTACATTTTTGTACTGGGAATTGTTTCTTTATACATATGTGTGGGGAACAACCTGCTGAGACCAGTATTCAGCCTGGGTGGGCTGCAGGTGGGTGGGAAAAATGGTGCAAGATGCCAGACTCTACCTGATGGCTCTTAAGTCTCAAAGCAAGTCAAGGGGGGAAGAAGAAGAAGAAGGAGGAGGAGGAGGAGGAGGAGGAGAAAAGACTTGGAAGAAGGTGTCAGTGGCATACTGAGGGAAGATAAAGGAAGTGGTGGGTTAACTCCTTCCTCCATGGTAAGCAGGTCTTCTGTGTGGGAAGTGGAAAAGTGACTGCAATCTGTGTGCCTGGTGGTCTTCATTTTATTGGCAGGGAGCAGCTGCTCTACACTTTGAGTGTCTGGACACCTGGGACTGCAAAAACGTGTTGCAAGTTTCATGCTGCATTGTGAAAAGGTTGAAATAAGTGTAATATACTTTTGAGTAAGAATCAGTGCTGAAAACCTTGCAACTGAATATAAATTTTATAGCACATTCCAGAATACCTGGTGTGTGTATTTCTGTGCTCTTATACTCTGTCTCTCTGTATATCTATAATTATATCTCTCTATATATTACTCTGTGTTTACCTTTATACCACACTGCTGTACTGCAAATTTATGTGTAGGCATGCACTCATGCATATAATATATACATTTTCTTCTGTTTTCATTTTTCAAGTTTGGGAATGAACTTCTTATATATTTCTGTTTGCCAGGAGTAATGTCCCTGCGTTTTAAGACAAGAAAGAAATGTAGAGGTTATTCAGAACAGAATTAACTTGCTTAGGTTGCCATGTATTTTACTAAAGCTTTAATGAGCCATTTTGCACGTTTTAAATGTTGTGACTGCAATTATTCTCACTGCTTCATCTACTCTCCAAAGGACTTTTGTAATTTCAGTATGGAACCACTTTTGACAGGTCATTTTAACTTATTTAGCTATGGAGGCTTCAAGTCTGAATTTTGTATTACTTAAATATGTTCTCAATGAATGTCAGCATGTTAGACATTTGCACGTGATATTTAGCTCCTGCACAGAATGAAAGGATCTTGCACCAGGCTATGGATGACACCCTTCTCTGTGAATATTGGGCAACTTACAATTTTATTGGCCGTTGCCCAGATCCTTCTGTAGCATATTATGCATAGAAAAATGAATAGATATCACAAATCATTTGCTGTGTAGTGTTTTATTAACAAGTTCATCACTTTGCAAACCTTAAGGTGTTTACTGTGGAGTTGTCCCATAAGCTTTCATGAAGAAATTCTTATCAAGATCAGTATGGTTATAAGTTACCATTGATCAGGTCCTAGTACTCAGCAGATGTGTTTAAATGTATCAGTGAAATTGGAACAACCCCATTTCCTAACTATCCCAAAAAGCCCATACAAAACTTGCATGGTATACAAATGAGAGGATTTCTCCCTGCACTAAAATAAATATATGGCACAAGAATGCAAGAGAATCGTGACTGGCTCTTTTACTGTTCCTTAAAAAGTCTAAAATTCTGAAATATTTATTCAGTCATATCCCATCTGCTTGCTGCACTCAACTTCCAGGCTGTGAACTTATATTGAACTAAATGACCAACAATACAGTTGAAGCAATCACCCTGAAAATAAGTTGGAAATGCACTTCCTCTCTTTAAATAGCTATAAAATACACAGATTGTCTTCTCCTTTCTTTAGTTATCAGGATTTATTTGTTCTCTTGCTTCTAATATCCACTGAAGATATTTTCTGCCAGTATTAACTTCTTGGATCAATAATTTTTGATGGCAATCTTGAGGGAAGTTGGTGTCTGGCAGCTATCATAGCACTGTAGTCTCTTGTTGAAAAGCAGTTACCACAAACAAAATTGGCTCTATCTTTGGGAGTGATGTTCACAAAACTGCACATATTTTATAGTACAATTATCTAGGGTGGCTGTCATGCCCTCTCTGTTTAGAAAAATAGGGTCACAGCTTGAACAATCCAGTTTTATGAGTTGGAGCGAGAGGCAATAAGTTTTCACATACAGTTTACATCAGGGATGCAGAACCTGTGACCCTCCAGTTGTTACTGGACTACAACTCCCATAATTCCTGACCTTTGACTATGCTGGCTGGCCATAGTGGGAGCTGGGGTCCAACAACCTCTGAAGGGGCACAGGCTTCCCATCCTTGCTTTATATTTTCTGAAAGAGTGCGGAACTGCTCATATACTCAGATATACTGTACAGTGTGTGATCTACCATCCACATCTTGTGCTTGACACTGCCAACTAGGCCACAAATTAAAACATCAGGCCTGATGCTTGCCAGTCATCCCCCTTATACCCCCACAAGTAAGAAGCAGGATCCTGAAGTTTGCCCTCCTTCCATATATTAAATTTGTGAGGTGGGGGGGGGGGAGTAGGCTGTTTGCCATGACCCTTCCAACCCTTGGATCCAGCAAGTGTTAAAATATAAGCCAGGCTAGCTTCCTGATGAGGTGATTGCCTGGGTGATGGGCCATTAAGGGGAACAAACTGTTTCTATTGTATTTGCTAAAGGTGCTTATTAGCTTGTGTTTTTCAGTACTTAACTTTGAAGATCTTAGGCTACAATCCTAACCCTACTTAAATGGGAGCAAGACCCATTGAATTCAATAGGACTTACTTCTGAGTAGATATGGTTATGATTGTGTTTTTCATTATTTGCTACTCCATATGGTGTTAAAATGCATCAGGAAAAAATGCTCAAAGTAGAATGCTTGCTTCAGTTACAGTTTTGTGTATCATTATTTGTTTTCTCTTCATTGTAACAGATGGGGTGCTCAGCTACACCAAGCACTTAAACAGTGGATTTGTCACAGGCTAATCTAGATTTTATTTTGCTTTTCTTGTAGAGTGCAGATATGAGTCCTGCAAGCAGTACCAACTCACTTCCTGTCAGCCCACTTACTGAAGAACCGTTGCCATTCAAGGTAAATAGCTTTCATCACAGAGTCAATGATACTTGCAGTATTTGACTTAAACAGGTGCATGCTTCCAAGTACCCTGGCTATAATTGCATGTTTGCAAAAATCATGAGGAGTTCACTGATATACAGAATGGCAGAGGATATGCTGGAAGCAGACTTGCGCTCTTGGTGAGACATTAATGTTAGGCAAAACTTTAAGCACTGTTTTACCAAGACTCCAGGAAATACCCTTTTGTTTCCTTGCATAAATAAACAACAACAATATCAATTTCCTTATGTTTGCCTTTACTCAGTATGTATCGGCATCTTTTAAAACTCCTGTCTGCCTGCTCAGCAAGCAGATGTGTGTGTATGGCTGTTGTGGTGGGGCATCTACCCTTCTCTACATCCGGAGAGGAAGCTGCTTCTCTTATCTACTAGAATAGCTGCACCTTGTAAAACTTTTGTGTGAGCAGAGACATCCTAATCAAAAACCTTTATTCTTCCTGATCAGCCAAACAGCCCTGGGTTATATCTCCACTTTGTCAATAGGGCATGTTAGGTGAACATGGCATAATGCATGGCCCACAATTATTATTTTATGACATCTGCTGAAGCCATCATACTATCCCAAAGTACTTCTGTCACCCTGATGACATTTCTCTCTTTTCCCTCTGGCACCAGGGTTGCTGGCTGCAGATGGGGATTGCAAGTGGTTCAAGTCAAGTACTAACCTTATACACCACAGTCCTCTTCATTTATTATTATTTATTTATTCCTTACATTTATATGCCACCTTTATCCTCCAAGGATTTCAAGGTGGTGTACACAGTTCTCCTCCTCCCCATTTCAGCCTCACAACAACCTTGAGAGGTAGGTCAGGCTAAGAGAGAATGACTGGTCCCACTTCATGAATGAGTGAGGATTCAAACCCTGCTCTCTCAGGTCCTAGCTCAACACTCTAACCATTATGCCCTGAAGAGTCACTCCTGTGCCATTGCCTGCTCTATCACTCCAGGTTCTGGATAACTTGGTGGTGACCGACTAGACTAGAGAATCTGTGGTCCTCCAGATGGCGTTGGACTACAGCTTTCATCTTCCCTGACAATTGCTCATGTTGACAAGCACCAATAGGAGTTGAAGTACAACAACATCCAGGGAGCCACAGATTCCCCATCCCAGTACTAAGCCATCCCTTTGAGAATTCGACACTGATTCTTCTGGATGACTGCTTTTTTATACCTTCAATTTTAGGGTACTTGTTACCTTTCCAGGCACTGGGGCATGGACCTTACCCCCTGAACCTAGGTACCTGACAGGCACATAGTATGCATGTATATACAACCTAGGTTTCCCTTATCCCTCCATTCTTCCATCATGGAACTCAAGGTGGCATGCCTTCTGTATGTTCGTTTAGCTTCATCTCGACTATGGTCCTCCAGTCAATGTCACAAATTTATATAAAGAGTGACTTTATATAAAGAATAACTTATGAGAAGGTGTGATTTGTTGGCATCTGCTCGTTTGAAGAAGACTGAGAAGACAGGTGACAACTGTGTGTAGGCATACAGAGACACATTGTTGTATGCCCATTTTAAAAAATAGCAGGATATTAAAAATAAAACCAGGGGTGCATTTGTTTTGGCTTTTGAAGGAAAGACTTCCATCTTTCCTGTGGAACTCATGTAAGCATTGAGGTCAGGCTCAGGGGAGATTCATGTGCAACTCCCAGCCAGCACCGTTGAGGGGAAATAAAAGTAATATAAAATGCAACCGTTTCTGTTATTGCTTGCAGACTTGCTCCAGGAGAGAGCAACATGGTTTCAGCAGTAACGTGAGTGAGTGATTTCATATGCAAAACCCCTTTCCAAATACTGTCAGTCTATAATAGTGGTTTGTGATGACAGGGAATATATTACTCTGGCCAATTTGATAGTCGTACTTCCCAACTTCCCGTGAAGTGAGCAGTAATGTTTAGATGTTTAATTTGATTTGTTTTGGGTGGTTCTGCTTGTCACTTAACAACAGGGTAGAAGAATTGGGCCTCTGTGGAATAGTAAACTATGGTTTACTTTTGAATTTGAAATAAGTTTTAGCTGTCTCTTTGGAATATCAGTTCTGACCTAAGAAGAAGGGGGTGCCCTTTCAATGTGTTTGCTGTACAAACGTGGGTGGCACTGTGGTCTAAACCACTGAGCTTTTTGGGCTTGACCATCGTAAGGTCAGCAGTTTGAAACCACATGATGGGATGAGCTCCTGTTCCTCTGTCCCAGCTCCTGCCAACCTAGCAGTTCGAAAGCACACCAGCGTGAGTAGATAAATAGGTACTGCTGTGGCGGGAAGGTAGTGTCTCTATGTGCCCTGGCTTCCATCACAGTGTACTGTTGCATCAGAAGCAGTTAGTCATGCCAGCCACATGACCCAGAAAAGCTAACTGCAGACAAACACTGGCTTCCTCGGTCTGAAAGTGGAGATGAGCGGCATAGTCGAATTCAGCTAGACTTAACTAGACTTACCTTTACCTTTACCTTTACCTGTACAAACTAACCTCATCACAGATGACCTGGCTTTCTAATAAAGCTTATATGGACAGGCAGTATGGGATTCATAGAGCATGTGAATTCTGGGACATCATATCTGAAATCCAAGCAGAGAGAAGTAAGTGTGTGTGTGTGTGTTTGTTTTACTCTTCCTTTCATACATTACCAGTACTTGTTTTTTTCCTTACAAGAAAACCTGTTCAAACTTTTTACAGCATATTGATTAAGTTTTGGTAGGAACCTGATACATTGCTTTATGGGCCGGGTCTGTCCCACCTCAGCAGTTCCTGGCATACATTGTGGGGCGAGTCTATCAGCAGATAAATGGCCTTTCCCTCTCTAAAAGAAGAAAGGTACAGATGGCATTAGGAGGTGGGTTAAATAGCTTGCTCCTGATATAAAACGTACAGAGCAAATGTGCGGTTGAGGCATAGAGGGACAAAGGTCAGCTTTCATATCTATGAATAGCACTAATGCTGTTGCTCTTGCACATTAGGCCTGAGGACTCAATCACAGGAAATTTGGAATTAAAATCACCACTGTGCCTCCTACTGTGCCATTTCCTCAGCAGCTCATAACATCCTCAGTGTTGCTGCATACCCAGCTGCCATCTATAGGGGGTCCTTCAGGCTTTTTATGTGGCATTGTTTTTGACACTCAGTCTGAGAATTAAAAAAATAAAATGATATGACAGCAGTTTGGGGAGCACTCAGAGGCGGCTCCATCCCTAGCTCAGTGCAAGAGGTGCCAGCTGGGCTAAAATTTTATTGAATGAATTAACAGAGCATTTTTCTGTGACTTCAGGTGGTAGTAAAAAATAGAAAACAGGATGGTGAGGGGGCATGTCATGGTGTACATAATTAGCAGCAGCAGCAAATAGAGACAGAAGACTCGGCCTCACACTTACCCTTATTGAGGCGAGACAATAAGAACTGTACACAGTACTTCAAATGCAGTTGCACCATAGATTTGTGTAGCATCAATGTGATATTGGCAGTTATATTTCCAATTCCTTTCTTAATGACCCTAGCATGGAATTTGCCTTTTTCACAGTCACCACACACTAGGTTGACTTCTTCATCAAGCTAGCAAGGTCTCACTCCAGGTCTATCAATATTATATATGCGCATACACAGTAAGTTATTTGACTACAAAGAAAACACAAGCCAGATTCTGATGTTGGTTTTTCAGAGATTACAGTGGCCAAGGCTGGTTTGGTACTTCAGTGAATATTAGCTTTATTTACCAAATTGATATTGAAATTGACAAAGCTTGTTCTGATTTGGGGGAATTGGTAATTCTTTCCAGTTTTTGCTAAGTTTAGTTACTCTGTTCTCGCCTCAGTATTTGACTGTGCTGATGCTAATCCCCCAAATGAGAAACAACACAATTAATAAAAGGAGATAATCCTAAGAAAAAGTATGGAAGTCTGCTGATAAAGCTCTCTTTCATCAAAGAGATCCCCACTAGATTCTGTCTTTGTGGCGGTTGTAGCCAGGTTAACAGCTTCAAATAGCAAATTATGAAAAGAATAATCTAGCAGCCAGGATCACTTGTAGTAGTGGGCCACATTATCCATTTGGAAAGAATCTTTCCCATCAAAAGGGAAAGAATCCATAATAAGTTTGTTGGTTTGAGAAATGTTTACCCATGTTTCCACTAAAATAGCCTCAATGAGGATTTCTGATCAAATAAAAACTGTCTAGATAAGGAAACTGTAAACTGGGGTAAATATTATGTTACCC
This sequence comes from Podarcis erhardii, assembly GCF_964252035.2. NCBI lineage: Eukaryota > Metazoa > Chordata > Lepidosauria > Squamata > Lacertidae > Podarcis > Podarcis erhardii. Next base: position 63,807,023 of record NC_138512.1, on the reverse strand, counting down.
ATTAGGTTTCAGAAAGAAAGAATACTTAACATTAATGAGCTTTATGTGCCATTGAAATCAGTAGATTTAAAGTGTATAGTTGAATGCTAAATTCAGCCTTACCAACATCGTGCCTTCCTGCTATTTTGGGTGACAAATCCCATCAGTCCCAGTTAACACCTTGGAGTTGTAGTCCCAGACAGCAGGAGGGTACCAGGTTGCAGATGGCTAGCTTAAGAAAATGAAGTGATTTCAGTCGAATTTAGTTGTGGATAATTTTTTTTTATTGATTTCATCCTACATCAGCTAAAGGTCTGTCTTATCAGTGCATTCTGCGAATGTACAAAAACAATGCAGTGCATTCTTGGTACATTAATTTCAGACAGAAAGCATAATATTAAACTTGTTTTTCTGTTTTAGGTGATTACAGTGTTACAACACCACACATACACATGATTTTTCCTGAACAAGGTATTACAATAAATGAAAGGCACACATAAAGTCAGGAGAGTATGCATAATTTCTCCGGTAATCAATAAAAGTAGACCAATTTTCTTTCTTTCTTTTAAAAAATATACTTTTTGTTCTCTTTCTTTGCCTTCAATATAATTAGTAAGTTTTGACATCACCGTCAAGCAGTTTATTTTCCCATTCAGAAGCCGACAGAAAATTGTTTCCAGCATCTAGCATAACAGACTGTGGCTGTAACAGCCATGTATGATATCATCTCCTAATATAGTATGCAGTGTTCTTAGCATCCATCAAGAGAAAAAAATTTAGGAACTGAACTCAATTTCTCCTTCATTATTCCCCCCTCCCCGGTATATGCATTGTTTTTTCCTGGTGGTGGTGGTGGTGGTGTCTTAGTAGTGCCAAAGATCCACCATAACTCTTTTCTCTCTCTCTCTCTCTCTCTATCTCTCTCTCTCTCTCTCACACACACACACACACACACACAGAGAGAGAGAGAGAGGAGACACACCCACACCCACACCCTACACACCTTTCCAGAATGCATTCCTATGGTCCCCAGGAGTATGTCATAGAAGCCATAGGATTAAAAAAAAATTAAAAATTGAGGAGGGAACTCTCCCTCTGAAGGTATGGGGTGGAGTCTGACCTCACAAGTCTCATACCTGAAGCTATGACAAGGTCCACTGTTGGTGCTTCCCTGTCCCAGGAACTTTGGCATAACTTACAAACATAAAAACAAAATGGTTCCTAAAAATATACATAGCATCGTGTGAAGAAGGCCGAGCACTCTGGGGGAGGCGACCGTTGAAGCTGCGATGTGTGATGCACACCAGGCCCCTCCTGACCCATTTCCAACATAAATGGAGGGGGCCGAAGGAGCATTGACCCACCTGCCTGCCAGTGTGACCTCAGCAGGGCTTTGTATTTGGTAGTTTGGCTGCATTTGATTCTCCATTTCCTGACTCAGTTGGATTGTTCAGCCCATGTTCTAGGCACTAAGATCTGTGGGTATAATATACTACCTGTGCACAACTTTAGGACAGGTCTCCCTGAAGTTGATATATAAAATGAAAAAGTTACATTCCTTCTGTATGCATTCTCAGATGTCCTGAAGTTTGAAGAAATGTGGGTTTGGTTGGTCTTGTTTTGGCTTTGTTGAGTGTTCAAGACTATTTCTTAAGAAGGATGTGGGAGAAAGGGGCAGAAATGTAATTCCACTTTAAGTCATGTCAAAAACTCTGCATTAGAACTTTGGTATTTTAGAACATACAGGAATTAGTAAAATGAAGATCAGCATGCATGTGGCAGTAGGTGGGCAGGAGACAAAGGACCCATAACAGAGGTAGCATACTAAGAGATAAGAACCAAATATTGTTTCTGCCTGCCTGCTTCTGATTTATGAACTTCCAGCATATTATGGTTAATACACATTTGGCTTTCCTCAATCCCAGTTTCATCATCAATCGTTATTCTGTGCTTGCCTTTCCAGTCTGGATTGGGAATCATCAGTAGCTTTATTGTTTTCTTTTGCCATCCCTGCTGTATGAGGATGAATGCAAGATTTGTTTGCAAAAAAAAATAAAAAAAAATGAAAAAGGTAATTTGTTATCATGACAAGACAAACAGAATTATCTTTCCATAAATTAAAATGAAATTATTATTGGATTTTATCTCTTTATAAAGCAGTCTGTGCCTCTCATTCAGAGAGGTCCTTGGAGTAAATGGGAATTAATTGGAAAAAAATTACTGAATATTATGAAGCTGTCACTTCAGCTTTCTAGATCAGCACTGCAGATATTAGAGATGCTGGGTGCATACGAACCATGCAGATGATTTCAGCATATAAATGTTGAGGCGGGAAGTTGATTAGCATCCATATTTATTTACTCTGCAAGGGCCTGCCACTCTTTTGCCTTGAAGATCATGCTTTCTTGAGGTTTTGCTGTGTCCTTGCATAGAAATGAAGCACTATTATCCTGCTTTTAAAAACAAACTAGTGCACTAACAGGTTGGTTATTCAACATGGATATTGATTATTTTTTTTAAGCATAGATAGTTTAGATTTAAATGCTTTTAGATGTTTTGATTGTTTTCTCTCTTGTGTGTTTGCCGCCCTGGGCACCTTCAGGACGAAGGGTAGGGATATAGATTTAATAGTAAATAAAAAACAAATGAGATGCTTCTTAGAAAATTAGGAGTAAAAACAGCCATGAATAGTAGGCTGATGAGCCCTGGGGATGTGAAGAATGAAATGGCAACATTGATTCTTGCTGGTTCCTGAGAATTCTGGGTGCTTGCTTCTCCAGGAACAGCAGTGAGAGAGGGAAAGGGGTGTGCAGCTGGAAAATAGGACCAAATGATGTCAGCTAGTAAGCTCTGGGATGCTGAGCAGTCAGTCGGCTTCCTGTGATGGAGTGTGCCCATACTGGTTCTGGCCCCATGAAGCTAAAAGTGAGGCTTCCCTTGTGCAAAAGCAGCTGGGACTAGTGGGCAGAGGAACCCCAAGAACAGGGAAAGGAAAAATGGTAACATCTGCCCTGTGAGAAGGGGCATCGTTTCCAAGAATAATTGACTTCAGCCAGTGAGCCATGGAGCAGTGACAGCAAGGCTTCCTTCCTGTTTTATCCCCACAGATGATTGACTATTGCTTCCTGATGTGAGAGAGGGCGGAAACTGGAGGACAGGTTTACGTGTGTGGCAGGCCAGAAGTGGTATAATCGCCTTATTCGCACAAGAGCTTGCCTGAGTGAGGGACAGGGAGTTGATGTGGAATCTAGTAAGCTGAATGGGAGAGGTCACTTGGGCCTCTAGTGGCAGAGATGGATCAAGGCATAATGGGAGGTTAAACAGATTAATGCATTTTTTCAGCTCTGGTACAAGGTAGGTTGAATAAACTTCCTGAAGGCTAGAAGGAGGAACAGCTTGCTTTATGGTTATATGAGAGCGATGCAACTCTGCAATAAGTAGCGAGCATGGGGCTATGTCTGTGACCAAAATTAAGTTACCTATTATCCTATATATGTTGTTGGACAACAACCTTCAACTTTCCCGACCTTTGGATATGCTTATTGGGCTGCTGTTAGTTCCAGTCCAACAATACCTGGAGGGCACCACATTGGCAACTCCTCCTAGGAACAGGTGAATTGGCATACTGTTGGATTTTTACTTTTATAAAAGATGGATCTGATGTATCATCTCTATGCCAGCTCCATCTTATAATCAGTCTCCCTCCATCCTGAAGATAACGGAGCTTTCAGCAGACTGACAGCTTATATTATGGGTAACATGATGTTTTAGTTCTACTTAATTTCATGCATATGAGGAATCATGACTGGCTGACAGCTTCAATGAATCCAGAAAGCACTGCCTTAAGTGACGTTTTGCATAAGGAAAAAAAAAGGAATAATAAAGTTGATTATAGGCAAGCAGAACTAATGAATGTAAAATGGAGACGAGAAGAACCAACCATCTCCTCTCTGATTCTGATATTGTGGCTGGTTTTTTTGTGTTTTTTTTGTTTTTGTTTTTTAATTTTGCCTACCTAACCTACTCACATTTTGGAATAGTAATATCTAAAGGGGCCATAAGATAAAATATAAACTATTGTTTTCCTGAGTATGCTGTTGGTGTTAATGTTGGAAATTACTGACTTGCTACAGAAATTTTGCCTAAACTTTTAAATACCGTATTTTTCGCCCTATAGGGCACACCTAGTTTATTTTTTGAGGGGGGAATAAAGAAACAAAAATATTTTTTCACCAGGCGGGGCTGGGGTGGGGGAAGCCCGAGCTTCCCCCGACCCCAGCCCCCAGAACAGGCTGCTATCCACAAGCCTAGGGAGCCTGGCAGGATTTCCCGCCGGGCTCCCCAGGCTTGCGGATATCTGCCCGAAGCCCAGGGTGCGCTGCTCAGCGTGCCCCAGGCTTCGGGATGCAGGCTGCTATCCACAAGCCTAGGGAGCCCAGTGGGAACTCCCGCGGGCTCCCCAGGCTTGCGGATAGCAGCCTGAAGCCTGGAGAGCGAGAGGGGTCGGTGCGCACTGACCCCTCTCGCTCTCCAGGCTTCAGTGAAAGCCTGCATTCACCCCATAGGACGCACACACATTCCCCCTTCATTTTTGGAGGGGGAAAAGTGTGTCCTATAGGGCAAAAAATACGGTAATTTAGGGGTCTCTTCTGACACAAAACTTTGGATAAATTTTGAAGGGAGGCATCCTTTATTATTATTAGTAGTAGTAGTAGTAGTAGTAGTAATAGTTGTTGTAGTATTCAGCTAATTTCTACTCAGAGGAGAGTCATTGAAATAATGGCCATGGCTAACTTAGGTCCATCAATTTCACTGAACCTACTCTGAGTAAATCTTAGTTGAATACAACTCTGTAATACAACTGTCTAATGAAAACTTACCCAAGCAGTGCACAATATAAGAATCTAAAAGCAAAAATTAAAATAAACTTTAGAAATCTCCTCCCCCCCTTTTTTTTTAAGCTACCAAATGCAAAGCAAAATGTTTTTATCTGCCTTTAGAATCAAAGCAGAGACATCAGTTCATCTTCCCTCTGGGAAACATCCAGGTATCATCTTTGAGTCTAGAGATTCCTAAAAACAGCAAAGTGTGTGCTGGTTTTACTTTTCTAGTTTATGGGTGGAAAGGGGACAACACCATGCTATTGCGCTAATGATTTGAAAGAGCAAACTAAGCCACTTGCTTCCATTAGGAAAGGTGGCTTTTGTTCCACACCAAAACCCGTTGGGAATATCACCATTGCCCATTTTCACCATGAGAGTACTCCACGGAAAGCTTTTGTCTGTGAATAAGAGAAGGAGTAAAGGAGTAAATTATTGCTATATCAATTCTCTGAGGGTGCTATTATCTGGAACAAGGGAGCTCTGTGGCATTCTTTTGTACTGAGTTCTCAGGAGAGAGGAAACAGACTGTTCTAAGCTAGCCACTGGCACCCCTGGAAACCCTTTTTTCCAGGTATCAAGGGAGATTTGTCATCAAGCCCCCTAGAGCCTTCCCATTGCCTCAAGGGTTTGTATACTTCTGGCAGCTTTCCAGCAACTATTCTGAGGGCTTCTCTCTCTCTCTCTCTCTCTCTCTCTCTCTCTCTCTCTCTCTCTCTCTCTGTGTGTGTGCGCGCTTCACATTTACAGTTTCAACATGGTTGCTGCTCTTACTAGCAGCTACATAAATCGGCCTTTGAATAAAAATCTGCTGTATTCTGTACAATAATATCCATTGCAGTTGGGTTTTTTTAAGGTTAAAAAAGCAAGAGAAGAAATTGGTTGTTAAAATATATATTTGAGGTGTGGAAGGTTGCTTATAAGTTTCTACCTGTATGCATGCTAATGCAGGGACTTTATACTGGTAGCAAAGCAGTCCTACAGCAGGTGAGGGGGAGAGAAGAGAATATGAGGTGTAGGAACTGCAAAATCTATAGCCCTGCCAATCTCAACCAGTCACAGCAGATTTGTGCTGTGTGGGTGTATGGAGGGAAAACAAGTACTCCAACTTCAGTATTGACATAGTGCAACCCAACCACCCCCAACAGCAGGAGGGTTTTGGATCTGACATATCCAAGGAGTCCACTGATCCATTCTGGGATGCCCCCTCTTCATGATTGCCACCTATGGTGACAAGGTCAGTGGAGGTTTCCACACCGGCAAGGCAAAGCTTGTGAGAGTGGACTTCCCTCTTTGCAGGGAGAGAAGGAGATCTGTTATATACTCTGGTCCCTGGTATGCTGTTCTGTGGACCACTAAGAAGATTGCTCTGTCAGCACTGATGGAATAATCTCTGTTCTCTTCCATCTGTGCACTTAGGGTTTTCCTGATCTTGCAGAGATTTAAGGAGGGGTGCACAGTGGGAGGAGCAGGGCCAGCCGAAGACATTTTGGCACATGAGGAGAACCACAAAACAGTGCCTTCCTCCTCACCAGGAAGAAGGGGGGAGTAAAGAGTGACACCAAGAACAATGGGGAATAATGATCAACATTGGGACCCGCTTCCCCCGTGGATCCTGCCACCTGAGCCCATTGCCTCACCTTGCTCCATGAGCAGAGTGGCCCTGGGGATTGGAGGCGGGGAAGCCCCATTGTGCCAATTCCTGCTAGCACAGCTACCCAGCCCCTTGAGTTTTGTGTAAATTAGTGTGTAATAAATGTCCTCTTGCAGGGCCAACATGAACAAAAGCTTTCCCAGTGATTATGATGTTAGGAACAGTTCTCTATGGTGGTTGTATTGCATAAGGATACCTGTGGGGTTTTCGATCATACTGTCTGGTTCAGAGACTCTTGATTTCATATTTGATGCAACAAAAACTAAATCAATTCCCATCTAGCAATGTAATCACTCTGTTATGGGAAGGGTGACTGCATACCCTCTGCCATTTAGTGGACCTAAGAAATAAGCTGCCTATCAGGTTCTCCTCTAAAACATGAAAGCTGCTCCTCAATTAATGGGAGGGTAGTGCAGATCTGGAATTCTTTTCATGAACTTCACGCTGCCTTTTGAACTGTGTACATTTTAGATGTGCTGCCTTATGTAAATTAATATGTTTATCATAAAATAGAAGAGGCTAAAATAGGTCAAATGTGTGCGTGGATATGTTGCATTTGTTTACATGAAACAAAGTAAAGTACCAAAGAACCCTACTTCAGGTCACTGTTCTGGCAAGAGCAAAATGCGCACACAGCCCAGTCCTCAGTGACCTAAATCTCACTAGAAGGTATTCCCCAGGGTTTCTTGAAATACACATACCCTCCACAACACTTCATCTGTCACAGTCTAAAAAATGTTGCTACTGCCCTCATGTTTTAGATTCATTATTCCATTTTTTAAAAAGAGGGTGGATAAGTCCCTTTTGATAAATGGTGTTGACTAGATTAACTTGGTGATCTTTGTGATACTTTCTGTGTGCATTGTTGTGTGATCCTGTGAAGTCATGACATCTATCAGTCTTCAGAATCACTGCAACTGTTAGGCAGTTAATACATGAATGGAAGGTTCATTTCCTGCACTTATTATCTATGTCAAACAGGGAGTAGCAGTTGCAATAATCCTGTCATCTTCATCAGCCATTGATGATTTTATCTTAAGGATGGGAGTTTTGAGGATCATTCAAATGGGATTAAGAGCTTCCCTGCTGGTTTCAGGAAGATGTCTAGTCCAAGTGCATTAAAACAGCAGCAGAATTATTTAAACAGATTTTGACGTCACATTTAATAGTCTTCCCAAAGTAATTAGATAGTTATGACATTATGCATCTGTCAGGCCAATGCATGGCAATGGCTGCCGAAGGAAGGAAGCTCCTATGGGACAAGATAAATATTTGATGAACAACATGACCACCTTTATTTTCACTAGTAAAATCAATCTGCTTCAATCTTCATATGCTTGCCACTGCAGGCAGTTTTGAAACATGCTAGTATTTATTTTAATTGATATTTAAACTACTGTGTGAATAGGTCTTCAAAATGTAATAATGTGTGTGTGTGTGTGTGTGTGTGTACAATTTTTCTATCATATATTCTGCGCCATTATGGAGGGCAATAACATTTATTTAAGTTATTTATATCCTAGCTTTTAGGGTACAAACATTCAGAGGACAGGTTACAACAACCAAAAGGGACAATATGTGCTAAAACCCCTATCATTTTTGTTGTGATGAGTGAGTTCAACGGCTTAGCAAGTGACATAAGAGGCCAATGAGAAACCTCGTTTCTGGTCAGGCTGCTTAGTCCTGGCAATATGAAACCTCGTTTCTGGTCAGGCTGCTTAGTCTCTACAACTATTCTCTTGAGTAAAGACCAAACTGCTATCATGACTGTCCATACCTGCCATACTTACAGTACATTATGGTTCACCAACTCACCTGCTTGTCATTAGAAAGGAGCTGTGACTCATACTTTGCATGCAAAAGTTCCCAGTTTCAAGCTCTGCATCTCCCAGTAGGGCTGGCAGAGGTCCCTGTTGGAAATCCTGGAGAGCTGCTGCCAGTCAGTGCAGACAGTACTAAGTTAGATGGACGAATGGTCTGACTCAGTATAAAGCAGCTTCTTGTAATTATTAAGCCTGCCCAGCTTAGCCTCCTCATACCCATTTCTCTGGTGATGGCAGCACATAGCATTGACCAGCTTGCACACAGAGGTCCCTCCAGACCACAAGCATGGTCATATGAACTTTTTAGGGTACTGCTTAGGTTTTAATACAATATTTGTATACCCGTGACATGGTAAAGAGCTGCCATTATCTTCATTTCTTCATATACCTAGTTCATAGTAGGTGATGTACACAAAGTGGTGACTGGTGCTCATTGGGCTTAGTAGGGAGGCCAATGGAACCAATAATAGGCAGAGCCAACTAATTCAGATTTTGTGCCCATCTTTCCCCCTGCTGAGTTCTACAAGGGCAGCAGTGAGACTGAGGAGGAGGACTACCAGTGCCACCCCCTCAAATGGTTGTAAGAAAAAAGGCAGGCAGGTGGAGGCTGGCTGAGGGCAAGGCCTCATTTGTCCTAATATACCAGCCTCCACTTTGAACACAGATTAAAACAACAGGGGGGTACTCCAGCAGGTTTGTGATGTAATAAAGCATGGAATAAAAAGGAAACAAACATGGAGAAAAGCATCAGGCTCCTAGTCCTCTTAATGAGAAAACTCAAGGCAATGGGTTTTTAAGAAGAAAGGATAGAGCCATTCCCTTTCACCACTTTATGAAGTAAGAGAACACATCAAATTCCCATTTATATCACACTCTTTTTGTATATTGGTCTAACACTGTACCTAACACTTATTTTTGCTTCAGGGGTTACTTAAAGGGTCAAAATAAATACAGATATTACACTGTAACTGTGAGATTCCTCTTGCTGATATTGATTCCTGCCACGAAAGCTACAGTTTCAGGTTAAGGAGGATCAAATCTCTGGGTTTATCACATAATGATTGCCTGGCTATTGTGTTTATCTTGACAGAATCCCTGAATGCCCAGAGAACCACACTAAGAAAATCCATGTAGAATACACTATATAGTTTTTCACATCTAGTTTTCTTGCTTGTAGTGTTTTATTTGTTCATTTCAGAACATTTGTCTATATGAGCAAAAGCTCAGCGTGCTTTTAGACCAATTTCACTGAAATTTTTATTTATTTTGACTGGGATCGGTAAGATTTCAGACTTTTCTATTTGAACAGTAGATCTCTGTGCCACATTACTCAATTTGAAAGGCCTGACCCCAAAACTAAAGAACAAACATTATGGCTGTGCTATGCTATGCTAATCTCCATCTAGATTTAATGTTGAATCTCTGTGTTGTATCAAATCGAAGGAAAGTTTTGTTATACTTCATGCCATTTTCATCTCAATATGCACACATTCTTCCAGTAACTTATAGTGACTCATTTGCCATTCCATCGATACTGAAATAGGTACAATATAAAGTTATAAAACATTTATGAATTCTAACTACTTGGAGCCAGTGCAGTGAAGCTCGTAAGAAAGAGTAATTCATCTTCTTTGTCTTTGGAGGATGAGCTGTTTTAAGGATCATGTCGAATTCAATAGACGTTGCCTGCATAATAAGACTGCACTATGATGAGTTGGATGAGTGCCCTATCAGTTGACTGTAAGCTGCCCTGTTTTGCCAAGTGCCTTACCTTCTCATCTGGATCTAAAGAAGATAACATAGCTGTAATCATAGCATTCTCCAGAGGAGCAGAAAGCCACACAAGGATCTGATAGCTAAAAATGAAACCTCATCACCATTGTCCATCTGCCTAACATGGTTAGACACAGTACAAAAATTAAAAATAAAGACAAAGACAAGATACCATAGTGAAGGAAGCAAAGGGGGAAGGTGGTTCAACTGGGAAAAATAAAGTAAAGGTTGAAAGATGTGCATAAAGGGGCACTCAAATGAAAATATAGGAGTTAGGTGTCATCTCAAAACAGGGGTCCAGCTACAGCAAAAACAGAGATGACTGTGGAGTCATTTTTAGTAAAGAATCTTAAGATGGAGATGGGTGGAAACTATTGAAGTAAATGGTAGAAAGGCATAATATGTTGTGAACAAGTAAAAGAAAGATTTCAGACAAGCAGCAGCATTTCACAGGAACGTAGGAATAAGTTAGACTATTGATCCACCAAGTTCAATATTTGTCAACGCACACGGACAGCAGACAGAGGACTTTCACAACCCTACCTAGAGATGCCCTCAGTTGAACCTGAGACCTTATGCATGCAGAACAATTGTTCTAACCACTAAATGGCAACTCTTCCCTTTGATATGGGACATAGAACAATTCTATTTCTTTTACTGAGCAGTATGTTACCCTGCTTATACAGTATGCCTCTGATTACCAAATACTGAAGACAAATTACTATCACTACAAAGTCTCTTGCTTGTGAGGTTCTACCTGTTCTGCATGGTGTTGCACTCCCCCTAACTGAGTGGGCACACTGTTTGGGGGCACTATTATCATGAGGCAGAAGAGGCCTTGGTGGCATAGGATGCCTTCCCTCAGCTTTAGCTGGTTACCCAGCTACAACCTTCTCTGGACAGGAATAGCCTAGCTTCTGTTTATGCTCTTAACCTCTAGGCCAGATTCCTGCAATGTGTTATACGTAGGACTGCAGCTAGTGCAAAATTCATCAGGTACGTTGCTAACTGGGACCAGGACATCTGAACATACTGTACTGATGCTGGCCTGACTTCAATGGCTGTTGATTGGGTTCTGAACTCAGTTCAATTCAGTACAGTGGTACCTCGGGTTACATACGCTTCAGGTTACATACGCTTCAGGTTACAGTCTCCTCTAACCCAGAAATAGTACCTCAGGTTAAGAACTTTGCTTCAGGATGAGAACAGAAATCGCACGATGGCGACGCGGCGCGGGAGGCCCCATTAGCTAAAGTGGTGCTTCAGGTTAAGAACAGTTTCAGGTTAAGAACGGACCTCCGGAACGAATTAAGTACGTAACCAGAGGTACCACTGTATGCTGGTTTTAACCTATAACTTAGCGACTGCATCTCCCCACATGAATCTACCCAGACCCTGCATTCATCACCAGAGGCCTCCCAAAAGAGGTATAGAGGGTGGAAACATAATAACAGTTTTTTTGCAGCGGTGTTTCCATAATAGTAGAATTATCTTTTTGGAGAGATGTGCCTGAATCCATCATTATAAACGTTTAGGCACCAAATGAAGTTGTTCCTATTTACCAAGACATTTAGTTTTTAATTGGGATCATATGGTATGATGATGCCCTAGCCTGTTGTAGAGTTCATTTTTAAGTAGAGTAGGGTAGGAGCCATTATTTTATTTTCATTTTGCAGGATGAGCACATTTAGTAAATAATGTTGCTTATTCTTTTGCTGTTGCTTTAAACTGTTGCATTTGTATGTTTCTGACAATTGTAAGTCACTTTGATACATTTTATGTTGTTTGTGATAACTTTATATAAATGATGGTGTTTACCTGTAGCTTATTTTATTGCCAAACCAAAAACAAAAACAGTTTTGTTACCAGGGGTTTTTCTTTAATGCCTCCTTCCCTTATTTTAGCTCATGGTTGCTAGGCTGTTGCCTCTTCAGCCCTCTGAAACTTTTTCATTGTGGTATCTCTTTCTCTGATTCTCCTTTTCAAGTACAGAATTCAATGATTCAGCATGCTCTAAAGAAGACCTTTCTATTTTTTTGTGTGGGCGATTGTTTGCAACTCTGAAGGTGGGGTATGGGAAGCACATTCACACATTTTTTGCAGAGCTTCCGGTTACTAATTAACATTTTCATTAGAATATTTGAGTCATGGATGATTTGCATTAGGATTTATTATCTGACCTGCTAAACCTTCAGAAGCTATTACTGTCAGCATGTGCCATAATTACAGGAAGAGCCGTCTCTGTGCCATATCAACACCTCTGCTGTACTAAATCTTTTCCTTTAGAATCATTGCTGCCCATTTCATCCCAGAATTATTAGATCTGATAAATTATTTTATGTCAGATGCTGCCATGTCCATCTTTTTTAATACTATCCTTGCTCCGTAATATGTGCCTTTAGCCATACAGACTAATGAACGGTTCCTCGTATCGTCTGATTACTACTCTAATGTTTTCCAGGCATGCTTGTCGATGAGCTTGGCATATGAAGCAATTTCCTTCAGTAATAAAACTAATTAAAGTAGGCAGTCATCCACACAACACTCTTTAATGAATGATAATGAGCTCATTAATCCAGCCGCTCTTGCTCACAAGTCCACTAGCTGGACCTCTTCAAAGGTCTGTCTGTAGAGAACTCTAGGCCTGAAAAAAGGGCAGTTACCTCAGGGGGATTTTTTTTTAAAAAAAGAAAATCACATTTATTGTGGGTCTTATCGGTTAAAATTAGAAAGCATTGAGACACACTGTGTCTTAAATGATATATTTAAAAATTAAGTGTAAGGTGATGTATGCTGGCTCAAATAACTAAGAAAGAGAAGTAATAAGCTGATTTTTGTTGGTAGCAATAAAACATCGTAGCACTTGATAGAAATATTAACAGTGTGTGCCATTTTGTTGGCTGCAAATATTGAGGTGTGTAGAATAAGTAAAATATGTCTTTGTTTGCCCCAACTAGTTGTTTAAACTTGCCTTTTGTAAATTAACCTTCAATCTTACACTTTCAGCACAAAAATAAATAAGATTTATGGAACAGGTTCCTGCTTTAGCTCTTGTTTATCAGGAGGACAGAGGTAAACTCTGGGCTTCAGTCTCTTGATTAAATTACAGTTTGGCACACATTATTGGAGAATGAATAAGCAACAAATCAACTTAGGAACTAAATATTGGGTGTCTGCATGTTTGAAATCTATTGTTCTGTTCAATGGTTCTATGCACCCTAATCAGCCCATCCTTGTTGGTTATGTAACACTCTCCTGACACAATCCAATGTATGATGTGCTTTTTCAGTTGCCACTTATTCAACATGCTTTAGATTAAGACATACTGGCCCAGTCCAGATGCACAATTCCTGGCTTGCTAAAGATACTTTAGCAGTCAGAAATGAGTGACAGTATCATATTGTCCCTCCTTGCCTCTCATCTTACTCAAGAATGTGGTGGAGGTCCATTTGATACCTTGGAGGAGGCAGTTGACATGCACTGTCATCTTCAGGTCTGGTTGTAATCAGATGGCGGCTGGCTGGAGACAGACTGACGTTGGTAGGGCAGTGGTCCACACACCCTAATCAGCCAGCTTCCATTGACTAGTGCAATGATGTTTACCCCAAAATAAGTCCCATTGCATTTGATTGCAGGTAGGTGAGTTTAGCTATGGCGGGTGGTGCTACAATCTAAACCACAGAGCCTAGGGCTTGCCGATCAGAAGGTCGGCAGTTCGAATCTCCGCAATGGGGTGAGCTCCCCGTTGCTCAGACCCTGCTCCTGCCAACCTAGCAGTTCAAAAGCATGCCAAAAATGCAGGTAGATAAATAGGTACCGCTCCGGTGGGAAGGTAAATGGTGTTTCTGTGCGCTGCTCTGGTTTCGGTGTTCTGTTGCGCCAGAAGTGGCTTAGTCATGCTGGCCACATGCCGCAGAAAAACTGTCTGCGGAGAAACACCGACTCCCTCGGCCTGTAAAGCAAGATGAGCTCCCCAACCCCAGAGTTTTCTGTGACTGGACTGGACTGGACTTAACTGTCAGGGGTCCTTTAACTTTACCTTTTTCGGTGAGTTTAGGATTGCAGCCTCAGTGTTAACAGAAACAGAAACTGACACTGGGCTTGTTTTACAGCAGACACATCCAACAGGTAGATCACTGGCTCCCCCAGCTCAACAACTTTGGCTCACCTAATAAAAGCTCAACATTTTCTCCCTGCACCCCCCTCCCCAAAACGGGGGTCAACAACCTTGACCTTAACCCCCAAAAAAGGGGTAGATCACAGTCACTTGGGAGTTGGCCACCCATGTTTTACAGTTAAGATGGATTCAAAGTTAAGGAACATAATCACATTTCTGTCTCAATAAATTATTACCTCTCCTTCCAACGGAAAGGTTTTTAAATATTGTATCATTGTAAAAGTCTTCACTCAGATTCTAGTGAGATGATAGATATAGATAGATATACATATAGATGATATAGATATAGATATAGATATAGATATAGATATAGATAGATACACACACAAAAATGATTGTGCATAGCAGCTTTTAAAATCCAAATATATTAATTTTCTCTTCTCCTTTTTAAATATAGCTTTTTAAATTCACATATTTTATGGTGTAATCATCTTCTTAATGACTGTGTAAGAATTACATTGTCTACATTTATCCAAAATCGGTGATATTTAAAGATTGATAGAGCTGTACAAAACGTAACAGTGAAGTATTACTTTAGCTTAACAGAAGTATAATTCCCAATGAAAAATACATCTCAATGTAAGGTCAGGATGTAATTGGAGTGCAGTTTGTGAAGTGTTGTGCACTGGAAAATGTGGTCTCACCAGGTATTGTTATTATTCTCTAAGCTAATAGCTAGTGGAATTACATGGAAAGTTCATAAATTGCATTTTATTTAGAAAATCCAACCAGTACGTTACATTGCTTATTACTCGGTTTTGTTAACTTTCCATTATTATTATTATTATTATTATTATTATTATTATTATTATTTGGGGGGCGAGGAATAGAAGGAAAGATATTATTATTGCTGTCATTTGCATAAAACAAACAAAAACGAAGCTGCAAATATTGCCCATTCACTTCTGCATACCTATAATAATATGTTCACATCTTTATCTATATGAGTCCCAGTTCTAATTGCAGTCAGGAACCTAGGGTGGCGGTGGAAGTGCCTCATTGCACAGGAAATTGTGAGGTACCAAACTCTTTAGTGGGATGCGGGTGGTGCTGTGGGTTAAACCACAGAGCCTAGGACTTGCTGATCAGAAGGTTGGTGGTTTGAATCCCTGCGACGGAGTGAGCTCCTGTTGCTCGGCCCCTGCTCCTGCCAACCTAGCAGTTCGAAAGCACGTCAAAGTGTAAGTAGATAAATAGGTACCGCTCCGGCAGGAAGGTAAACGGCATTTCCGTGCACTGGTCTGGTTCGCCAGAAGCGGCTTAGTCATGCTGGCCACATGACCCGGAAGCTGTACGCTGGCTCTCTTGGCCAATAAAGTGAGATAAGCGCCACAACCCTAGAGTCGGCCACGATTGGACCTAATGGTCAGGGGTCCCTTTACCTTTACCTTTAAGCTCTTTAGTTTATTGGGCTGTCATTGGGCTGTCCCACTGGTGAAACCAATGAGAATTAGTGTAGTGTCCTAAATAGAAATTTGGACTGAGACCCTGATCACTCATACTAACATCAGTCATGATCACTCATGCTAACTTCCTTCAAAGTTGTTGATTAGATAAAAAAAAGAAAGAAAAAGATAACCCAATCTAGGACATAGGTTCTCAGAAGAAGGATGGGAAGGGATGAAGGGAAGGGAATGTAACAGATATGGGAACAGCTAACTCAGCAGCTTCATGTGTGTTTCTTGGCAAAAATATAATGAGTATAAAGCAACAGCAAAGCAATATGTGGAGGTTTTTATGCACAACATTAAAGCCAACATTTCTGGGGATTTTTCTAAATAGTATTGTGTTTTTGCTTTGATTTTTGTCGTTCTAACATGATGCAAGTCTTCATTTGAGCAATAGCTTCAGAATCTGACATATGTTTAGATTTCAGAAGCTGCTACAGTCATAATGCATTGCCCCTGTGTATAGAGATGTGTTGGTTTTATAGCAATTTAAGTGGAAGCTTATTCTTTTTAGTGTGTTTGATAGAATAGTTTTACCACTTTGCATTACCATACATATGAAGGACCCTGGGAACGTTTCCAAACAATATTTGTGTCGACATTTTTGAATTTTAAAACATAGACGTGCAATGTTCCCAGTCTTCCGGTTCCTATAATATGAAGGCAGGTTTTATTATTTCATGACAATGCATAGAGCGTGTAGAAATTGCATAGCCATTTGTGCCATATAACCGCTGACTATCCCATCTGAGCTAAGAACACAGTAATGAGATTAAGTATAAGATTGATGTTTGATGGCAAAAAAGTGCTGTTGTTTTTGAAGTTTCCTTTGTGCCGGGCAAATTATATCTCATTTCAGGCGGTGGTACTGTTAGCATTGGACTTCTGAGCAGAGGACTAAAGTACTTCTGTGCTGGGTTAGAGGGCTAGGCTAGATAAGGGGCCCCACCAGGGATCGAGTATTTTTTGTTTCGTTTGAGTTTATAACTTTATTCTAACAAGACTCTGCCCTGGGCCTCATACAAGCTCTGCATGTGGCTGCCCACCCATGCGAAACACCTAGGTACTAACTCTGTCCCCATGCGTACTCTTGCAATACTATTATAGGGCCTAATAATGCCATCCGTAATAGTATCAGGGCTTCATTCACCTTCTTATCTTCCAGTGTGATTTATGTCATCCTCAGCCCATCAGTGCCCATCTTCATGTTACATGTAGACCAGCCAGTCTTCACAAAAAAGGATGAACGGACATAGATCTGACATTGGAAATGACAGTATCCATAACCAGTGAGAGAGCATTTCAATCTCCTGGGACACACTCTGCAACTGACATTAAAGTGGCCGTTGTGGAACAGAGGAACTTCAAACGAAGAATACAGCATGAAACAGCTGTGATACAGTTCATCAAGAAGTTCATTGAGGTTCTACCTCCTGGATATGTTGCTGCCCCCTCTCTCTCCCCCATGTTACATGTTTGAATCCTTATGATGGGAACAGAACACTCTGACACCGAAAAACAGCATGCTAAGAAGATTAAGGAGCATTCAAACCTGATGTTTCCTAACACCTAGAGTGGTACAGTCCAGAAAGGTTTTAGCACTGTATCTAGCTGGATTTACTATAAACTATGAAGAGTCTTGTGGCACCTTAAAGACTAACACATTGATAAAGGCATAAGCTTTTCTGAACTAAACCCACTTAATTGGATGCCTGTAATTAAATCTTCATAGGCAGTTGTATAAAGGAGAAATTTGAAAGGTTGGAGCTGACTGGCTAGGAGATGCAAAAAACGTAGACAAAAAAACTGGCTTCCCCAACTCGGGAATGTCCATGCCAAATTTGGCACCTATCAAGAGGCACCTGAGGTGAAGAAACCACTTTACACAATATATTTTTGTTGTTTAGTCGTTTAATCATGTCCGACTCTTCGTGACCCCATGGACCAGAGCATGCCAGGCACTCCTGTCTTCCACTGCCTCCCACAGTTTGGTCAAACTCATGCTGGTAGCTTCGAGAACACTGTCCAACCATCTCGTCCTCTGTCGTCCCCTTTTCCTTGTGCCCTCAATCTTTCCCAACATCAGGGTCTTTTCCAGGGAGTGTTATCTGTATATACACACATATTTGCCCCATTGGAGTTGGGTTTTTTGTACTTTGCAAACTTTGCAGCACCCCCGAGCTTACTGGGCCTTCTCTCTTGTTTCTCAGTAGTCCTGTTTTAGCTACATCGCTGTTGTAACTGAGCAACAGGGTTTGCTGTTAAATAAATAAATAAATAGAATGATGTTAAACAGGGTGTAAGATGGGTATTTCTTCTAGCATCTAAAAGGAGCATCCTGGTCTAATAAGATTCATGAAGCCTGTTACTTTCTATCAATGATAGATTTGGGGATAGCTTTAAATAACAGCTTTCTTCCTCAGTTATTGAAGTTGGTGAGCATCTTGCAGCAATCACACTTTCAGAATTTGATTATTTTCAAATTCTCATACAAAGTGACCTGATCAGTAACGTAATGATTGGAACATAGTTATCCACCAGATTTCATTCTTCTCTGAATGTTGTGATGCAGTTCTTCTCAGTTTTCTTTTTGGAAGAAGGCACATAAGAATGTATTTTGAGGGAAAATCCACATTGAAATACTTGTTGAAGATACACAGAATTCCCGGCTCTACATTTCAGGGAGATGCAGGTGAATCTTGAACTCATGAAAAGAAGGGCATCTTTCCTTTCCTCAGCCTGCCATCAAATGAATTTGAAGCCTAGCATATATTTTTTTTTAATGGAATTGGCTAAATATTGTAATTTTCTTGGTAGCTGGGTATTAACATATGTGTTGAAGCATGCATTTCTTTCGCAGTGCCAAGTTTTCATAATGCAAAGTAAGAGGTAGCAGCGGTGTAAATTCAGTGCAAAAATGAAAAATAAAAAGGTTACATTTGGCATTCTGGGCTTCTAGTTTTCAGTGGGATTCTTTTCCATCCAGTGAATCTGTGCTATTTCTTTTTTCCTTTTCTAATAACACTTGTTTAGTAAAATCTGTTCTCAACAGCAGGGATTGCACTAAGCCAGTAAACAGTCTGCTTAACATTCTATATTTTAAGGAATATTGTTCTAAATTTACTGTTCTACTTTGGCAACAGAATTGTAGTAAATTTGTTTCCTGTAGCACCAGGTTAAGTCTGCTTATGCTACTTTGTTGATTATGGTGTAAGCACAATATGTTTGCTTGTCCCCAAGTATACAGATGATTTTTTTATTTTTTTTTTAAAGAGCTTAGGAAATTAAAATGATACCTCTTGGTGATGCATATATAGAGTGTGCCATCACCAACCCCATTTCAATTTGATGTGAAACAACCATCACCACTCACAATTAGATGTAAAACGTTCCAGCACACTTCTACCTCGGCAGAATTAGACTGATGCAATAGAGCACTACTAGAAAGCTAGGTGCTATAATACTGTAAATGTGTGAATTTTAAGAAGGCACACAGAAATTATCACTGTGCCTGCCTATTCAAGCCCCTCCTGGTCCTTAGGGGGTGCAGATGGAAGGGATTCAGCCAGCCCCCTCCCTTCAGGCATCACCTCTCCCTCAGTTCCTGGTGCACCCTGCACCTTCTCCCCCATCTCCAACTGCTCAGATCCCTCCCCATCCTCCAGCTCTGGCTCCTGCCTTGTGGCAGGCACAAAACCCCATAAATCGCTGCCTCCTTCCTCTGGATCAGCCTCGGGCCCACCTACCTCTTTCACCCACTCCTTAGAGCCCTGCCAGTCCCTTCCAGTTGGTTCATTGCAGGAAATGTATTTGAGCTTGTTGTTCTCACTAGTCTCTGTAGTAGAATCAGGGCCGGATTTAGATTTGATGAGGCCCTAAGCTCCTGAAGGTAATGGGGCCCTTTATATGTCCAGCTGTCCTTTGTCAGCAACAAATTGTCGCTGTTTTTTGTGTTGAATATATGCTATATGGTAATTTATGGACCTAATAGGTATCTAAAGCCATTTGTACATAACAAATAGGAGCCTACACAACACAAAACACTGTTGCTGTATGTAGGTTTTATTTTATTTGTTTTGTATCTTATATTATGGAAATATACATCAAGGGTTTTTTTTCCCTTTAAATTTTCTTGGGGCCCCCAAGAGAGTGGGGCCCTAAGCTATAGCTTGTTTAGCTTATACGTTAATCCGGCACTGAGTAGAATTGCTGGTGGCCAGCAAGTCTCTCCCCCACCCCCTGCCCTTAATATGAATCTATTTGCTTGTGTCTTTCTTTTCCCCTTCACCTTAAAAGCTTCTGTAACATATTGTGATGTATTTGACAGTAATGGTCCAGAACCAGCAAGCCTTGAAATGATGACCTGTTCTTCACCTCAGGTTTCCTGGCATTTGCTACTTTTAGGCCATTCAAAGTACACGACTAGCTCTCATGCATCACTGTTGCCTTTTAACACTGATGTTGCTGCTTTGTGGACTGTGCGTAGTATCATTTTGCTCACTGTCGACGCTCATCTCATTATGCCCTTGCTCTATTGCTTTCCTGTTGATGGCATTTCATTGGTGAAATAAGTGCTTCTTAAAGTAATTGCATTCCTTGACAATGTTTTTCTTGGCTGATATCCAGCTGTCATAGAGTAGACCCATGGAAGGAGAGAGAGAGAGAGAGAGAGAGAGAGAGAGAGAGAGAGAGAGAGAGAGAATGCAATCTGAATTTCAAAGGTTTCCATCAGAAGGATGTTTTTTTATGAGAAAGGTCACTTAAACATGTGATGTCACTTGCATTAGGTTCACCGTACCACATACTTTTGCTGCTCTTAATAGATCTCTCTTGGAAAAACATTATTCCTCTGATTTTCTAGGTTGAATAGCTGATATCAGTACACAGTCCATGATGCAATCTGAAGGCACACAAGACCTCACTTTGCTGAAGCTAAACTTGCCTTGGTCTGGTTAGTCGGGAGCCACGAGCATGTCACCTTTGGTTCCATTATGATAGAAAGGTGGAATATAGATATACGGAAATAAATAAAACAATGCACTTGTTAGTAATAAACCATTGTAGTATTCTGATAGCATAGCTTCACTACAGACTTATATAGCTTTGATACCAGTTTAACTGTGATGACTTTTCCCACCCCCTAATAATTATGGAAAATGTATTTCATTTCATTACATTTATTGAGGAAGGGACATCGCTCAGCAGAACATTTGTTTTATATGCAGAAGGACCCATCAGTATCTCCAGGTAGAGCTGGGAAGGATCCCTTCCCAGAAATTATGGAGATCTGCTGTCAGAGTAGACAATATTGATCTAGATCAGTGTTTCCCAAACTTATCCAGCCTTTTTTGGACTACAGCTCCCTAGCTAGCAGGCTCAGTGGTCAGGGATTATGGGAATTGTAGTCCAAAAAACAGCTGGATACCCAAGTTTGTGAAACACTGATCTAATTGGTCAGTGGCCTGACTCATTTAAAGCAGCTATGATTTATAACTCACTTTTCATTTCCAAGGGAAGGCCAAAGCCGCTAACCACCAGAAAACAACAAAATTAACACAAAATAGGGCATGTGTCAAAATATAAAACAAGTGCAATTTGTTGGTGGTGTGGTGTATTATTAGCAATATCCAGTCCCATCCCATACCCCTATAGAAGAGAGGGAGACAACAGAATATATAGCATACTGGTTTTGAGATGGGATAATGTTGCGGCTATATGTCCAGTGAAATAAATCATAGAACAGCAGTTTTGTGATCTTCCTAGGAAGAGGAAATGATTGTCGGGCCAGCTTAGGTCTGTAGTGCAGATATGCCCCGATAGTTGAGAACCTTGCTTTCATTTCTAGCCTTTGCACTTTCATGGAGACCTTCTTTCAGTTTAATTTCATGCCTTTTGCTCAACCTGGCCCATGACCTGTGTTGTTTGAATCTCATTTAGAAGAAAACTAAATCAGCCACTGGCCACAACATTTGACTTGCTAGCAATATTGTTGCCTGTCATGCTGGTTTATTTCCTTTCATGGAAGGGTTGCTTCCTTCCTGTTTGTCGAATGCCTACATGTGCATCTTCCTGCTTTTTCCATCTGCAGTCTGATTTTTTTTTTTTTTAATAAAGGAATTCCAATAATGCATCCGAAGTGAAACTTCTGTAGTGTTGTTTTGTGTGAACAGAACTATGAAATTTTATGGCCATCTGTTCCTTCACTAAAATAAAGAGACGCCTGACAGGAGCTTCAATAAAGGGCTTAAAAGAATCAGACACTAACAAAACAGGCTTAACACACAGGGAGCTGTTCACATTTCTCTGCATATAATATCTTTGGATGCATTAGGTTGTTTACCCTGCAAACTTAGAATATGTTATTAAAAATATTGCACATGATAGAGGGGCATTGACTTTCATTACTTGGATGTAATTATCTTGCACTGTGTGAAGCTGCCTTTTCTTGTCAGGAGCAAAGGAAAAGCACAAAGTCTATTATAACATCTCTTTTGATGTTTTTATAGGATATAATGAAAGATGAATGTTCAGCGCTGAAGCTTCAACTGAAGGAGAGAGATGAACTCATTTCCCAACTGCGCGAAGAGCTGGTAAGCGAGAGGCAAGGCGTCTTTTCTTTTGGAACTCACTCGTAACTGACAAGGTCACTTGCGGGGACCAAGTAAATAAATAAATAAAGTTGGTGGTGCCTGTTGCAAAGCGGATAGCTTGGAGCCCGCTTAAATCATTCACTTCTGATTCATGCAGGTTTTATGACCCTAAATATCTGGGGATTTGCCAGCCTTTGAAAGGGCTACTTACTACCTGGACACATAAATAGTAGTTGCTCTGTTTTAGAAGATTGTGTTGACAGTTGTCTTGCAGCATCAAGATGCATTAATCAGTGGTGAGAAGAAAGCTGCAACTCTCTGCGGCTCCTGTACGGCAACAGTTCTGATGCGGCTGTGCGTGCGCATCTAGTGGTGAAATATCAGTGGTGCTTCCTGGTGACAAAGTTGTCCAGCAAAACGTATAAGCATGCTTTTATTTTCCCTGTTTCCACACATTATTATCTTTCTTTGGGCTTGGATTCAGACTTTGTCGTGCTTAGAGCATACTCAGTGATATCAACGGCACTGGAATTAGTCATGATTCCATTGATTTCAATAGGTCAGCTCTAAATCTGGATCTGTTGTATCATAAGCAGTACATTTTAAAATGAATATAAATTGACTTCAGTTAGGGTTACCACACTGGACAAATGTGGAGGGTCCTGGGCACTGGCTGCTTTTCACATCAGGGCAATTCCCCACTAAGCAGCCATGAGCTTGCATGGTGTTGCATGAGCTTCCAGGGCTCATGGCCAACTCTCAGTGCCTAAGCGCAATGGTAGGCAGGCTCCTACTGTGCGAACTTTTGGGGTTCCTTTTCTTTTTGTCTCAGCAGAGTTCCTCAGAAAGTCTTCCTTCATCTTTGCAGCAGCAGCAGCAGCAGCAGTCCAGCCCTCTCTTGGTGAATTCCCTTGACAGGAATAAACACCTCACCCATTCACTCTTAAAGTCTTCATTATTTACAAGCTGCATTACACTACTGGTCTACATATAGAATAAGAAACAGAACTATATACAGATTTC